>NC_136496.1:8852728-9050228 GCF_053919585.1 Euprymna scolopes | reverse complement strand
ACAGGGAAAGAAAAAGCTTTGATAATAAGTATTGGACCAGGAAAAATACCCCTAACCACTTCAGCATTTTAATGGGCTCTACAAACTCGACTCAGGTCACCGATCTAGTTGGCCTTTTCCTTTTAAATAAAATTCATTGTATACTCCACAAACAGTTCAAACTTGAAGGAGGACTATACAGATATGATGCACTTTTCCTAACTAACTCTACAAATAATAATTACGAAAAAGGAATTAAATCTCTACATAAATTATTTAAAAATTATGGACTTAGTATAAAAATCGACCTAATAAAAAATTGTTAATTTCTTAGACATAACCTTAAATATTGAGAATTCTACCTTTGAACCCTATCATAAATCTAACCAATCTCTACTATATGTCCGCAATGAATCAAACCACCCTAAATCAATATTAAAGTCAATAGTTCCCAATATCGCTTTAAGAATTTCAAGACTGTCTTCTACTAAATCCATATTTATAAAAAAAGGAAAAATATTAAATGAAGCCTTTAAAAACTCAGAATACAATTCGCAAATTATATTCATAAATAAAAATGATAGAAACATAAACTGCATTGAAAATAAACCTATTAAGAGCGCAATAACATATAATATGGCAATGTCTTCCCGTCTACGAGTTAAGAAAAATGACCAAGAGACAAAAAAAGATAAAACCAAACCACAAAAATTAGATAATAATACAAATAAACAACAAACCAAACCCGTAAACGTAAGAATAGACATAAGGAGACCCTATGGTTCAACCCTCCATATTCCAAAAACCTAGAGACAAACTTAGCCAGAGAATTTTTTTTAAATATTAGATAAGAACTTTAAAGCCCCCATAGATATAATAAAATTTTAAATAAGAATACAATCAAAGTCTCTTACTCTGCTATGCCTAACCTTCATCAAAAAATAATTAGTTCTAATAGTAAAAAATTAATAAGCTACAAAATACAATTATACAAAATATAGCAAACTGTAACTGTAGAAGAAAAAATAAATGTCCCCTACAAGGCTCATGTAAAATAAAAATGTAATCTATAGCTGCACAGTATCAAAAGCCCCAAATCTACATGAATCTATTAACAGCCATAACTCAACCACCAGATTAAATAATGACACTAACTTTAACCAATATACTAATCAATTACAAACCAACCCACCATATAACAAGCCAGCACCAGACCTAACGGAAAATAATCACAATAAACAAGAGGCAATATATTTTGGTTCCACATCGGGCCTAATAAAATACAGGATTTCAACGCACAAATATTCTTTTAAAAATAACTCTCTGTCAAACCAAACTACTTTATCCAAGTATATTTGGCAACTCAAGAATAACAATATTTTTTTCAAGTTGAAATGGCAAGTAATTGAATCTTACAAACCATATAAACCAGGAGATAAATTATGTGCACTATGTACAAAAGAGACCCTAAGAATTTTGAAATATGAAGATATAAAAAATACAACCACCCTATTAAATTCAAGAATGGGACTAATCTTCACATGCAGTCATAACCGTTGGTTTAAATTTAATAAACATAAACCACCTTAAATCATTAAAAATTACTTAATAAAAATAGATTATAATATATTTTATTATTCTGTAATAAATTAAGTTAGACTAATTATCTCCCTTGCATTGTTTAATTAAAAAAATGTGATTAATTATCCCCCTTGCCTTATTTAATTATACAAATAACATTATCCTCCTCTTTCTTTCGAATTTTAAATCTTGGCGTTCTTTAATCAAAAGTATGCTAACGGATATAAAATATTCCACAAGCGTTCCTTCCGAAAAGTCATCATTTCATAAGCTGAAAAGCTATAACAAGCATCTATATGAATACTTTGACTATAGGTCCTGATTTCAAAAGGCGAAAAATTAAAAGGTAAATATTTGTATGTATATTTTATGTATATATATGCATATGTTTGTATATGTATATGTATATATGTGTGTATTTTATATATATATGTGTGTGTGTATTTATGTATATGTGTATGTGTGTATATGTATATATATGTATATGTGTATGTGTGTATACATATATGTATATATATATATGTGTATGTGTCTATGAGTTTTATCGAAAAATACTATTATAATATTGTACTTAAACCAAATTAATATTTATAATTTTACTTTATTTTATTTCTATCTTTAACCAATATTAATTTTTTATCAAGTTAAATCCATACCTTTATTTTATTTTTTCCAGATACATCTGCCTTACTTTTAATGCTAGGTTTATTTATGGTGCCTTTTACATATACTAAAAACCCTTCCCAATATTTGCTGATGAGGAAACTTTGTTTGTTAAAAGCACTATATGTAAAAATTATTGTCCGTAACTTTATGTCTACCACAATAAAAACACTGTTTTCCGAAACGATCGTACAAATTATTGATTTTGTTGTTATTCCTTCTTATGAAACAGATTTTTAATTTAATTATAAATCTGATGTTTAAATCACATCCCTAATATATATATATATATATATATATATATATATATATATATATATATATATATATATATACACACACATAGATATATACAGTGATGATCATATTTATTGGCACGGTAAAATAAAAGTTAAATTTTGTCTAATAAATTCTAAAAAAGGGATTAAATTAAAGAAAATAACAAAGTATATTATGTATTTTTAACTGGCCTTTCCGATGCAGCAATCGGATTTTAGAAAAAATAAATAAAAAAGGAACAACAAACATAATTGCAAAAAACCCTTGTTCAAAATTATTGGCACGGCTTTGTTTTTCTTTTAGTATCAGTATAATATCAATCAATTTCCGGTTTACGTGCTTTCTGAACTTTTTTATAGCCATATTATGCTTGTTTAACGCTAATTCAGTGAATAATTTTTTTTCAGATAATTTTTAGATAGCGATTTATTTAAACTATTATAAGTGACTAAATTATAATTTTCAATCGCCATGGTTAAAACTAAGGAACACAGCGAAGACGTCAGGAAGCTTGTTGTAGCATGCCATACCAATGGGGAGGGCTATGATAAGATTTCAAAGAAGCTAAACCTTCCCAAATCCACTGTTAGAGCCATAATAAACAAGTTCAAATCGCAAGGCCACGTTATGAGTTTAGAGGGTAGAGGGAGAAAAAGGATTCTTTCCCCAAGAGATGAACGGAAAATTGTTCGACAAGTAAAACAAAACCAAAGGATCTCTGTTGGGGAGATTGTTGATGAACAGAGCACCTCTGGAGTGAATGTATCTCGACATACAGTTGGTAGAGTTTGGAAGAGAGCTGGTTTAAAAGCATGTCGTCCGAGAAAGACTCCCTTATTGAAGCCTATGCACCTGAAAGCAAGGCTAGCCTTTGACAAAACGTCATATTGATAAAGATGTTGCATTCTGGAAACGTGTTCTATGGACTGACGAAACGAAAATAGAGTTATTTGGCCAAAATAAAGTGTCTTATATTTACAGAAAATCTGGCGAAGCTTTCCTGCCTAAGAACACCATACCCACAGTGAAGCACGGTGGGGGCAGTTTGATGTTTTGGGGATCCTTTGCTGCCTCTGGACCAGGGCGACTTGTTAAGGTCACAGGTAGCATAAAAAAGGAAGATTATGTTAAAATATTGGATGAAAACCTGAAAGACTCTGCTAAAGAGCTCTCACTTGGTCGTCGTTGGTGGTTCATGCAAGATAATGGCCCAAAGCATTCGGCTAAACTGACTAAGAAATGGCTTGAGGACAATCATATTAATGTTTTGGAGTGGCCATCACAAAGCCCAGACCTTAATCCAATTGAAAATTTATGGAGAACATTCAAATTGAGGGTAATGCAAAGGAAGCCTAAGAATCTTATTCAATTGGAGGATTATTGTCAGGAAGAGTGGGCTAAAATTACTACTGAAGAGTGCAACAACTTGGTTGTAAACTATGAAAAGCGACTGAGGAAGGTAATCAAGGCCAAAGGCTATACAATTGATTATTAAATAAATCGTGCCAATAATTTTGAACAAGGGTTTTTTGCAATTATGTTTGTTGTTCCTTTGTTATTAATTTTTTCTAAAATCCGATTGCTGCATCGGAAAGGCCAGTTAAAAATACATAATATACTTTGCTATTTTCTTTAATTTAATCCCTTTTTTAGAATTTATTAGACAAAATGTAACTTTTATTTTACCGTGCCAATAAATATGATCATCACTGTATATATATAGAGAGAGATAGAGAGAGATACAGACGTATAAAGATATGTGTGTATATATATATATATATATATATATATATATATATATATAACTACTTCATTTACTTACATAAATTTAATATACGAAAATATAGATTTATGCGTAAACTTTAAGTATTTACTTCAAAAGTGCTCAATACGTAGGTAAAGCTAGTTAGTAATTTATAAAATATATATGGCGATTAAGCGACACTGAATATTCTGCGTTTCATCCACTCTAGGATTCGTCAGTGGATGAAACGCAGAATATTCAGTGTAGCTTAATCGCCATATATATTTTATAAATTACTATATATATATATATATATATATATATATATATATATATATATATATATAGCCAGTAGAGTTAAGTTTCCTAGAAGTACATCCAATGAAACAACATGTGTCTACCAAAATAGTGCTCAATGAGTGAACAGAGCAGGTATATTAATTTTATTTATACAAACATTAATGGTTACGTATGTGCATACATGTTTCTGTAATCACCCACGTTGGGGGATTATGTCTTACGTCTTCCGGCCAAGAATTACCGTCGAAAGTGATATTTTCACCAAATACATTTTCCTATTTCATTTATCAAGTTAGAATGCAACCTGGGTGGGAGTCATAAAAAACCGTAAGAGGACGAGTGAGGTCTTTGAAGATAATAAACCTCTTTTTCATTTCCCTTACGCCCATCCAACCTAATTTTTGGTTTTTATGGCATAAGGTACTTGAGAATTTAGTTTTCTTGTCTTGGAGTCTGTAAGTTAAGAACCTTGGCTATGGTCAAGTAAGTGGTGACCGGTGCCTTTTAATTTACATCCACCCACATATACACGCAACACACATACAACAGACACATACACAGACACCGCCACACACACACACACTCACATTAATACATATATTCAAAAGCGAATCCATGCTGTACGCTTTTTTTTATTCACAACACACGTACTGAAACTAGACAATAACTCTAAAACTACGCAGGAATAAAGTTAAAAATGACATTAAGGTAAATAAAACAAAACAAAAAATAAATAAAATTAAATAAAAATAAATAAAAATAAAATAAAATTAAAACAAATAAACAAACAAAATATGATTAAACATAAAACACGAAAGTTATCTAAACCCCACATGTACCTATATACATATATCAATACACTTATAAATGACTACACTTTGCTACACCCGCGCATATATACACACATTACAGACATACAGAGACAAATAATGGCATTTTTCTGTACTTCTGTAGCGTGGTAACCCCTTCGTATATGCAATAGTATGCTACTACACTCCAGACGGGTGTATATATATAAACACGCGCACAAATACACACGTATATATATATATATATATATATATATATATATATATATATATATATGTATATATATATATATATATACATAAGTACATATCCATACATTCTTGTAATATTGTTACAACAATCATATACGAGACAGCCTATTCTAATAGTTCAGAAATGTACATGCAGATACATACATTTACATACATACACACATACAAATACATCCATATACAAACATACACACAGATATATAGATACACATATATATAAATATACAAACATACATGCATACATGAAATACACTTATACATACATACTCACATCAATATAGATATATACATATATATATGCACCCTGCCACCAAATGATACATCTAAAGTAGAAACAGACATGAATACATTTACTATACAAATTCCCTTTTTCCATCAAACTCCACACGCATAGTTATATTTCATGGCCCCATCCGCTTGTTACATTTTCCTAAGTTGTAGGTTTTTTTCCGTAAAAATTTATACTACGTAAAGATTTATATTGAATTCAGCATGAAGTTCATATGCCTATCCTCATATTAAGCAAACACTCTTTCGATGGTAAGGCAGATATACATAAGATGTATCACGATACAATAATAATATATAATAACACATGACAGAATTCAGAGTATTTAGGTTATACAAACCGAGTATACAAGCTAATATATTGTAGTACTTACCTTCATCTTTGTTTATTCACCCTAATTTCCTTATCCCCTTTTCTTTCATTCACCCTTCATTCCTTACTTTCTTTCATCTATTTATTTCTTCATTCTTTTTTTTTCTTTTTTTTTTTATAAATTAATTTTTTTACCCGGGTATATAAAGATCTTATATCCATACATGCACACACCCAAAAATATCCATATGCATACATTATTACGAGGTTCACCCAAAACAATCTATTACTCGTTTGGTTCAAATATACCTTCATACAGGTACTTATTTCGGTTAGTAATATTATAACTGCTCGATGAAGTAGAATATTAAGCGACTTACGTAACCCATACGGGTACGATTATAGTTTCCACCTCACGTATCCTCTTTGTGGGGGGGGTATTTGATGTGGGTTAGTTGTACTTATAGTTGTTCTAGTCTACTAATTTAGAGTTCTTTAAGTGCGTGTATTCTGAAATGTTTGCAGGATATAGCAGTTTCTTGTTTAATATTTAATAATTTTTGTCTGTCTTTTAACCTGGTTATCACAAGTTTTTCTGATAAGCATAATGGACATGGTGAGATCATTGAGACAGGGTGATAAAAAAAACAGAGGACACTCAATTGCTTTTCTGAGCATTTTACAGTCAACCGAGAAAAAAAAGGCCAAAGACCCTAATGTTTTGATGTGATTCTTTGAATATAATAAATTAGTTATAACCAAAGATTCATTTCATTCGTACAAAACACTAAGAAATGGGGCCTAATTAGAGTTGGAGCCCGTTTTTTTTTTGGGGGGGGGGTCACCCTGTATACACAAACACACACACATATTCACACACATATTCACACACATATTCACACACTAATATATAATCGGCTATAAATCCGTCCCTCCGTCTGTATGCCAGTATGTCTGTCGTCAATATGTCCTCATATATCAAACTATATATCTCCAGTATTTAAAACTCGCAGGGCCTAAAATAATTGGATTTTTTATGGGCGGTTCTTTTATGGGTCTTTAGCCGGTTAAAATGGAAAAAAATCGTTATACATTTTGTACATTAATCGTAATATGTTTTGAATTTTGAATTTTTGATCATTTTGTATACGTGTCACCTTAGTACAATGGTAACGTCACAAGCTTTGAGTGTTACGGTTCTGATTTAAACTGATGTCACCTAAACACTTTTTTGTTTACTTTTGATAGCCCCACTCTATAAATATATATACGAAATCTGGCCAAGTTTAAATATCATATTTAAGCCCTCCCCTCCCCGCTAGTAGTTTATCAACAAAGATTTGCTGATTTTCCCAAAAGTACGGGTCACGGTAAATGTAATAATTTCGTTTAATTAATTTAGTTTTATCGTAATACAACAGAAAATGCTTATTTAATTAGAGTATTTTGAATGTATACAAAGTGGAATTTAAAAAAAATTTTCTTAGAAAATTTTTCATATTGTACTTGGTACTATTTTTTTTGTTTAAGAATTGTCTAAAATTATTGATGACGTTAGACTTTGAAATAAAGCGTTTATTATTAAAAGAAATCAACTTTAACAATTACTTTACTCGATTTAATCTTTAATTTTATTATTCATTACAAAACAAAAAACAAACAATTTTATTAATGATTAGAAAAAATTAACATTTATAAGAAAATCATTAAACCTACTTTTATTTCCCCTGTTCTGTCCACCCATACGTTTATTAATTAATCGTTAGTATTTATCATAGCACGTTTTAAATGTATTTTTTCAATGTGACTCTAAATATCATATTATTTATTTTGGCAATATATTTTTATTTTTAAGATTAAAAAATATCTGACGTTGGTGTTTACACGTTAATATTTACAAGTGCCATATTATATAGTATTAGATTTGTAAAATTTCCCGATGTTGCATTCAGGAAAATAACATAGAGTATTTTAAAATCAATATATGCTAGAAGTACAATTAATAGTATATATAATATATAAATAATATATAATATATACTATTATAATATATTATATATACATTATATGTTATAATAATATATATTATTTACTATATATAATATATAAATAATATATAATATATACTATTTTAATATATTATATATACATTACATGTTATAATAATATATTATATACTATATATATAATATATAAATAATATATAATATATACTAGAAGTACAATGTATATATACTAGAAATTCAATACAATGCCTAATATTGAACGTAACGTTAAATCACTTAAGAATAGAGTATAAGAAACGAAAAAAATAAATGCGAGTAGCATGCCTTTTCTGTTAAACAGTTCATTTCTTGTAAGTAAATAATAATGCATAAGCTAAAATCGAAACCAAAACCTTAAAACAATGAGTCAAGTACAATAACTATTATGTTAGCTTGGCACGATATTTAAAATGTGTTTTCAAACCTACTTATTCTTAATATCAGTAATCTGCAATGTGCACTTTTCACGCATGCGCATTCGTGAAACGGTTGCAAAAACGGATGAAAATCCGATGATCCCCACGTACCATTTTTTTTCAATTTTGAGCTTTTATCACCCTTTTGTGCTGGATTGAAACTGATTAACAAGTTTTCCGCATGTCTGAATACCCTATATACCAAATTTCAATGTAGATAGAAAATTCGTTGAGCATATTGATTGAGAACTGTCTTCACGCACACATTCTCACTTTTATAGTTATATAGGTTCTCTTTTTTTGTTGTTGTTTAAAGTTTTGATAAACAATTTTTTTATTCAGGGATAATATCGCTTGTTTTAGAACAAAATTCTTTGGAGTTATACTGACTTCATTTATACGGACTTTTTCCGTAATGACTTTGAAATAGTATTCAAGAAATATAATTAACATTTATAATGCTTTCTTTTTATTAAAAATGGAAAATACATTCATGAGTTGTTTTTTTTATATCAAACTATAACTTTAGTAAAAGTGTTTATTGTTTACAGAAAATAATGCATGTACATTAATATTTAAAAACAAAACATTATGGATTAATATGATCGTTAGTTGATAAATAATGAGTATTTCATCAATTTTTTTGATTTCTTGAATTTTTGTAAATTTCGGAGTGAAAGGAGGATCAATAATGTTTATAAATGTTGTGGATCGGCCATTCATTCTGCACGTACCTAAGAAATGCATAACCTCAAATAGAAAGAATCAGAAGGGGAAGAATATTGGGAGAGGGAAGCAAGTATGATAGATATCTTATGGAATAAGAGATAAAGATAGAATGAAACGGATTTGAGATATATTTTGCCAAATCCCTAAAGCTGATTACGAGACGACTGTGTCGTACAGATGTTGACTTCGACCTTAGAAAAAGCCATGTGGTTTCCGCAAGGAGTGAGACGCTCTATCTTATTTAATCTGATATCAATCTAGAAGGGAAAACGGCATAGAATGACTAATTCATACGCGTGCACGCACACATATATATACATGCATACACACATGCACACGCATACACACAACAATATACACACATACACTTCACATACACGCATATATATACATAGACACACATACACACATACATGTACATGTGCACGCACACAAAAACGGATCTGTAAAACTTAACAGTGATATGAGAAAAGAGGAAGAAAGCCTCTATCCTAATTGAAGTTGGTATCTTTAATCTTATTTAATTTAATTTAATGGAAAACACAGAATGGTTTCTAATAAGAACAATACAAAAATAACAAAAGAGATTATTGATCCATTTTTACAGAAAAAGGCGGAATAGAACAGATTTGTTTTACGGGAAATATCGTGGGTAGAAGAAGTGGGTCTCTGACGTGATACTCCGTCTGCACACACGTTTCTTATATTATAATGATTATTCTTCCGGTATCAAAGACCCGAGTGCGACGTTACCTCACGACAAAATGAAAGAAAACGAGTTATAAAAATATAACTAGTTTTCTTTCATTTTGTCGTGAGGTAACCTCGCACTTGGGTCTTTGATACCGGAAGAATAATTATCGCCTAATTTTTAAATATATAGAACAAATATTTGCTATTTTAATTCATACAATAATTTCGAATGGATCAGATGATTATGCTGTTAGAATTTGATTCCACGAAATAACTCGAGTCAAAATTTATTTTATACAGGAGTCGATCACTTACAAGATGGGCCATATGAAAGTTGCCAAGATTCTAATTGAAAGTCTTTGTGTAGAACGAAGCAAATTTGAACTTGGTGCAACCAGATTGTCGTTTCGATAACTACTGCAACATAGACAACGTCGGTGTTTTAAATGCGCTGACTTAAACAAAGTTTAGAGGGAGAAGATAACAAAAAAACAAGGTCTTATGCATGCCATAAAAGGAAACCAGAGTGGCTTCCGGGCCTTCATAAGTGGTGATCACTTTGTAAAAAAAAAAAAAAAAGATCCCCATTGTTTATATACTTATAGGAGCAATTAGGCTCATAAAAAGGAAATTTAAAATGTACCTAGCGAACATACTCTGTTAACCAAGTGCAATAGATTTATAAACAATTGCAAGCAAAAGCGCGATTATAATGTTTAAACAAATGTCACTGTTAAAGTATTTGTAATAACCTGAGGATGTAGGCATCTGGGTATATTCGCCAGGTACACAACATACATTCGCCAGATAGTTTTTGAAATCCTTTTTCATTGGTGGGGTTGTGTCCATATAAGGTAGAATATTAAGTGATATTCCTAATATTCTAGTTTCTTTTCATTAGTCTGAATATGCCCAGTTCATGTTAGAATAGTTAACAATAACCACCGACTTCGCCTCCGTCGATTTTATGGTGAATATTGTGAATTTAAAAAAATATATAATTCATATGTATCTTTTATAGAAAAAATATATAAAGTGTAGTATCCGTTCTGTTCACGGATGGCAAAATGATATCATTAAGCATGTGTTCGAACCAGACAGTAATATATGGGAAATTTGTTACAATTTTTTACATGAATTTGTACAAAATCCTACGGGTATTTATACACAATAGATTGGAGCACCACTGTAAATTTTAGAGAAACACAACTTTAATCACGCGTTGAAAAATATTTTCAGCCATGGCGCTTAGAACTACTTTCTTTTGAACAAGGAAGAACATCGTAGTAATCATTCAGGAAATGGTTCAATGCTGTGAAGAAGTCGTCACAAACACGACTCTCTTTAGTTTTACGTAATATTCAGGCGAAAGCCACTCGCTGTACTCTACTTTCGATAAAACCCTATTTTATCGGTTACTAGCATGGGTGCCCGGCATTGCCCGGATGTTTGGAGGTGTATGCTGAGCAAAAACAAAAAAAAAGAAACAAAAAAACGGTAATTTTTTTAAACTTTGATCCCTATTATGGCCCCTTAACATTCATTTTTTGGGGCTCAAATTAAGTTATTAAGTTAGATCCATGTCCAAGGAACCTATATCTAAAATTTCAAGTATTTAGATCCAAAATTGTCGGAGTAGTTTGGTAGGGTTCTCAAAGGCTAAATTGTTGAATTTTGACCCCTTAACAGCAAAAAATTCTTGCTGAAAACCGACCACGTAGATTTTCCCAAATCTCAGTACCCTGTATATCAAATTTCGAATCTGTAGAATAAAACGTGACAGAGTTATTTCGTAGGGAAATCTACACAAACATACACACAGGCACGTTCACTTTTATAGATATACTAGCATTTCAGCCCGGCATTACCCGGGTGTTTGGAGATGTATGCTGAGCAAAAAAAAAAAAGGTCAATTTTTTTTAATTTGACCCCTTTTATAACCCATTAAAATTTATTGTTTTGGGCTCAAATCAAGTTATTAAGTTAGATCCATGTCCAAAAAAGTTTCAAGTGTTTAGACCCAAAATTGTCGGAGGAGTTTGGTAGAGTTCTCAAAGGTCAAATCCTTGACCTTTGACCCCATAACAGCGAAATTTTTGGCCGAAAACCGATCACATCAGTTTTCTAAAATCTTAGTACACTGTATATCAAATTTCGAGTCGTTAGACTAAAAATTGGCAGGGAAATGTACACAGACAGAAAGATACATAGACACACAAACACACAGACAGACATGTTCACTTTTATAGATAGATAGATAGATATATAGATAGATAGATAGATAGATAGAAAGATAGATAGATAGATAGATAGATAGATAGATAATTCATTCTGTGAAAATCTTTTCAAAATGAAAGCGTTTATCGTTACAATATGGTTGGCTTTGATTCAAACTTGGCCGTATTTTGTCTTTTAACCTTTTCGTAAAAACACGGAAAAATATATTTTTAATATTTTATGAATATAAACACATTTAAGCAGATATAGTCTAAAATCACATTAGACTAAGTAGTTGGATGAGTCTGTTTCAGTTCGAACATTCGTCGTTCAATTATATTGTGGGGTCGGCATTCGATACACTTGTCTACAGAATGTTTTTAACGTGGCCGCAACATAAACAGACGAAGAATATATCAGGGTGACAAAAATGTTTTCGCAGTTTTAACTTCAAAATTCAGATCAACATATCTCGGCTCTAAAAAAATATTTATCAAAATAAGCACTATCAAAACCAGCGTACTTTTGCCCGTTTTTAAGCTTTCCTCACGCAGAATATTGAAATCCTTAAAAAAGCGATAATCGGTAAGTAAAAGGTCTGAAGAATATGGTCGATGAGGCATAGCCAAATTCGTTCAACTTCTGCAGGATTAGTTTAGCAACGTGTGCTCGGGCATTATCGTGGAAGATAATTGAGTATTTTCTCTTGTTTTTGCTGGGTATTGTTGGCAAAGATTTTGATGCATTTAATCCATTAGTTGACAGTAATGATTTTGCATGCAATCAAAAAAAAAATATGGAGGAGGCAGACCACCAAACAGCCTTGGTGGAAGTCTGGTTTCGGAAACTGTCGTAGAGCTTCAAAAAAATTGTACCTTTCTGTCTGTGTACATTTCCGTACGCAATAACCCTGCCAATTTTTAGTCTAAAGACTCGTCTAACCACTGTACTGAGCGTCGTCGGTTGTCGTAAATAACCCACTTTTCATCGCAAATTACAATCTGATCGAGAAAGGGGTTTATTTTTGTTGCATAAAAGAAATCAGAATGACACTTCATAACAGCGTTTCCATTGGTCGTCGCCCAATTCGTGAGACACCCATTTGTTATTTTTTTCTCTGTTCAATCTCTCTCAAGTGGTTGGAAAGCGCCGTATACGTTAGGGATAATTCATAAGCAAGTTCTTGAACAGTTGTGTATGGATTGTTCGTCTAAGGCTTTTAATTGGTCGTTGTCACCATCCGATCACTACGCTTATTATCTACAAGACTCTCGTCGCCGTCACGAATTTTCTTAAACCACCATTGTGCTGTGCGTTCAGTAGTTGTACCTGGACCAAACGCTTCGTTGATATCGCGAGCTATTTCAGCAGCTTTTCGGTTTAGTTTAAATTGAAATGAAAAAATCATGAGAATTTACTTTTTTTTTCGTCTTGTATTCAACGTTTTGAAAAGAAAACTATTGTTTTAAAACGATTGTAATTTACACGTTTAGAAAGAGCGAAGAAAACTCTTTAAAATCATA
The DNA here is from genome assembly GCF_053919585.1 of Euprymna scolopes. Taxonomy (NCBI): domain Eukaryota; kingdom Metazoa; phylum Mollusca; class Cephalopoda; order Sepiida; family Sepiolidae; genus Euprymna; species Euprymna scolopes. The sequence goes on along the minus strand of NC_136496.1, from coordinate 9,036,397 downwards.
CATAGATTAAAGGTATCATCACGAAAACTTATTTAAAAATACATAATTTGAAAACGAAATTAAAAATGTGCAATAAATTTCTTGTCCACCTAATAACTACTTATCTCGCGAAGTAGAACAAATATATTAAACAAAATTTAAGCAAAAGATACTCATCTTATAAATCCAAATGATATAAATCCTAATAATTATCACTGCGAAAAAAAAAATGATTCCCAAATAAATGAGATCTCCAAAAACGTGTGCTTATTTTACAGTGCAATTACAGGCGCGGTGAGAAAATCAGCAGCAGCATAAGGATAGCTGGCTTGCGAAAATATTAGCAACGGCATCCATTAAAGTGCGTATGCTAATTAGCAAGTATAAGCGAGCTTGCTTCACAAGAAAAGGAGAGAAAAATACACCACGTGATCGAGGGGTGACGTAAGTTGCGTGCTGGGCCAGAAGGGCACGTGAAGTCGAGGGTGAGAAAGCGCTGGCTAACGGTGAGTTGGCGAGGGGGAAGACTTTTAAAAAGCACATGTGTGTCCGAAAAGACTTTGGAAATATAATGAAATGCGTCGTTTTGGAAGAACCACGAATAAATGCATTTCGTTGGTATTTAAAAAAGGTTCGAGTCGGATTTCTATTTCTTTTCTTTTTTATTTGTATTTTCTTTTGCGACGGTGCCAGACAACCTGTGGTTTCGAAGGGTTTGAAATGTAACGACCGGTTTGAGTGTAACGGCCACGTTACACTTTTTGTGTGAAATATTCAGTTCAAAATAAATATAAACTGTTATAAAGGAATAAATAAAGACCTTATTTTCATCAAAACACATGAAGCTTTTTTAAGACAAATATACATAAAAAGATGTTGAAATGTTGTATATATATATATATATATATATATATATGTATGTATATATATGTATATATATACATGTATATATATATATATATATATATATATATATATATATATACTAGCAAAAGTACCCGTTGTTGACTGGGTTCAAAAACAGCCTACAGAAAATGGACTCTGATTTATGAAAGTATGATAGGTTATGAAAAGGAAGGGTTGTAATGAGATAGCTTCGAATTTTGGGGTATCAAACCAAAGCAAAATATGATGAAAGTAAAAATAAAATAGATAAACGCCATAATTTATTATACCATACCTGTTCACACTGAAACACTTATCACAATATTCTGTGGATCTATATTAAAAAAAATCTTGTTAAACTTTGTGACATATTTCCATTCTATGGAGGTCAGGTGCGAACGGACACCCCATAATTTTATTATACCATATTTCTTCAAACTGAAACATAATTATCACAGTATACTTACGCAGATAAATGTGAAAATTATTTATTAAATTTTGTGCCTATTTCCATTCTATTGAGGCCAGGCGCGAACGCAGACCCCACAATTTTATTATATCATCCCTATTAAAGTTAAAACATACTTATCAAAGTATTCTTATGTACATCTATATCAAAAACACTTGTAAACGTTTTTTTTTAATTTGTAAATTTTTTATTTCCATACTTTGTGGAGCATGCGCGAACGCAAACTCCACAATTTTAATGAACCACCGTTCTGTCAGATCAAACATACCTATTCCTGTGTCTCGATACATCTACTATCATTATATGTAATCAGTTTTTTTTTTAAATATCAACCATATAGGAGCCTATTCCTGACCAGACACACACACACACACACACACACACACATTCAGCTTTTTTATTGTATATATATATATATATATATATATATATATATATATATATATAAACGTGCTTGTACTTTTTTGGGTATTCATTTCATAAATTGTTCCAAACAAAGTAATATTCACAAATGATTTCTTTTACTATTTCCTGCCCATTAAAAAAATTACCAATAAAATTACATTTGAAATGACTAATTATTATTCTGTTTACGTTTACACACAGGACCCAGACTTTGTAGCGATCTACATCGCAAAGACATAGAATTACTCCAACTCACGTTGACATTTGTTTTCTCATTCTCGTGATTCGCATGGCTTCTTGTTACGGTTATGACATTCCTCGCGAGATTTTCTTCTGTAACGCGCTCTATTTCTTTTTTTATTTTTTTCTACCGGTGACTTCATTTTGCATACTTTTGCATACGCACGACCGCGCTCTGTTAGAAGTGGTGATTAAGTTCAAATGTGCTTGTTGTTGTAATTTATTGAAAATGTTAAATAAATGTTTTCATCAAAAGTTTCGATTTTTATATTTCGTCCTGATCGATATTCTCGTTAAAATAGTCTATTATGTAAAAGGAGGGAACTGATAGTGGCATTTAATATGTGCCAAGTTCCAATCCAGTCCGTATCACATAAACACTTACACTTAGAATGTTGGCCACCTTGATTGATCTCGTCTGTAAATATCTGGTGGATTTCTTAAAAGGACTTTAACCCTACCAGACCGAGGTATCGAGATACCGGTAATTTTTGCAAAATGATATGTACCGAGTTACCGATATACCGGTAATGCCCGCAAATGCTATCTATCGAGTTATCACTAAACCGATATTTTCCTGACCACATGTTTTTATGTTGTCAGGGAGATAAAAAATAGCTACCCAATCGTTGCTTAGCCTCATCTGACCGCATCTGTGCTGTGTGCATATAGAAACACCTGAGATACAACAGTCAGCAAGAAGGCGAAAACAAGGTTCTGATGTACTCACTGCAGAAAGTACCCGTACATCAAGGAGGGCTAAACCTTTGGGCATACTTACACACGAAGGCTGAATACTGGCGGCAGTTGAAAGGCAAAAAATACTAACGCTTGTGAGGTTAATGAGAAAATATCGTGCAATCTTTTACCAACCATAGAATAATCTAATTCCTCTGAAATGAATGCACCCATTAATATATACAAAACTCGTTTTGTGTAATGAGGAAATAGTGTACTTGTACAATAATACGAACCAGAAGAACACCTATCATTAAAATAACTATAGAGAAGAGACAGATTATCAACATCTTTTAGGTGAGAATGAGACAGTAAGTGTTTTACGTGATGTTACAACCCCCACTTCTGTCCTCTGTCTCAATCCCGAAGCTGTTGATTTCCTCATTCTGAAAAACAAAGTCAAAATAAGAAAAGTGTTACTTCTATTTATAAACTTGCAAAACATGTGGCTATTTATCAAAATGTGTTTCTTAGTACAGAGTAAAATATTCGACCCTATTTAGAAATAGAAACAGATGGACGCATGGCCATGACATGTCATCATAATCTGTATTTCACACACACACACACACACACACATACACACACACACACTCACACACACACACTCACACAAACACACACACACATAAAAATGCTATCTACGACAGAAAAATAAACCTGTTTCTACCAATAAAATTAAATAAGCCCGGTGCAAATGGCTCGTATTATAAGGTGGGCCTTTATAATCCTTTTGTTGACATTATTATCTAGAACATTAACCTATTTTATACAGAATGATGTAGTGTTCTAGCTAAGACGCAGTGAGTGAACATTTCAAAATATTACCTTCCCTCCAGGAGAGACCAAGGAACTGCTGATCGTCTGAAGCGCACTTTCCGGCGAATGCTGATGGGTTCGTTTTTCAGAGATTTTTGTACCCTTCCAGAGTGCGCATCTGCGTTATTCTGACTTTGTATCTGGAAGCGGATTAATGGAAATTGGATGTGGTAATAATTCATCAGTTATCGAAAGATGTGGAGAATACTGTACATTGGAGAGGCTTTTTGCCACTCAGATTATATAAACACCCTTGCTTATTATCAGTGTGGTATTATTGCTAACGACCTGCGTGACAACTTCTGAATAATAATAATAATAATAATAATAATAATAATAATAATAATAATAATAATAATAATAATAATAATAATTCTGATTTCGTTTATAAAGGTCTCTCTGGAAGGGATGGGATTAATTTCTAGAGGATTTTCCTGAATCCCGGCTTACAAACCAGGAGCTTCAAAGATCAAGGGTTTTCCTAAGGATGTTGGTGGTACGTATAGTTTCAGAGGTTTGAAGGCCACCTAAAACATCGGCGATTTGTAGTTTTTTCAATTGTCCTTCCAGTCGACTTGATACTACTCCTAGTGTACAAACTACGACCGTGATTATTTGTGTTTTAACCCCGTGTATACGCCTTATCTCCAAAGCCAATGGCGCATAATTGCTCGATTCTCATACTACTTCTCTCTCACATTCCTGTCTCAGGGTACTGAGAAGTCTACAATTTGCCAGATTTTTTAGACCTTGTCAATTACGACCAAATCCGGACGATTATGTTCCAATTGCTTGGTCGTTATGACACTTTTGTCCCACCATACCGCTACCTTGCCATTTTCACTTGATCTCACTTCATCAGGCACCTCCTCAAACCATTTTCCAGCACACTTTACCCCAACCCTGTTACACACCTCCCAATATATCCGGAGTCTCATGCGATCGGGTGTTTTGCGGTACTTTCTCTGGGTCAGTCCACTACACCCTGCTGCAAGGTGTGCAATTGACTCTGAGGCCTTACCACAAATCCGGCATTCTGCAGCAACTTCCTTTTCCTAGATCCACTTTTTTTAACAATCGTGTTCCTAACGCCTGCTCTTGTGCTGTACAAAAAAAACCTTCAGTACTCTTAGCTAGATACTCAACTCTAAGCCATTGCCATGCTCTTTCATCAGCCACTTTTGCTATATCCTGGAAGACCCTTCCATACATTTTCTTCCTAGCCAGTTCCTCTGCCCTTTCTATATCCATTCGTTTCACATAATCAGCCTTGGTCTCACATACCTCCACTTCATTGGCTACAACCTTAAGCATCCATTCCTCAACTCTAACCACACGCTCATTCAACGACATCTCATCGGTTCTAACACAAACTTTTACACTTTTCAATCCTCTCCCACTATCTTTCCTCTTTTGATACAGCCTTGCTACGCTACTCTGAATGAGAAACATACCAAACATTGCTAAAACCTTTCTTGTATTGATATCCATAGCATGCAAATCCTTGTCAGACCATTCTAACATTCCCGCACTGTATCTCAAAACACTGACTGCCCATGCATTTACTGCTTTCTTTAGGTTTTCTCCATACAGTTTCGACTTTGTAATCATTTTCACTCTTCTAAGATACTCCTTCCTGACTTTTTCCTTCATTTCTCTGTTCACGATGCCTACACCCTCCAACATTCCCAAATACTTATATCCTTTATCTTCTATTTATTTCATGATTTCTTCATTTGGCAGCACTATTCCATTCGAATGAACCTTTACTCCTCTTTTCATCACCACCACCGCACATTTACTAATCCCAAACTTCATCCCAATGTCTTCTGAGTATGTCCCCACAAGTTCTACCAGCCTCCCCGTTTCCTTTTCACTTCTACCGAATATTTTCAAATCATCCATAAAGAGTAGATGGTTGAGGCGTCTTTCATCAGATCCAAAGTGATACCCCAGTTTTTCTCTCTTCAAGAGGATGCTCAGTGGCATCATTATCATTAGAAAAAGAAGTGGCAATAACGAATTTCCTTGAAATATACCACGTTTAATGCCAACCTGCCCCATCTCCTCTCTTTTTACTGTCAGTACCGTTTTCAATTGAGCCATACTTATCTCCAAAAGCCCTACCACATTCTCAGCAACCTTCATCATCAATAGTGTTTCCCGTATCCATGAATGAGGAACCATGTCATAAGCCTTTCTGTAATCGATCCATGCTACGCTCAGATCTCTCTTTTTCTTCTTCGCATCCTGCATTATTGTTTTATCAATAAGTAGTCGCTCTTTAGTACCTCCTGAGCCTTTCCGGCACACCTTTAGTTCGTCAGGGAAAACAATATTACTCTCTAGATGTTCATAAGTTTTCTCCGCAAATATTCCAGTCAACAGTTTCCACATCAATGGTAGACATGTAATTGGTCTATAATTATTGGCATCTGTTCCTTTTGCAGGATCTTTCCTAATCAGTGTTGTTCTTCCCTTCACAAGCCAATCAGGAACATCTCCCGAATCTACAATCCTTTGCAGAGCAGCAGCTATAGGTGGATAAATGCATGGAAACTGTTTAAACCAGAAGCACATCACTCCATCTGGACCAGGTGCCTTTCAGTTTGTCATCCTTCGTATGCCAGCCTTAACGTCATCGATAGTTATCTCAACGTTCTTCATCTGCTGCATTTCTGATAGCCCTTCTTTGACCTCTCCCAACCAGCTAGCCTTCTCATTATATCGCCCTTCGACAGACCAAATCCCACTCTAGAACTTCCTTGCATCTTTTGCATTTGGAGTGTTGTTATTTCCCGCCTGTTTACTATCATTTAAAGCTTTATACAGCTGAGACTGATTGTTCCGGAAAAGGTTGTTCTGCCGAAATGCAACACTTTTTCCATACCAGTTCTGAATTTTCATACCACCAGTGTTGACCTTCTCTTTCAACATTGTTAGAACGTTCATCGTTCCTTTTTCCAGCAACCTATACCTCCTTTCAAGCTTGTCCTTTGTTTTCTGTCCTAGTTTAACCCCTTTTCTTATTTCTTCGATTCTACCAATGTCTTTCCGCCACCGTTTAATACTTTCTTCAAGCTGCCTCAGCCAGTGAGGCTTTCTATCCTTCATTTCTCCCTTTTTCTTCTGTAATAAGCCAAGACGATTCGCAATTACGTATGACGCTGTTAAGTTCTGTAATCGGTATGTTCTTTCTGATGATGTTGTTGATTACTGCTTGAATTATTTTTACCTCGTTTTTCACCTTCCGCCTATCGGTACTCCTCATAGTTGGAATCTCTATGATATCGTCTCTAAGAAGAACCTCTGTTAACGTCTGAAGTACTTCTGTTTCTACAGAAGTTAAAGTTCGAACTTCATCACCACTTCTCCATACATCTGCTCCTTTCACTGGTTCCATTGCCTCAGAGTCAATGATCTCATCTGTCTTAGATCCTTCAAACTCTTTCTCATTACTTCTCCTAACCATAGGATTCCATACCTCCTCAGTTGTCCGCCTCCCATCATCGCTTACATTTCCCTTCTGCACTTCCACTCTCAGTTCTTTCATCGGAGCTAATTTCATCAATTTTATTTTCGTTATTCATTTCATTTCTAACCATCCATTCAATCTCTTTGCAATCACTGAAAGTAGGTTGTTATTTTTTATTTGTTTTAACTGGAATACCAAACTCGCGACACCTCTAGCTCTTCATCCTCTCGATTCTCAATCTTCCATCACGTCCACGTTTTTTTTTACAATCCTGTTCCAACTCCCTTCGTGTCTTGGGACCCTCTCTGACAATTTTCACTCCCCCTATATCCAGCCACATCTTCAGAATTTCGAACAGTTGTATGATGACGACAGGGCCCACCCTGTTGACCAGTGGGACACCTACTTGACGTGAGACTATCACAAGATGTTCTAGCCTCATTCGCGTAGTTATTTTCAATATTTTGATTTGACATTCTCCCATAAATGGGGTTAGTGAATTTAAGGTTACACCACCACCGATAGTTTTATCGAGGCTTTATCTCTAGGAGGGTTCTCCGACAAGGTCAAAGGATCCCTCCCGAACTTTTTCCTCCATCACCACCACTATTCCCATTACCACCACCAACAACAATAGAAACAAAATCTGCAATGATAAGGGCAACACTTATATCGGTAGCAATAATATTAACAGCAAAAAGAACAATAGCAATGACAGCAAAAAACAACACCTACCATTATAGCTACAGTAATAATAAAAACATACTACCACTATTACCACCACAACCTCCACCATCACTACTATTACTACTAGTAATAATATTAGTGATAATAGTAATAACCAATAAAGTAAATTTGGTTCTTTAAATAATAATAATAACTATCATAATCATAATGATAATGATGATAATAAAACAAATGATAATAGTAATTATAATGATAATGATAATAATGATAATAATAATGATAATGATAATATTAAAAATAATAATAATAATATTAAGTAGAAGAAGAACAATAATAATAATAATAATAACAATAATAATAATAATTATTATTATTATTATGATTATTATTATTATTATTATTATTATCATGTTTATTATTATTTCAGTTAGAAAAGCTTACTTTGTTCGTTTTTTAAACTCTTCTGCCGGTCTTGGCAAGAAAAATCTACACAGTATATACAGAAATATAAAAGATCCAAACATGTGAAAGAAAATTACTCGTTTAACCGTGAATTCAAGTTTCAAATTCTAATTTCAGTTAGAAAGAAACTCTTCCCCCCTCTGCTATTTTTTAAACCTCCGCCGTTGATGTCGCTTTTGGCCGGAAAAATGTACACAAATACAGAAACATAAAACATCCGACCATGTGTAAGACAATTCCTTGTTTAACCATGAATTTCAAGTTCAAATTAAAATTTTGGTAGGAAACGCTTATTTCTCATAACAATACAACAACAACAACAACAACAATAATAATAATAATAATAATAATAGTGTGATAATAGTGATGACCATGATAATAATGTTGATAATAAGAGTAATAATAATAATAATAATGATAATAATGATGATTATGTTAATAATTATGATGATAATAATATAAATAAAATATAAATAAAATTAGCAACGATAATTATATTAATAATCAAAGGAGCATGATTATTACTATAATAATAATAATGAAGTAAAATCCCTTGAATGCGGAGATTAAAACACATGAACCACATTCGCGGGTCAGACTAAGTGTAGCAGAGGCAAAACATGAAGAAGCGTTACATAGAACCAGGGACATTGAAGCTGCATATATACAAATTCTCTACTATTTCACCCATCTTCTCCCATTGCCTCATCAACGCCCTCCACAAGAGTGATGCCAAATAGTCGAGAAGGGTCAAGGAGGATGAAAAAAACGAGTAGAGAGCGCTTACCATATCTCCGCTGGACATGTGTGAAGAGAACAAGAATTTTGGGGAGGCTTGTTGCCACTCAAATTCCAGTGGAGACCAGATACCGCTGCCAGTGTTCGTATATAATTTATAAATATTGATCCAACGAGTCACTATAAGGTAAATGCATTATTAATTGAGAATTTTTTTTCTCTATGAATGAAAAACAATGATATGAAGAAAAGTTTTACAATGTTTAAATAGTTTTATCTACATACGATCGTTTTCATGAAAACGATTCTATGTATTTATTGAGATTGTCGGACTGACTTCCTCATCTTGGTTGTTATAGTCACAACATTTCGGCCGTTTTGCCCTCCGGCCTTCATCATGTGTTTTGTATCGGAGCGGGAACCGTTTGTTAGGAGTCTCGAAGCCAACCCTTTATTATTATTACGGGGGTACCGTGTTCGGACCCCATCTAGCCTCTGGGAAATAGTTGCTGATTCTCGAGACTCCTAACAAACGGTTCCCCAGTTCGATACAAAACACCTGATGAAGGCCGGAGGGCAGAACGGCCAAAACGTTGTGACTATAACAACCAATGTGAGGAAGTCAGTCCGACAATCTCAATAAATGAAAACACCTCATCTAAAAAATACAGACAATTACTACGATTCTATGTAGTAAAAATATCTATTTTAAAATTGTAAAACTGAGTCCTTTAATCTTCTGCCGATCCCTTGTGGTTGTAAACAATGGCATTTTAATCTTGGCGTTTTTTTATCATTTGGGACTAGGGGAAGATAATTCAAGAGAGATCAAACAATGTTTCACACTATTTGTTACACAAGGAATCTTACTTACTTTTACAAAATACAATAAATTATTTACGAAGAGTTATTTTACACATATTTATCCAACGAGACGATGACCATTTTTAAAGGTACGTGTTCTCTGTTAATTGAAGTATGTTCCTGTGCCGTTCTAGAAGGTTCACCAATGAAAAGGATTTAGTTTTCTGTTAATTATCTTTGTGCCCCTACTTAGGAATGCTAATGGCATTTCCCGGGCCTTGTTTATTTGCGGGTAACCGTGCTCTTGCTGTAAGGCGCTGGCTTTTTAAATTTCACTTTTCTTACCTTACGGTTTCCTCGTGGGAAGGAGATAACCACCATGTTGTAACGTTGTTAATGTGAAGAATAACATACTGATATGGAGAAAAAACTGGATGAAAATGATTCTATGTACATAATTATTTATGTAACAAATTAAAATCCAAGTAATTTTTTGAGAAATGGATATGTTACATTCTTTGTTGTTGGTAAACGGCTGCTATTTAAATGCTTATGTACTGGTGTAATCGGTTCGAATAGAAGTAAATAATTCAGGAGAGATCAACCAATGTTTCAAAATATTTTAAGCAAGCATGATTACAGAGTGCCCTCAGTAAGTTTACAAACATGTTTCGTACGTGTACTTTCATTTATATCACATACATGAAATTTTACTCCACTTCGAAGTAATCTCTTCAGGCACGAATGCACTTCCTGTATTGTTCAAACAACTTCTGGAAGGCGTCATTGAATTCCTATTGTGAGAACATTTTAATGGCGCTCATCATAGTCTCCTACATCTCCTCAATTTTGTACATAACGACAACCTCTATGGTTTTTATTGAGCTTAAAGAATAAGCAAAAGTCATAGAGACCAGGGTCTAAAATATAGGGAGAGTAAGGAACTGTCTTGAAACCCATCTTGGTCAAATAGTCTGTGACAAGGACAAAGCCACCTTTGGAAAAACTTTGCGCATATTTTTCACATCTTCAGTTCCTCGCCAATAATTGTGTGTACAGTTCCCACACTGACACCAACCTGTACACTTATTGTCTCTATAGACACACTTCAGTTCTGATCCATGAAATTGTTTATTTGGCCAATCAATTTCTGGTGCTCTGATTTTCTTACTTCATCTACATCTCTCATCATCCCTCACAGACTCTCTGCCTTACTTGAATCTCTTATGCCACTCAAAACTTACAATCGATCCATACAAGATGGTCCAAAAGCATCCAGAAGCATTCCATATGTTTTTGTGGCATTTTTTAAAGTTTATAACATACATTTATTGTATATTGTCCTTAATTGTCTCCACGCCCAGTTTGCATTTTGAAATTCATCAGTTGTGACAATAAGGATTTAGTAGGGTGTATTCCAATTCCTGCAGTAGTTATTCATTTGAACCTGAAATAATAAAAATTGGTCAGCCACCTCATACGATGTATGGCAGTAATATGCTGACTGTTTAAGCGTCTACGAAAATTTTGAATTCGTGTACAAAAATATAATACTATTTATTTGAGGTTTCTCGTATTTAAAGGCACGATGAGTTATTTTCGTATCAACACTATTTAACAAATATTGGTTCAACAAATCATGTAATTTATCTAATAATTTAACACTGACGTATTTTATTAAAACCGATGTAATTTGCAATAGAATAGAGAGCTTTATTTGTCTGTTACTAGCCAATTTCGGTAAATGCTTCCCATTAGATTCTTTCTAATCTGTTGCCATCAGTTCAAACACGGGCAGATAACTCAGAATATATGAATGGATATTTCAAAATACATTTTAGAAAACGGAGATTTCTAAAATGTACAATTTGTTTTCCAATAGCCATTATTATCTACGTGGGATTTGTTACTTATCTGAGATTTAAGATTTACCGGAATAAACACGATGGAGTAACGCGTGTTAATACGTTGTTTCTGACGGAAATAAGCGATATAATTTATTCACACGGTTTTTATGTAAGGGTTCAGCATTTAAAACAAAGTAACTATTTATAGTATTGCTAAAACCAACATTTTTCGGGTTGGGTAGTGCTGTGTTTTTCAACAAAATTGAAATAGGTTTTCATTTATTGTTTTTTTTTTCTCTTCAAATAACGTGTATTGTCACATCAATGTGTTTTTTTTACATGGGGGTCACCACTTATCAAGGCCCGAAGGCCACTCAGGGATAAGGGTTATTGCGTGCACAGTAATCAATGAGATAGTGTTGTAGTAATCATTAGTATTGGGGTTTTTGATAGAGTGTCTTACTTAAGGGGGCGGTTTGTCAGGGGTTTGTTTATGTTAGACTTGAAGATGTCCAAGCTGTAGTCAGGTGGGAAACAGGCAAATGGAAGAGAGTTCCACTGGCGTGCAGTTCTAAGAAAGAAGCTCTGCTCATGGAATCTACGTTTGAATTTAGGCACAGATAAAGAGTCGAGAAAATTATTGACAGTAGTTTCAGCCAGACGGGTGTTTCTCGTGAAAGATTGGCGAGGGGGGGAGGAGGGATTGGAGCTCAGACGAGCACCTGCCATGGAAATAGCGATAAAGGGCTACTATTTGGAATTTTGTATATGGGGTTGTTCGAAGTTCAGCATCGGGATGCTCACGTAACATTTAAACGGCTGGGTGTTTATACAGTCAGGGAGGCTGGAAACATAGAGAGAATTCCAAAATCTAGCAGTCCAAGGAAAGAAACTGTTTTAATAGCAGGCTTTTAAGAGACTTTATCAGTGTATGTTTTGCTGCTTGTAAGGTTAGTAGAAAAAGTGTAAGTCTAGGTGGCACCAGTGCTATAAATTCATTGGTCTATATTCTATTGCTCGATACAATATATATGTATTAGCAATCTGTGATGAAAATCAACGATACTCCAATTATGAAAATTTCGGCAAACTGACAATGTTTATCTCAAACCAGCAGGGCGCCCGGTGTGGCCCAGTCGTAAAATTCGCTTAAATATGGTGTTTTAACTGATGCATATTTTATATGTTTTATCATAGAGACAATTCTGTGCTGTATGTTATATGATATATTCTAGTGCTTTTAAAAGTAAACGAATAGTTGGTTGCAGCCAGCTCTGAATCGAAATCACAAAATTTAATACTCCAATCCTAGTTTCAACCGTAACATATATAGCGAAAGAGCAGGATACAAAATGTTTTAAATATTAATAATAATAATAGAATAACAATTGCAAAACCTTTCGCTGGCGAGGACTATTATTGAGCGTAACCAGTTATACAGTCCTTTTGAAATTTTCATCACTATTTTACTCGTTATCTACTGAATATTTTTAATGAAACCTATATGAAAAATGTTCCTTATTATATTGTAAAGAATTTCTATTCTGAAAGAAGTTTTAAAAAATGTAATCTAAAAAAGTTATTTAAAGTTTTTGTTAATAAAAAAAAAGATTTTCTCATTATTCAGAAATGTATAACAAAGAGGGAGTTGTAAAAAAGATGTGGGGTGTGAGGAGAAATACAAACTGAAACAGAAAATATTCAGACCTTTAATAATACAAAGAGGGGGTTGCATAAATTAGTTGTGGTGTGAGGAGAAATACAAACTGAAACAGAGAGACTATTCAGACCTTTAAAAATACAAAGAGGGGGTTGCAAAAATGAGTTGTGGTGTGAGGAGAAATACAAACTGAAATAGAGAGTAGAAGAGTTTTTTTTTTATAAATACATGCAAAACCACATTCATTTTTTAAATCCAAATTAATAAATGAAATAAAATATAATCTTAAAAAGATACGATACAAGTTAGAAAAGAATTTCATCCAAGGCATGAAAATTGTTAAACAAAACGTTTTTACTATCGGCTTTAAAAATAAAGGTACAAGATTCAATTTGAAATGTATTTATGTTCAAAGTGCACTTTTATATATTTTACAAAGTAAGGTATTACATTTTTATACCTTACCTTGCAAAATTTATCAAATGCACTTTGAAGATAAATAAATTTCAAATTGAATCTTTTACCTTTATTTTTAAAGCCTATAGTAAAAACATTCTGTTTAACAATTGTCATGCCTTGGACGGAATGCTTTTCAAACTTGTATATATATATATATATATATATATATATGCGCCTTATTAATATATATATTAACCAAATTTTGAATATATTAAAATATAGCAAAATTCAGTAACGTTCAAAGACCAATAAAAATGAAAGTAAAAATAAATCGACTCAAAATAATTTCTTTAAAAAATGAATAACACGGAGAATTGGTGTAATATTAATATAGGTTTGTAATATAATTTGAAAAGCACGAGTGAGTTCAATAATTAATGCCCCTGACTCACTTCCCATAGATTAGAGCAACGAAACTTGCCACAGTTATTTGTCTTTCTATACATAGGAACCACCCAGAGTTATGCATTTCTTCTATCGTTTGATACAGCTCTGGAGACACTTTTTGTACAACACACCAGGTTGGTCTTCAAACCACGACGTGACTTCAGAAATCAAAGCTTCATCATCTGGGAAACACTTTCCTTTCAAAAACAACTTCATGGGTGGGAAGAGCTAAAGGTCAGAGGGTGCAAGGCCAAGAGAGTAGGGAGGATGGGGTGAAATTTCATAACCACACGCCCGTGCTTCTGATCTGGCGATATGCGAGTTGTGGACCGGGGCGTTGTCCTGCAGGAGGAGGGTACGTTGCTGATCTTGCCCCGTCTCTTGATTTTGATAGCTTAATTTCTTCAAAAGTGAAGCATAATAGGTTCCTGTAATTGTGGTAACCTTTGTGAGGAAATCTGTCATCCATACTCCGTCCTGATTCCAGAAGACTGTGAGCATGACCTTGCCAACGGAAGTCTGCAACCTTGCTTCCTTTGGTGGTGGTGAGTCCAAGTGCTTTCACTACATTGACTGGGCTTTAGTCTCTAGATCATTGTGATGGACCCAGGTTTCATCCTGTGTAATCAGTCTTTTAAAAAACTTTGACTCATTTTCTTGGCACATCTCCAAATTAATCCTCGAGCACTCGACGCGTTCTCGCTTTTGGAATTGTGTGAGCAATCTGAGAATCCATCTGACAGACACATTATGCATATGCAAATGGCCATGAATGATAGTTTCCACAGACCCTGTACTAATCTTGATATCTTGGGCTATTTGGCGAATAGTAATGCGCCGATCTTCCAAAATGGCAGCCTCAACTTTACGGACAAATGCCTCATCAATGGCAGAAGGGGGGGCGCCCAGTTCTGGGAGCTGTTTCCACAGACTTCCGGCCATGTTTCAATTCACAACTATGCCAGCGTTTTACAAGGTCATATGATGGGGGCATTATCACCATAAGTTTTTTTTTCATTTCATTAAAAGTCTCCTGTGGTGTGCGTCCTTTCTAATAGAAAACCCGGATCACTGCTCGACATTCAACAGGCTTCATTTCACACCTGACTCAGTGCAAACATCTGTAAAACAGAAACCACGATTAGTTCAGAGCTGTAATTTGCCACATAACTTGTAGAGATATAAATAATTGCACATGCAAAATTTCAGCTGGATCGGACAACTGGAAGTGGGTCAGGGGCATTACTTATTGCACACCCCTCGTAGGTATACTAAAATAGAGCGATTTGTAAATTCTATAGCTGACGAAAAATAAGCAGAATAGAACTTAGAAGAGTGGGATGGGGGTAGGATAAACTGCTTGATCTCTTAAATAGGGATTATCAATATGGTTATACATGTATAAATATTGGATTTCACCGTCCGATAAGAGTCTCTTTTTATAATACATTTGAATAACATAATGATTGAAATTTTCTGAATTATCACGAAACAATTATAACGAATATGAAAATATACAATATGTTGCTCTTATTTTTTGTTTTATTGTATTAGTTTTAAAAAAGTATTATACATGTATATATATATATATATATATATATATATATATATATATATATATATATATATATATATATATATATATTGCAGGGCAAATATGTGGGGGGGTTTCATTACCGTTTTCTCTGTTTGGCTACATATGTTTCGGATGTTGGACCATGTTTACGATCCAACAGCCTCGTCATGACGAGGCTGTTGGATCCTAAACATGGTCCAACATCCGAAACATATGTAACCAAACAGAGAAAACGGTAATAAAAAAAACATATATATATATATATATATATATATATATATATATATATATAATGAATGAATAGCAAAAGTCTATGTTCCAAAGTTAATGATATTGACCATCTTATAATTTTTTTCTTTAATTCAGTTGACTTTTACAATTAGTGAATCTATTTTGTCCTAAACTCATCAGAAGAAATAGAAAGAATCAATCCACCAATAGATTCACTAATTGATAAAATAATTAAGTGATTGTTTTGTGCGATAAAACAAATACTTTCAAGAATTGTAAAAGTCAATTGAATTAAAAGATCGTCAACATCATGAGCTTTGAAATATAGACTTTTGTCATTCACTATATTGCTCTGCAATTACATTAAGCATTTTAAATAAACTTTTGTATAAATTAGAAAGAAATAAAGTAGATTTCCCCATATATATATATATATATATATATATATATATATATATATATATATATATATATATATATATATATACTAGCAAAAGTGCCCGGCGTTGACGTGGTTTAAAAAACAGCCTAAAGAAAATGGACTCTGATTTATGAAAGTATAATAGGTTATGAAAAGGAAGGGCTGTAAATTTGGGTAAAATGTGGGGGTATCAATATCAAAGCAAAATATGATGAGAGTTAAAATAAAATAGATAAACCTCATAATTTATTGTACCATATATGTTCACACTGAAACACTTATCACAGTATTCTGTAGATCTATATTAAAAAACCTTGTTAAACTGTGTGATATATTTCCATTCTATGGAGATAAGGTTCGAATGAAAACACCATAATTTTATTATACCATATTTCTTCAAACTGAAACATAATTATCAAAGTATACTTACGCAGATAGATATGAAAAATCTTTATTAAATTTTGTGCCTATTTCCATTCTATGGAGGCCACGCGCGAACGCAGACCCCACAATTTGATTATACCATCCCTATTTAAGTTAAAACATACTTATCAAAGTATTCTTATGTACATCTATATCAAAAGCATTTGTAAACGTTTTTGTTTTAATTTTTAAATGTTTTATTTCTATACTTTGTGGACCAGACGCGAACGCAGACCCCACAATTTTAATGAACCACCATTCTGCCAGATCAAACATACTCATTCCTGTGTCTCGATAATCTTCTATCATTATATGTAATCAGTTTTTTTAAAATAGTCTACCATATAGGAGCCTATTCTTGACCACACACACACAGACATTCAGCTTTATATATATATATATATATATATATATATATATATATATATATATATATATATATATATATATATATATATATTCCCGAAAGGTGAAACACTGGTGCCTGTAGGTATTCAATTATTATAGTAAAATAATTATGACAGCGCCTTTAAGAAATTCATTTCTTATCGTTGAGCACTTTCAGTTGAATTAAAGTCGGTCAATTCAGAGAACTTTATCATTTGAGAGAGAATCAGAGAGAACTTTGTCATTTACAGCCTTTGATGTGTTGCCATAGATGGTCGTGTCATAAGCATAGATGTCACCGAAAGATTTAAGTATGTGTTTTGGGAGATCATTGATGTAGATCAGGAAGAGAGTTGGGCCCAGGATAGACCCCTGGGGGACTCCAGCATTAATACTGTGGACCTCTGATTTTTACCCCATCAACCACTACTCTTGTGAGCCTATCAGAGAGACATTATTTAATGATTGAAAAAACATTTCCAGTAATACCGTAGCTGGAAATCTTGTGAAGTAGGCCCTTATGTCATACCTTATCGAAGGCCTTCGATATGTCAAGGCAATTGCCCTGGAAAGGAAACCTTTGGCAAGAGATTCACTAATCCTATGTGAAATAACCGTGAGGATATCTGCTGTAGATCTTGCAGAGCGGAAACCATATTGCATGTCACTAAGTATGTTGTTCCTGTTGAGGTGGTTGACTACTTCTTTATTTAATATGGATTCCAACAACTTACTCATGACACACAGGAGACTTATTGGTCTGTACTGAGAGGGAGATGACTTTTCACCTGAATTCTTAAATACAGGGTATATGATGAGGTTTTCCAGGGTGTTGGAAAGCACTTCTCCTTAAGGCAACGCTTAAACAGTTATATATATATATATATATATATATATATATATATATATATATATATATATATATATATAGTAATTTATAAAATATGTATGGCGATTAAGCTACACTGAATATTCTGCGTTTCATCCAACTATAGTTGGATGAAACGCAGAATATTCAGTGTAGCTTAATCGCCATATATATTTTATAAATTACTAACTAGCTCTACGTACGTATTGAGGACTTTTGAAGTAAATACTGAAAGTTTACGCATAAATCTATACTTACGTGTAGCAAATTTATGTGAATAAATGAAATAGTTATATATATATATATATATATATATATATATATATATATATATATATATATATATTCGAATGCGTACAAGAACACTTTAAGTCGCTTTCGCCTTCCGGGTCTCAATTTTTAAAATTTTGTCCCCTTAGCAATTATATTTTTAGTCTAAGATGCACAGAAGAATGGTTGATAAAAATGCAATTATTTGATTCGCATTGCGCCGCTCTTCGACCTTGCCTCTAAAAAGATATGGATTTTTAATAAATAGAGACAGACAGGCATATACTCACATACACATATTGAATTTTATAAATCAGATCATTTAAAGATTAGCTAAAAACTAAATTCTATTTTATTGCCTTACTGTAAAACCGAATTAACTCATGAGCATGAAAATGAAACGCTTCTTGACAGATGGAACGAGGTCATAGAAAATAATGCGAGAACTACATGAACGATTAAATGAATCCGATATTGTGTGTGTATTGTTTTATTGGGCTTTAAAAATCGGACATTGCTTTCGTTAGAACCTGATCTATTAAATGACGAATTCTTCATGGAGTCACTAGATCTGCCCACCCGTAAGAACAATTCCAACCCCCAACTGGGGCCACCGCAGTTGACATCTTTTGAAGCACGTACAAATATACGCTTAGAGCAAAGAAACAAAAACATAACACAACTCACAGAGTAAATGTTTGCTTTCTTATATCGGGACGAGCAGTGGGTTAAAGGAAGGATAAAGGCTGGGGGTCAATTGTATATTCTTCAGTTTAATTCTTGGCGAAAGCAGGATACTTTACGAAAACAATCTCGCTCTTACTTGCTGTTAACTTTTATTATTTCTGACAGGGAATCATGCGATTTTTCTCCAGCCCCATTTCCTTGCCTCTTTTGCTCTCATCTCTTCGCTTCTCCATTGCCCCCTTTATTCTTGAATTCACAGAATAACCAAGTTCCTATTTCTGCTATTTTATGTCTATATTCTCTTCACTTTTCTTTTACTTAGCCCGTCTCTTTTTATTACACGTCATCTCTTCCACTAATTCATTGCCAGTCACATCTATACAAGCGCATCAAAATTGCCATCTCAGAAAGAGCGGGAAACTAAAATCACCTACGTCGGTTACTTAATATTTAACTTTGTTACATTTCCATGGAATTACCATTAAAAGTTAATAGTATGATCGCTTCTGAACATTTAAAAAATTATCTCAATTATTTTTTCATCAATTTTTCCCCGTGCTTTCTACGCATGTCATTCTTTTCACTGCAGTCAACATTAATTCATTAAACTTTAATAAGATAGCAGCTTCTTTAGCCAGACATATTTTTCCATTTGAGCCTCTTAGCGGTTTTACGCCATTGATATAAATTTAATAACTCTAGAAACCATTCTAATCCAGTTCAGTTAATTTAAAATGTACCTTTATAAATATACTTAGATTATAACAATTTTTCCAATTGCATTATTATACCCCCGACGTAGATACCCCTGAATAACTCGACCCGCAGCAGAGTCCCACCCCTCCTCTTACTGAGGTATCTAGACACCTTAACGTCTTCTAGTCTAATAGCTTATTTTCTTAGATTAATAGTCTTTGGAATCACCTTCCAGTTTCCTGCTTCAATTACCGTAGTGCACTGTATAACTTGTAATATAATGACTTTGGATTTATTTTTAACAGAGCCCATGCTTATTGATACTTAATGAATTATGCCATATTTTATAACGAGAGTTCCTTAATTACAAGCCTCTCAAAGATATAGAACTATGTAAAAACTTGAGAAAAAAAAGGAAAGCTCCGGCATAATTAAATAGGAACGTTAGATAACATTACCGATACTGCATAAATTTATAGAAAAGTAAGTAAAAACTATAAGATTTTAGCAGGCTGTCCGGTCGTAACATGCGTATAAATATTATATTATAATTCATGCATATTAATTATTATAGAGCTAATTCTACTTGTGGTCATTATCCAATATATATTAATGATTTCGAAAGTTATTTTTTAAAATATCGTTTGCGTACTATTCGGTAAAATAGAAACCAGTACGTTAAGTGACTCATCCATAATGGCTATCAATCTCTCCAGCCTTGCATATGAGTGTTTTTTGTGTTTCTCGTCTGAACAATTCACTTAAACAAAAAATATTTTAGCTTAGACCGAAACCAAAACGTAAAATGTACGATTACGATTAGGTCAACTTGGCACGATCTTTAAAAAGTGTTTCCAAACATACTTATTCTTAACATAAAGAATCTTTACCCACCCCTAGCAGCCCTTTTTTTCTCAGACGAAAACAAAAATGGTTCCGCATGTTGGAATACACGGGTTTGTATTACTGTACACATACTTTCGAAAAAGTTGTCAAAAACAAATATATAACAAATAAATGTTATCAAAGGCAAGATAAGTTACTTGTCTACCAAACTGGATATATTTTTTGGTGGTCTTATTCAATGTAACATGTTTATTCAGCTCGAAAAACATACAGTGTTTACCGATGTATTGGAAAATTCAAAATGGCGCCCGACTCTCTCTTTAACACGGTAAAAAATATTTTGCTCTTTTTATTGAGCACCTCGTTGTCTTTATTAGTTCTGACTTTTGAACACCTCACACCTGAACATATATATATATATATATATATATATATATATATATATATATATATATATATATATATATATGATCAGTTTTTTTTTTTTTTTTTTTTTGCAAAAGAACTCCAGCAGAGTGCTCAATTAAAAGGAAAATCCAAATTTTAAGAGCGTATTTATATTTTGTGTACAGAAAGTTGTTAGTTGAGACAGGTCATTGGTACCATCGGTTTCAAGCCCGATAATAAGGCCCATTTAACGTATCCTTATCAAGGTATCCTTATCGTTTAAGGTATCCTTATCAAGCTTGATAAGGATACCTCAAACGGGCCTTATTATCGGGCTTGAAACCGACGGTACCAATGATCTGTCTCAACTAACAACTTTCTGTACACAATATACATATATAACTATATATATATATATATATATATATATATATATATATATATATATATATATATTTAAAATCCTTTGATGTGAGTAGTTTTTTTATATTTATTTATTTATTTGCGGACTCTTATCGTGGTCTTCATAGTTGCTATTGTTTCACCACGAACCGGCCTAATATTACTCTGGCCTTCTTCAGGTGATTAACCGTGAGGGGATAGTAATTATGAGTCCCTTAACTGTATCCTCAGAAATTACTACTTTCCATAGTTTTTGTTGTTGTGTCATCACGTTTGGCCAAGTAATTCTCTGTCGAACCCTACGTACCAGTTTTTTTTCAATTTTTACCCCTCAGCAGCCCGTATTTCCGGAGGAAAACCTAAACATTTTCCCACATATTGTATATACCAAATTTCATTCGCTGAGTATATAGGTTGAGAAGTGTCCCCACGGACGTTCTCACTTTCACAATGTAGATATTTCTTTCTTATCTTTTTTAACATCTTTTTCACTCCAAACATATTGCTACTGAAACGTAACCGGCTACTATTTCACATCATGTCTAACTGGTGACTCTGGAACATCTGTGGAGCGACATATCTGCTCACTTTAAATTTAAACCTATTGCAATTTAGGGAGTAAAACAAAAACCCGGAAGGAATCCAAAAATCCAAGGAATCCAAAAATCCAAGAATCCAAAAAATCTGAAAGAAATGCCCACTAGATTAAAAGTCTTCCCGATATCTAGAAACCTCGACATTGAAGGGGAGTTATGTTGCTGTTTGTTAGTATATTCTGGCCTGTAAACAAGTTCGATGGGTTCTTCAGAACACATTTCATTAAATTATTTATTAAAAAGGCACAGGGATGCGAGATTTGTCGTGATAGGACAAAGGTCGGAGATTGACCTACAGTTCAAGATCCATTGATTTTTATTTCTGAACCTTGTCTAAGAGTAGAGGCATCAACTCGCTATAGCAACAATACTGGATCCATTGGTGAATTGTAACGTGGTAAATGTATAGGATGTTTTCTGGTCTGTGTAAATTTTCTAACACGGTAGAGAAGCCCCGCTTTTTTTCCTTTTTTTTTTTTGCAATACTAATTATTACGTATTGTTCCGATTAATGTTGCCTGTGAATATTAGGCCGATAGGTTTTAAAGATGAGCTTTTTAGGTAGGTTGTAATTTGTCAGGGCATCATTGGCTGAGAAATTTTTGTAGTTGTTGTATAGAAGATAACCTTAATTTTACTAGAATCAAATGTTACGAACGATTTCACTACATACTGAACAGCATTTACTAAGGGATGTTTTTTCCATTGATTGGATATGTACAGTGTTTTTTTTTCCTCGTGTCTAATATGGAGCGTAGTATCATCACCAAAGTTTATCATTGCGGCCATTTATAAATACTAGGATTAATAAACGATCAGAATCTAGGCCGCATACGCATAAACATCATGTTGTTCAGACACATGTTCCAAATATACACATACATACATGTACGAAAGCGACACAAGCATACACACGAAAATATATGCATAAAAGAACATACACACACGCAAGAATACATATGTGTGTGTGCGTGTGTTTGTGTATCTATATCTGTATTTGTATATGTCTATACATATGAGTATGTGTGTATATATGTATATATATATATGTATACGTATATGGATATATATGTGTGTACATTTGTATACCTGTGATTATCTGTGTATTTATACATATAGCTGTATTCTTGCGTGTGCGTATGTTTTTTATGTATGTATTTACGTGTGTATGTTTTTTATGTATGTATTTACGTGTGTATGTTTGTGTCGCTTTCATACATGTATGTATGTAACTATGTATTTGTATATTTGGTACGTAAGTATGTATACAGATATACGCCTAAGCATTAATATGTCTACATTAGTCAATCCCCCCACCGCTAACTTAACGCATAACGACAAATAACTCTCGTAGCAAAATCACACCCGTGCAAAGTCCTTTTCTTTCCGTGACACGTTCAATATAAAGAGACCCCCCCGACACACACACCACCCTCCTGTACAACCCACAGCCTAAATAAAATTATGACACATTTTTAATTTTATTTCAAATTTATATTCTGTTGTAAAAAGTTTTGAATAATCTTCCAATAGGTCCTAATGCGACCATTTCCCCTTTTTTCTATCCTCTTTTTTTAGAGAGCTCGCGATTTTTTATAAATTCCTTATGAACTTTTTATGCTTTTTTTTTTGAAAAGCTACATTTTTCTTTTTTAATTTCTCTCTAATCTATCCCATTTTTCATTTTTCTTTTTGGCATCGAGAGGTTCCAGGTCGCCTGATAAAGTCTCTTTGACTGAAACAGATGTATATTTGTAGCGACCATATGTAACTATTTACCCCAGATAATATATATATATATACACACACACACGCACACACATATATATATATAATATATATAAAGCTGAATGTGTGTGTGTGTGGGTGTGTGGGTGTGTGTGTATTTGTGTGTGTGTGTGTGTGTGTGTCTGGTCACGAATAGGCGCCTATATGGTTAACTATTTTAAGAAACTGATTACATATAATGATAGAAGATCGAGACACAGGAATGGGTATGTTTGATCTGGCAGAACGGGGTTTCATTAAAATTTTGGGGTCTGCCTTCGCGCCTGGTCTACAAAGTATGGAAATAAAATATTTAAACATTTTTTAAAAATCGTTTACAAGTGTTTTTGACATAGATGTACATAAGAATTCTTTGATAAGTATGTTTTCACTTAAATAGGGATGGCATAATAAAATTGTGAGGTCTGTGTTGGAACCTAGCCTCCATAGAATGGAAATATGTCACAAAGTTTAACACGGTGTTTTAATATAAATTCACCGAATATTGTGATAAGTGTTTCAGTGTGAACAGTTATGGCATAATAAATTATGGGGTGTATCTATTTTATTTTTACTTTAATCATATTTTACTTAGGTTTTGATATCCCCAAATTCGAAGCTATCTCTTTACAACCCTTCCTTTTCATAACCTATCATACTTTAATAAATCAGAGTCCATTTTCTGTAGGTTGTTTTTGAACCCAGTCAACGACGGGTACTTTTGCTATATATATATATATATATATATATATATATATATATATATATATATATATATATATATATATGGATTTTACTTGCACAAATGGAAATTCTTTTAGCTTTCTTGAAGTTTTACATTTGGATTTTTCTATCACTGGATTTTTTATCTTCCACCAGACTATCCATTCATGTGTAATCACCTTTTTCTTAACCATATTCCCTCTGCTTAACTTACTTTGTTTTCAAGTAAGATCTTTGACTTACTTGTTGTTTCATCAAATACTTCTGCATGCAAAATCCCATCCCGCATTTTGCTAATTCCTACCCTCTGATCAGAAGGAGAGTGTTTCTTCGAAACTCCGCGGATTAAGGACTATCCATTTATCTAGTGTTTCCTTTTCAGATTAAATATGTTTTTAACTCATTTCAAGGTGTTTTTTAACATATTTTATTAACTGTTTGCTCATATATATATATATATATATATATATATATATATATATATATATATAAATCCCAATTATACTGTAATTTCTATCATTTGTGAGGAGCGCTGTGTCGATTAAATTAATTTTATTTGCTTAAAGTGTATATAATTTGTGTGTTAAGTAGTTACATATTCAAACGAAATTGTCGATACATTGTTTCCCATTCGTGTGATTAACCATGATGCGCTTCATTATATATATATATATATATATATATATATCCGCCTATACACGCACAACCACGTGACTCTCCAAAAACGTGGAAAAAAAGTTAGAACGCAGGTGCATACGTTACTGTTAGATAATATCTGCTTCAAGTGGCTAGATCCCACCGCTATAGGGTAGAGATCCCTAGATGTAAGAAGCCTTCTACTCTAAAAGTTTCTTCCCCAGAATTGCTAGGCTTTGGAAATTCTGCTTTCCCAACTGTACGGACATGCAGAAGTTCAAGTGTAATGTGACGAAATATCTCTCTGCTCAACTCCCTACATAGTATACCTGCAACTCATGACCCCGGTAGTAGATCCCTACATCAAAGTGGCACTGTGCTTTATTTGGAGTGAAAATGGAATAAAATAAAAATAAATAAAATAAAAATATATACAAATACACAAACATATACGCATATCTAACTTTATATATAGATAAAGGTAATTCGTGTTTGTACACCAATATACGTTACATTCACTTGTCTTATTTCATCAATTTTCTGGAATTTTCCCTTTGCCCGAAGTCTTGCACTCATTCCTCGGAACTTCATCCTTTTTTTTCCTTTTTCTGCCCCTTTTTTCTTCCCTATCATTCTGTTTTTCTTCCCTTTTTTCACTCTCCTCTGTCATTAGTTATCTTCACCCTACCGACTTTCCTAGCACTCCTTCCCATACCCTGACGCTCACCTCGCGTGTCCATCTTGATTGAATCGTAAACAAGTTTTCCATGTTATGTATCATACGACAATGTAAATAAACCCGGCTGGATTCCACTTGACCTTTCGCTAACATTCTAAAAAACCTTGCCTCATGCAAACCAAAGGCTGAGGTAGATTCGGAGTTTGGCCGACAAACGGGCAAAATCTTTCATTGGGAAGCAAATGTGATAGAGAAATTTTACTCCGTCAATCAGCTGATCTTCCTTTTGTACAAAAATGCCTGGCCATTCCTGATGGCATTCTCTGGTACGAGCGAATCAGGCGTTTGGATACCAACAAGCCCAATTATAATAAATAATTATAGTATTTATACTACGACGAATAAAAATAATACTACATGCATGAAAAATAATATTAAATACGATAACTACTACTACTAAAAATATTCTTAAGTTATAATAGTACCAATGTTGATGATACTACTACTACTACTAATAATACTGCAACTACTACTACTACTACTACTAATAATAATAATAATAAGTGTTGCAGTACTATTACAAAAGATAGTAATATAAGAATAATAGTATAAAAGTAGTAATATACCATATAATAACAATATAATAATAACAGTAGTAATAATAATATTAATAATAAAGTAATATTTAGCTAATAATATGAATAATATTAATGCTACTAAAACAATGATACTAATACTACCACTACCACTACTACCACTACTACCACTACTACTATTACTACCACTACTACTATTACTACTACTACTACTACTACGACTAATAATAATAATAATAATAATAATAATAATAATAATAATAATAATAATAATGATGCAAATGTTCTCATCCTGGACATATGTATACTATTTTTTCTCACAGAGGAGACGTCGCTATTTTTCTCTATCCTATAGTTATTTTTGGTGACCTACTAAGCTCTGATCTGTGTTTTCCTTAGTATAACATTCAGAGAAAGGATTTGTCTAGCTACCACCACAGCATAAGAACAATAGTTCGTATAATCAAATAACCCAAGCTAAAAAATATGAAGCATAATGTCAGGAATAAGTTTCAAATGGTCAATTCCTTGACCCGTTGCCTTTCAATTTAAACATGACGTCAAATAGTACCTATTTACTATGCCTCCCCACAGGAAAGAGTTAGACACCAGGGTCGTTAGCCCTCTTTGTTCCAGTTGATAATATGCCTTGTTTTGGGATGAAAATGAGTAAAAATAAATGTGTTAATTAGATGTTCATAACTAATGATGAAGATGATGATGTCTTGTCTCATTTCGAAAGTCGGAAATCAAAAACATTCATGAGAAAGAAAAAACAACAAAAGACATTTAGTTTATTTAAAGAATATTTATTTTTACAACATGATCTTGCTCTGTTTCCTTATTGTCTTTAACGCATTTCAAATAGCATTTTTTGGCAAGCGTTAAAGATCGCGTCCAGAGTAGAATGCGAAGAAATTCATTATAATCATTTAAATAGTTTATGCTGTTGTCGGTCGAATATCTTATTAAATGAGGTAAGGTATCATTTTCATGTAAAATCAAGCAAGTATTCCGCAGGTAAACTTGCAAAATAAGAAGGCTTGAAATCTGACAATATTATATAACTAAGCGAAATTACATCACACTAAGTATTTTTATTTCTATTTCGCTCATTCATATAAGATTTACATAATTTGTGTGCTTTTCTCCAATTTACACGTGTAACATTAAATTGATTTTAAATAAAAAAAAATCGGCGTAATATAAAAATAACTTCTAATGCATTTTTCTCTCACATTGCTAGAAATTTTGACAATGCGGTGAGAAAGTCAGCGCTCCAGAAGAAGAGCAATCTTACACTTCAAAAGATGCCTGTGATGTCCCGGTGATATATCCTGGCAGGGGCACCTCAGACGATTAACAGTAGCCCCTTTTCAAAAAAGGAAGGCGAAGCCTTAATGGATAAATTTTCCAGAGCTGCATAGACTCAAAATTACACCGCAATTAACAGAGGGACGGTCAGTGCATGAATGGTCTAATATCTACAGAATTTTTACTCCATTCTACTCTGACAACGATCTTTAATGCTCGCCTCGATTTTATTTTATTAATTAAGTCAGACCGAGCAATACGCATTAAACACATCAGATTAAAACGCGGCTAATAATTATGTCAGCCTACAGATTTGATGGTTAACATGAGTACGTACAGATATATGAATATAGCCATCAACACGCATACTTACTAACATATAGTTAAATATTCACACGCAACATTTACACATTTTTACTCGTATAACAGCTACAATATCACATAGACTTTATTTCACTGTTGTTTGTCGCATCGAAACGCTTTGTAAACTGTTACATTCATTGCTTAACTTGGGGACATTCTGTTTACTGTTTAAATATGCTTATTCTTGACTCACACACAAATACGTATATATATCTATATATCTATATCTCTCTATATATAGGTATATATATATATATATATATATATATATATATATATATATATATATATTTGTAGTCATCGACATAAAGTACCGTTTCCTTGTATCACAACTCATCAGTGCCGCTAGACTAGCACGTTTAGCAAGCCGTGGACTGAACCTAGGACCATCGCGTATATATATATATATATATATATATATATATATATATATATATATATATATATATATATATACACTCACATGAAGATAGATAGATGGATAGATAAGATATAAGATAAATGATAAATAGATAAAAAACAGGTTCACGCGACGTATCTTTGCGTGTTATATATATATATATATATATATATATATATATATATATATATAGAGAGAGAGAGAGAGAGAGAGAGAGAGATAGAGAGAGATAGATAGATAGACAGATAACATAAATTATTTTTGCGTGACTATATATATATATATATATATATATATATATATATATATATATAAAGATATGTTCGATTGAATCCGTTTTTTATCTATTGTCTATATATTAGTGTACGGAAATTATGGGTTTACAGGCGAAGATAAGTGTTTATGTATACATATATATATATATATATATATATATATATATATATATACACATATTTATATATATATACATATTTATATATATACATACATATTTATATATATATACATATATATATATTTAAATAAGGGAGTAGTCACCAACAATGTGTATTTTTTAACATTATTTTATTATTCCGTGTTTTGGTTTTTCATTGAGAATTATGTTTGGATCTTTGTAATAATGTTGTTAATCGTTGAAATCGTTTTTACGCGCGTTTCAGACGTTCTGTGAAGCGTCCTCGTCAGAAATTATTTTCAAATGTGTTGGAGATGTAAAAATGGCAATTTTCGTGGTTCAATTGAAGTGTTTCCAAGGGGTGGAGGCTTGTAAGTGTTTATTATTCATTGGCATGTTCAATTTTTATTGCTCTTTTATTGGGCTTGCCCAGGTCGCTGACCTGGTTGTAGTTACTCTCTCTTTCTGTTAGTGTTTTTTTTTCCTTTAGGGTAGGTTAATGTGTGTGTGTGTGTGTGTGTTTGTGTGTGTGTTTGTGCGTGTGTTTGTGTGTGTGCGTTTGTGTGTTTGCTTTTATTGGTTTGAGAATGTATATACTGTTTTATAGTATTATGAGGTTATTTTCTTCCTAAGGAAGGTGACTGTGATCCGAGTTCGTTACTAATGTGTATGTGTGAGGAGGGGGTCAGCTCTCCTGAAATAAGGGTAGGAGTATATATTTATATATATATATATATATATATATATATATATATATTAGAATTTTTCCTTATTTCATTACAATTCCGAGATGTTTGATAACCCCTTAAGTATTTAACAATAAATTGCTTATTTGATTACCGTAAAAAAAGGAACACCTGTTAAATGTGCATATATTTTCTCAAAGATAAAATACACTTGTGGCGGTAATTTATAGATTTTAGTTTTACTGACAGTTTAAATCAATAAATATGTATTATTGTATTATTATTGCTAGCAGTTGAAGATTTTTTAACAAGTCGAATGTAAAACATAATTTAAAGAATCGTTTTTGGCATCGGAATATATGCACAATTTGTTCCGATTCCGATACACCAAAATGTACCGTTTTTTTCAGTTCACGATTTCGACTGATTAATCATCCTAACACTAATATGTATATAGGTATGTATGTATGTATGTATAAATGTATGTCTGTATGTATGTATATATGTATGTATATGCCAATGTAAGGATTCAAAATAAAAGCAAAATTGATCATAATACTAAATTTTTAATGTAAGAGGCCAACACATTTATTTTAATAGTCCGCATATTATCATTTTTATAGTCGACTCACTAGAATTTAGATTTTGTCTAACCTTCTAAAATTTAGCCGACCATTAATGAATAGCAATTTTCTTGTTCTTGGATTCGTCAGAATTTTCTAGAAAGTTGACTATAAAATCTAAAGTCCGTTTATACTGTCGGTATCTATTCGCAGTCAAAACCACACGTACAATCCCTACTTAAATAGAACTTGACCTTTGAAGAAACCATGAACATCCTCGAGCGTCTATGGTCTCACTCTCCTCGAGCGTTTATGGTCTGTTTGCACAGCTGTTTATCAAGAAAGCCTGGCATACAGATACTTCCCAGACATATACATATACATATACATATATATATATATATATATTACAGTGTAGTGAATTGCTTTAGAATTGAGTTGAAAATTAATATTTCTAACTGCTTTACAAACACAATAATTGAGAATAAATAAATAAATAGTTGAATATTTGAATAACTATGTACTTCACGAAGAGCGCCATTGATTACCAAGAACTTTGACCAAAGTAAAATAAAATAGAAAGAGAGAATACACACACAAATACACCCACACATATATATGCATATATTATGTCCAAATATATTGATAACATATACTAAAAACAATATTTCCCCAGTATGTTAGAAGAGTTTTGAAAAATCGAATTATATAAACATTAAAAATAATGAACATGGATCATCAAAGGTTTCGACGTTAACACATCTCGTCTAACTTATAAATTGGTGCACGTCATGAAAAATTAAAACTATTTAAAAAAAAACGAGCAACAGTAGGAAATCGAACACTTAACTTCATTAAACATGCCATTTATTCTTCCTCTGAGTAGACCATTTCTCTAATTTCGCCAGCACATTTGCTGAGCGCATATAAATTGAACTGCTCCATCCGCCCAGAACATATTGATCACAATACCAAATTTCTACAACAAGCAATCAAAACCAACATATGATATATGCCCATTAATCTTCCAGAATAAAAACAATCCAATAACATACATTATTCGCCATCCTGTCACGTTTTATATATTATGCGTCTGCATATTTTAAAGTGGAAGACTTGTAGCAAGGTGTCTACATTCTCTGCCCCTTTTTGACCTACGCCGAATTAATGTCAAGACCAGGAGCTTTCCGGAACTCATCCAAAAAGTTACCTTTGTGGACGATTATCGCATCTGCAACTGATGCTAAAACGCTTTTCAGAAGCCTCCAAACTGCATATGCTAACTATCCACTTTTGTAAAACTGAGGTGCCTGTACACCTGCACTAGAATTACCATTACTAACGATTACTATATTGCCCAATTTCTACCGTACACTGTTTAAGTGGTGATGCGTATGTAAAAAAAAAAAATCCCCCGATTTCTGTCATTGTCAACACTCAGCAAACGAATGTGAAACACCAGTTTCTTTAACGCTCCTGGAACAGAAAAATTGACGCGCAGATCAGCAAAGCCAGCCAAACTTTAGTAAAACTCACAAAGAAAGTGCTCAGTCAGCACAATAAACGTTTGGGTACAAAAATAAAAGTGTACAATACAGTGGCACTCCCTTGTCTTTCTCTATGGATGCAGGACTTGGACGCAGTACCGTAAATACATTTTTAAAATGGCGAAATTCCACATACGTGCTTAATGTTCCATCTTTAGAATCTGTTGATATGACTACATGATTAATCACGAGTCCTTGGACCAGGCTTAATCATAAAATAGAGTGTATGTTTATTTGGGCTAAACTGCAGTGGGTAGGTCATCTCACCTGCATAGAGGAATTCCGCTTGCGAAGGGAATTTTTGTACAGAGAATTACAGAAAGGAAAGAGAAATCCTTGTCATCATTAAAAAAATTAAATTAACTATGAAGATATAGTCAAGACCAATCCATATTGACGCAAAATTTTACCAAAGGAATTGGAGGTATGTGCCAGTGTTCGAAAAAACTGGCGAGCCATCGTCCACAGAGTAAATATCAACTTTGAGGATGGTCATCGCCAAAAGCTCAATGCCGCCATAGATCAGCGTCACCGCGCATCAACATGATACAAACTACGGATTTTTGGTGCCTCTACTGTGCCAGATTTGCGCTGCCACCTCCTCAAGCACAAACGTGTTGCCAAAACGAAGCGTTTCCTTAGAACACGGCGGAGTAGAAATGTTTCAATTTTATATTAATTTTTGTCGACTTTATCTACATGATGATCTTTTCTTTATATTACTGTCAATTCATATACTTACAAAACAGAAAAAAAGATATATTTCTGGTCATTATCGTTGGCCTATTTACCAAGATAACTATGTATTAAATAATTTCTACCACTTTACATCATGTTGTTATATATATATATATATATATATATATATATATATATATATATATATATTTAGAGGGAGAGAGAGAGAGAGAGAGAGAGAGTGACCAAAAAAACCGACCCCGTGTACACCTTATGTGATATCTCTATTATTTATTCACCGATTGCTCTTATTTTACAAGATATGGCAGAATCAACGACTGGGAGTACACCAAGACCCAAATGGGAGCTGGGACAAAGAATACACTGTGTTAAATTTTACTACAAGACAGGATAGTTTAAGAAAACCCAGGACAGATTCATGCGTGAGTTTGAATGTGAAATGGCTTCATCCAAAAGCAGAATTCAGAACTGGGTGGACCACTTCGAGACGTATGGGACCGTGGAGAACCTCAACGCTGCCAGAGAGAACCGTCCAAGCCACTCGGGACGTTCCAAGAAGCGAACAGCCGAGCTGGTCGAAACAGTGAGAGAGTCTCTCCAGCAGAGTCCAAAACGCTCTGTGCGTAAGCGAAGTCAGTCCCTCGGTATGTCCCGTGAGACTTGCAGGAGAGTGCTGGTGAACGATATCAGGGCTTACAGATACAGAATACAGACGCTGCAGACCCTTACAGTTTCAGACAAGAAGCAGAGGAGGGCTATGGCAGTCACGATGCTCAAGAAGATCGAGGAGACGCTAACTTTTCTTAACCTCTTTGGTCCTCAGATGAAGCCCACTTCCACCTTGGTGGAAAGGTGAATTCCAAGACAAATGTTTCTGGGGGTCCTCCAGACCAATGAAGTAGCCACCAAGCCCCTGCACTCTCCTAAGTGCACGGTGTGGAATGCAATCTCTGCCAGAGGCATCATCGGACCAATCTTCATCGAAGAATCTGGCGCAGCAGTGACAGTCACCAAGAAGCGGTATGTGGAGGTCCCCAAAACCTTCAAGAGTGAACTCCAGACCATCTACCTGTCGCTCATGAGCAAGTTCTGGTTCCAGCAGAACGGGGCAAGTTCTCACACCTCAAACCTGTCCCGAGATTGGCTGAAAGAGAACTTCGGAGGCCGAGTGATGTCTCAAGACTGATTTTGAGTGGACACCCCATAGCCCGGACCTAAGCCCTCCAGATTTTTTTCTTTGGGGCTGTCTTAAGAACTGAGTCTACGCAGGGAAACCCAGAACCATCACAGAACTCAAGGAAGTTATCAGGGAGGAGATGAGAGTCATTACCAATTCAGTCTGTTAGAACGTAATGGACAACTTCGTGCTGCGCCTCAAGAAATGCATGGAGCTAAATGGAGGTCATCTAGAATATATGCTGTTGAACGGAGAAAAAAGGCCAAAGAACCTAGTGTTTTGATGTGATGTTTTGAATATAATAAACTAGTTATGACCAAAGTTTCATTTCATTCGGACAAAACACTAAGAAACAGGGCCTAATTAGAGTTGGAGTCCGTTTTTGTTTGGTCATCCAGTATATATATATATATATATATATATATATATATATATGTGTGTGTGTGTGTGTATGTGTGTGTGTGTGTGTGTGTGTGTGTGTATCCATTACTCCAACTCTTGGTTTTTAATATCTATATGTAATCAAAAACCTTTTGTTACAATTAATTTTGGCTTTAAATGTCTGATGACATAGGCTGGATAATTTGTTTATCCCGTCCATGGAAATAATCTTGTAATGATTTAAGCAAATCCTCCAGAGATTGGCATAATAAAAACACACACACACACACACACAGATATATATATATATATATATATATATATATATATATATATATATATATATATATGTTTATGTCGGTGTATTTTATTTTCGATTATTTTATTTGAGAGAATAAACGCAAATCTCTGGATGCATGTACAAAAAGCACAAATCATTTAGCAGAAATTACGGACAAATACATAGAATTAGGAAAGAAGTCGAAAGACTAATCAGAACGTGTATTTATTAGGAGCTTTCGTAATTCAATGCTGTGAATTGAAACATTTTTCCCCCCAAGAAGGTCGAATAATTATTAGAAATTTCGTAAACAACCAATTAAACCTCATAGGAATTATACACAAGGCGTTAAAATCCATACAAATATGAGAGGTGGAAAAGACAGAAATCAGATATATAGAGGGTAAGAAATTAATACAAATGATTTTAATTTGAATTAGATGAACTGTAACTATCTCTTCAATAATATATGAATGAGTTATAAACAGGACAGTATGTTGTTTTTCTTAACCAGAAGAATCATTTCTATATAGAAAATCGATACTGTGTTTTCTTTGTTGTGTCTTTTTTATACACACAAAAATTAACAACAAACACCAAAAAACAACTAACTAAAACATCTACCTATCAAGTAACCTCCATGATCAACAAAGGATCAACTAGTTATCGGATAGCTTTTCCGGGTACGAGGCTATGTACACCCGTTTTTGCACCATACGTTCCTACTGACAAAGTATAGAGGTATATAAACACAAAAAAAAACAAACGAACAAACAAACAAAAAAAGCCTAAAGTATTAAAAAAATAATTATGATAGTATCAACTAATGCATTACAATAAATTATTGAATATACACTGTATAAGCAAATTATAATTCTAAAGCGACTTATTGAACATATTCAAGTTAAAATTAGTAGTCCAAGTAATATTTTATCCGGATATATGTTCAATCTGGGTTGACGGAATAATAAAGTCAAATAAAATATGTGAAAGAATATGTGGATGGTTTCATAAAATAAACGTTATAAATAAGGGGTTCAGTTTGAAATCACAGAATGTTACAACTAACACAACGAACACTTGATAAGGTTGGAAAGTAAACGCCCGAAAATTTTTGTATCCCAACAACCAATGTAAAGGACGCAGTCGGAAACATAAATAATTCAATTAGCAACAATAATTAATTTGTTCACTTTTTTTTATCACAATTTTCATCTTGGTTGTTATTGTCACACCGTTTTAGTCGATGTATAATGATCTTCGACATGCTGTAGGTATATCTTTTCATACATGTAAATCTTTATATCGAACCCGTGAATCATTATTGAATTTTGAACTGAACCATGTTCTCATTCCACTGATAGGGACGTAAATGATCTCATCTAGATATGTAGCGTAACGATTAAAGGCACTGATTAACAATACGTCCCGTGACAATCATTTCGTTTTTGAAGGTTCAATCTTTACAACAATTATTTATTATTTAAGAAGAATATAAAAACAAGTAATACTAAAAGAACCGGTAGAATCTTTACCCCGAATAAAGAATTCCATTCGGCATTTTGTGTAAATGCGGTGGGATTTCCTTTTCCCAAGTTCCAAAAGATTAACGGGAAGAAAGCCGAAGCTTATATCGGCTGAAACATTGTGAATATCACGATTAAGATGAGAGTTGTAGTTCCAGTAATTCGAATGATACATTAAGAAATCGTAAATTATTTGGATTAATCGAATTACTGTTCTAATCTTTCGTATAATTTTCACAAGGTTTCGGCCGATGTAATGTCCGATATGTTCATGTGTAACTTATCAGAAAATTTTGTTGAACTCGCGAAACCACGTCGGATGAAGTACTTATTAAATTTTAGTTTAAGTGAAACTCTTCCGAAGCTTGAAGGTTCAATTATCATTGGGGACAATTTTAAGATAAAAAAAAACTCCGAATTGCTTAAGACTTCAATCCGATCATGGTTGACGGAACGATAACATGCTGGATAAAATAAAGGGTTCTATTCAGAATTCCGTGCAAATTTGACAGAAAGAAACTCGGGTTACTACTAGAAGATTACCGAATTTGACAGGATAGAAGTGAAGATGATCTGAAGTCACAACGGCTGAGACGTTGTCATAATAGCACTCAAGATGAAAATAGTAGTCCAAATGATCCAAATAAAACGAGTTATCATTCATCATCTCAAAAGTTCAGAAACATAAATATAGTTGTTTTTTTTTTTGTTTTTATTTTGTTTATTTATTAAATTTATTTTTATTTTTGTTAAAACTTTTTGTTATAATTGTTCAACAAAGTTTGTTCGGAATCAATCCATCGATAAACTACGTCCCGTCACCTGCATCCGCATTCAACCACTTTCATGCCTTCGAATTTGTACTTGAAAGTATAACCGTTCGTCTTTGAGTCGAGATAGAGCAGGGATATGGGATCAAGCTTTGTGGGGACACAACAAGGCCGGGTCACTTTCTTGTTGTGAACATACAGATTGGCGCGAATGATGGCGTGTTTGGTTGGTCGCAGATGATCGCCCAGTGGGAAGTAACATTTTCCACTGCACTCGAAGGCCTGAAAGAGATAAATGAAATGTATTTTGTTAAAAAAAGCATCTTAAATGATATATTAATAATTGAATAATAAAAAAGTTTGAAAGCAAACATTGCTGGAATTTGCATTGGTTGAATGCAAATAAAATATCTTAGTAAAATATGTTAGTACAAGGATCGTTCCAAGAATAAGGCATCCTATTTTTTTAAATCAAAGCGAAAACGCTGAAGAGCTACAGAGAACGGGAATAGTACCATTTAAACGACCGACCTATCGTGCTGAATATTTTTTTCTTCTACATAGTCGCTATTATTCAAAATGCACTCTGGCCACTCAAATGATGCATCGATTGTAAAATTTCGAATCGAGCAATAACTATTTTAAAGGATTCTATATGGCTGTGGAATCTGTCTTTGAACCGACAACCCTATAGATGACCTAGTTCTATCATTTCAATTACCTCGCATTTTATATACAATTTTAGAAATAAATCATTTGCGATCCAAGGGGCATCTTTGATTGTTTCTAGAGTTACAGAGGATGTCATTTGTAGTGTGTTGTTTATTAATTTGTTCACTTTCCTTTGTCCACTGAGTTCGCACTTTCCTTTGTCTCTGCATTCTTTAAAATAAAAATGAAGAAGCTATTTCGAAATCAATATCTTTAGTTAAATGGGAAAGAGAAATACATTAATATTAACAAAGAATACAAATAAAATGGTAAATATTAGGAAGTCCAAGAAATTATGCCTTTAATAAATTGAAAAGATGCAACCTATGAACCCTCGAATCTTACCATAAATAGAATCTGGATAAAATTCATGCAATAGTACAATTCTGTTTAGGTAAAACAAATATTAACTATTTCGCCTAAAGGCTGACGAGATAAATCAATGTTAAATAATGATTTGTACTTAATAGCGCTCACGGAGAGAAAAGGACAGGTTTGAAGTGGCCAGACATAAGAACTCATAGATTCAGGAAAATATAATAAAAAAATATATAACCCCCTACACATATTAATGCACTAACTGACCCAAAAGTTGCAACATTTTATACTTTATGGTTTTATGTCAGGATGGGTATATTTTATATCTATCTATCTATATATCTATAAAAACAGAGATGTGTGTGCCACAGACGATTTCTGATTGGTTAATCCAATAATCACATCTCCTAAAAAACAATGGTTTCTACGCTCTTACCTTTACCATAAAATATTATGGCTTTATTTATTGTCCATCTTGGAAGGGTTTAATTTTTTAATAACTTGTTATTCACAAATTAAAAAAATACGAAACTAAACTACACGAAATCAAACGCTCCGACAAACTTAATAGTAGTACTAGCAAGCACACGCGCACACACGCACACACACACGTTCACTACCGTCACGTTGTTATGGCAACCAAACAATGTTTACAAAATGTCTACGCACGTTCGTAGACATTTTGTAAACATTGTTTTTAAAAAATAAAAAATAATACTTCTATTATGTTTTAAACGACTGTAATAGTTTATTTTGGAAGTATATTTCATAAAGAAAATTGACAACCCACTTTAAAAACAGAAATTACGAGTTTTATATATTTTATTCGCAGTTTTTTGTTGACTCTTCTGGCGGCCATGTTGTAAGCCCTAACGGTATTTTTGGAGATTACCCAAATAAATGTTATCAAAGGCAAGATAAGTTACTTTTCCACCAAACTGGATATATTTTTCGTGTTTTTATTCAATGTAGCATATTTATTCAGCTCGAAAAACGGGTTTGTATTACTGTACACATAAATTCGAAAAAGTTGTCAAAAACCAAATATATAACAAATACATGTTATCAAAGGCAAGATAAGTTACTTTTCTACCAAACTGGATATATTTTTCGTGTTTTTATTCAATGTAACATGTTTATTCAGCTCGAAAACCATACGGTGTTTACCGATGTATTGGAAAATTCAAGATGGCGCCTCACTCCCTCTTTAACACGGTAAGTTTGGGAAAAGGTGTTATAAATAAAAAAACTAGAAAAAATACTATTAAAAACCCGCCGAATATATGTCAACCTATGTCACGGTAACATATTGAGCGAGTTTTTAACAGTATTTTATTCAGTTTTTTATTTATAACACCTTTTCCCAAACTTACCGTGTTCAAGAGGGACTAAGACGCCATCTTGAATTTTCCAATACATCGGTAAACACTGTATGGTTTTCGAGCTGAATAAACATGTTACATTGAATAAAAATACGAAAAATATATCCAGTTTGGTAGAAAAGTAACTTATCTTGCCTTTGATAACATTTATTTGTTATATATTTGTTTTTGGCAACTTTTTCGAATCTATGTGTACAGTAATACAAACCCATTTAAAATATTGTTTTTGATTTTGAAAAAATATTGTGGTTCATTTGTATTTAAAAATATTGTGGTTCATTTTGATTAAAAAAAAATCATTTTGATTAAAAAAATTATTTAATTTTAATATTTGTTTATTGTCTTAACTCATATCAAATGTTTTGCTTGTGTTCTGCTTCAAATATTCATATTCTTACATGCATAATTTTCATTTAATTTTATTAAATAAACTTCAATTTTACTACAAATCAAATCGTGTTCCTTCACTTTTTAAAATGTAATTTATAAGTAATTAAAGAACGCATTCTAATCTTTAAAATCTATAATACAACGAAATATTTAATTGCTTATAATACTTAAACAAACAACTTGTGTTTTTTTTATTATTTTTTTATTATTAATATTAGATGAGTTTCAGTATAAATCATCGTGTTCTTTATTTCAATCCAATTTGGAAGTTTTGTAAATGTATATGATGTTTATAATGACCTATGATTGCGTATTTATATACATTATTTTCCCTATCCTTCTGTTCATCGTACATTTTTTACTCCCAAACTTAAACATGGTGGGTGCATAGAATTCATTTACCGATACAAAAGAAATGATAAGTAAATAAATCCATAAATAAATATTATAAATGGTTTATTTTAATACTTGCCAGGATGCGGAGGAAAATGAATGAAGGGGGAGGGGAATGAAATAAAAACATTTTGGAAACAGATTAAGTTTGAAAGAATTGCTTTGCACAGAAAGAAATTAATGAAAAAAGAATAAAATTAAATTTCTTTTCCTTCTTGATTTCTTTTAGTTTTTTATGAAAAAGGAAGTCAAAATTAAGACTATAAAAAACAATTTTTATTAAGAGCGAACCTCAGTCGTCAGGTCTGTAAAAAAAACGTGGAATAATCAAGAAATGTTTTCTAATACATTTTTTTTTTTTTACTTATGTGTTCATTTGTCTCTATGAAGTTCGTTTGTTTAATATATCGGTTTGCAATATCACTTTGTCATTCTGTCAGACTCAAATTTTAAATCTACATATCTATAAAAGTGAAAGTGTGTGTGTGTGTGTGTGTGTGTGTGTGTGTCTGTGTACATTTCCCTACGAAATAACTCTGTCAATTTTTAGTCTACAGACTCGAAATTATACAGGGTACTGAGATTTGGAAAAATCTATGTGATCGGTTTTTAGCCAGAAATTTGGCGATTAATGGGTCAAAGTTCAACGATTTGAGCTTTGAGAACTCTAGCAAACTTCTCCGACAATTTTGGGTCTACACCCTTGAAATTTTAGATATAGGTTCCGTGGACATGGATCTAACTTAATAACTTGATTTGAGGCCAAAAAAATAAATTTTCAGGGGTCATAATAGGGGTCAAAGTTTAAAAAATTACCCCTTTTTTTTGCTCAGCATACACCTCCAAACACCCGGGCAACGCCGGGAACCCATGCTAGTATATCTATAAAAACAGAGATGTGTGTGCCACAGACAATTTCTGATTGGTTAATCCAATAATCACATCTCCTAAAAAACAATGGTTTCTACGCTCTTACCTTTACCATAAAATATTATGGCTTTATTTATTGTCCATCTTGGAAGGGTTTAATTTTTTAATAACTTGTTATTCACAAATTAAAAAAATACGAAACTAAACTACACGAAATCAAACGCTCCGACAAACTTAATAGTAGTACTAGCAAGCACACGCGCACACACGCACACACACACGTTCACTACCGTCACGTTGTTATGGCAACCAAACAATGTTTACAAAATGTCTACGCACGTTCGTAGACATTTTGTAAACATTGTTTTTAAAAAATAAAAAATAATACTTCTATTATGTTTTAAACGACTGTAATAGTTTATTTTGGAAGTATATTTCATAAAGAAAATTGACAACCCACTTTAAAAACAGAAATTACGAGTTTTATATATTTTATTCGCAGTTTTTTGTTGACTCTTCTGGCGGCCATGTTGTAAGCCCTAACGGTATTTTTGGAGATTACCCAAATAAATGTTATCAAAGGCAAGATAAGTTACTTTTCCACCAAACTGGATATATTTTTCGTGTTTTTATTCAATGTAGCATATTTATTCAGCTCGAAAAACGGGTTTGTATTACTGTACACATAAATTCGAAAAAGTTGTCAAAAACCAAATATATAACAAATACATGTTATCAAAGGCAAGATAAGTTACTTTTCTACCAAACTGGATATATTTTTCGTGTTTTTATTCAATGTAACATGTTTATTCAGCTCGAAAACCATACGGTGTTTACCGATGTATTGGAAAATTCAAGATGGCGCCTCACTCCCTCTTTAACACGGTAAGTTTGGGAAAAGGTGTTATAAATAAAAAAACTAGAAAAAATACTATTAAAAACCCGCCGAATATATGTCAACCTATGTCACGGTAACATATTGAGCGAGTTTTTAACAGTATTTTATTCAGTTTTTTATTTATAACACCTTTTCCCAAACTTACCGTGTTCAAGAGGGACTAAGACGCCATCTTGAATTTTCCAATACATCGGTAAACACTGTATGGTTTTCGAGCTGAATAAACATGTTACATTGAATAAAAATACGAAAAATATATCCAGTTTGGTAGAAAAGTAACTTATCTTGCCTTTGATAACATTTATTTGTTATATATTTGTTTTTGGCAACTTTTTCGAATCTATGTGTACAGTAATACAAACCCATTTAAAATATTGTTTTTGATTTTGAAAAAATATTGTGGTTCATTTGTATTTAAAAATATTGTGGTTCATTTTGATTAAAAAAAAATCATTTTGATTAAAAAAATTGTTTAATTTTAATATTTGTTTATTGTCTTAACTCATATCAAATGTTTTGCTTGTGTTCTGCTTCAAATATTCATATTCTTACATGCATAATTTTCATTTAATTTTATTAAATAAACTTCAATTTTACTACAAATCAAATCGTGTTCCTTCACTTTTTAAAATGTAATTTATAAGTAATTAAAGAACGCATTCTAATCTTTAAAATCTATAATACAACGAAATATTTAATTGCTTATAATACTTAAACAAACAACTTGTGTTTTTTTTATTATTTTTTTATTATTAATATTAGATGAGTTTCAGTATAAATCATCGTGTTCTTTATTTCAATCCAATTTGGAAGTTTTGTAAATGTATATGATGTTTATAATGACCTATGATTGCGTATTTATATACATTATTTTCCCTATCCTTCTGTTCATCGTACATTTTTTACTCCCAAACTTAAACATGGTGGGTGCATAGAATTCATTTACCGATACAAAAGAAATGATAAGTAAATAAATCCATAAATAAATATTATAAATGGTTTATTTTAATACTTGCCAGGATGCGGAGGAAAATGAATGAAGGGGGAGGGGAATGAAATAAAAACATTTTGGAAACAGATTAAGTTTGAAAGAATTGCTTTGCACAGAAAGAAATTAATGAAAAAAGAATAAAATTAAATTTCTTTTCCTTCTTGATTTCTTTTAGTTTTTTATGAAAAAGGAAGTCAAAATTAAGACTATAAAAAACAATTTTTATTAAGAGCGAACCTCAGTCGTCAGGTCTGTAAAAAAAACGTGGAATAATCAAGAAATGTTTTCTAATACATTTTTTTTTTTTTACTTATGTGTTCATTTGTCTCTATGAAGTTCGTTTGTTTAATATATCGGTTTGCAATATCACTTTGTCATTCTGTCAGACTCAAATTTTAAATCTACATATCTATAAAAGTGAAAGTGTGTGTGTGTGTGTGTGTGTGTCTGTGTACATTTCCCTACGAAATAACTCTGTCAATTTTTAGTCTACAGACTCGAAATTATACAGGGTACTGAGATTTGGAAAAATCTATGTGATCGGTTTTTAGCCAGAAATTTGGCGATTAATGGGTCAAAGTTCAACGATTTGAGCTTTGAGAACTCTAGCAAACTTCTCCGACAATTTTGGGTCTACACCCTTGAAATTTTAGATATAGGTTCCGTGGACATGGATCTAACTTAATAACTTGATTTGAGGCCAAAAAAATAAATTTTCAGGGGTCATAATAGGGGTCAAAGTTTAAAAAATTACCCCTTTTTTTTGCTCAGCATACACCTCCAAACACCCGGGCAACGCCGGGCACCCATGCTAGTCATACTATAAGTTGAACAAGATTTGAGTACGGGAAAATTGCAAATTTAAAAGTTAAACATTTCCGACTCACATGTCATATTACTTTACGTTTTAAACCACAAATTTTCATGATAAACCAAAAAATCCTGCGTTTTTATCGCATTCAATCTTCCACATAAAATGGTTATCAGTGATGTCGAATCACCGCTTATACAATAAGTTATCCTTGATCCTTCTCTCACCAACTTCTCCAGAATGGGTCAAAATTTGTAGCAATTTATATATGGATCCCATGGTATATGATTTGCATTTCCTATTAAACCCCTTTTGAAGATATGAGGAGGATATCCTGCATTTTTGGCCAACCCTGTACGTTGCACTCAATCGTATTCACATGCAGGCATATCATAATAAACTGAATATATTTTTAGAGGAAACACTTGAATTCAGCCAAGGCAGAAAACTCTCCTTTATGTTAACGAGCTTTGGATGGTGATGAGACCGTGGTGATTCAAGAAAAAGAAGCTGAAGTCATTAACCGGTGTGAAAGTCTGGGCTGAAGCAGGAACTCGTGTTCACAAATCACATCAACAGAAACTGCAGTGCTATTGTATCCAGCAAGAAGGATTCCGCTCGACTAGTGAAAATGAGCGCTGGATTAAACCTACGACGAAAAGGTGGAAGACCTAGAAATGGCGATCAGGATGAGGCATTCGAGAGTGTTTGTTATTTCTTAGAGAAATACAGCGAGGAACAACTACTGGGAAGATACTTCTGTGGTCGTAGAGCCACGATGTACGGAAATCAGTACTCCAAAAAAACATCTACTAACTCGATATGGGAACTCGGTATTGACGGTCGTAGTGGCATAAAAAAAGACTGTGAGATTCAGGGAAAACATGTGACATTATTCGGAAATACTACTATTAACTTCAAATGGACAAGCACAGTAACGAGAAATTCTTCAAAACTCATCAAAACTGATATCAAGACAAAAGTTGCGTCGATGGAGGATACGTGTCCAATAACCGCATTATATTTTATCCCAGCAAGTTTGCGGTTCTTGCTGCAACATCCATTTGTTGGGAAAGACACGTCCACAAAAGTTGCTGGCATTGCATAAGCAGTCATTCAAGGCGTGCGCCTCAGAGATGTGATTGCGTCTCTACAGTTTGGTGTCGAACTGCTAATACATCACTTGTATAGATCACGAGCCTTAATTGATAGAGTTTGTATCATCATATCCATAGGTACAAAGTTTTTAAATGACCACAGTATGTTTCCTTGGCCCTGGTGTGTTAGGCGGTTACATGGACATTCTTGGTCAGTCCCTGCTGTTTGTAGGAGACAACGTAGATCATAACACTGGACAGAAAAGATACACTACATGCGATGAGAATGATCGCAGCTATCACATCAGGGAAGCAAGTCAATCAAGGTATACCACGATAAAAATCGGCTGACTTGACGAATTCAACGTTATAGAACATCACTTTTCAATGGGTGGCAAATGTTGC
Source organism: Euprymna scolopes (assembly GCF_053919585.1). Classification (NCBI taxonomy): domain Eukaryota; kingdom Metazoa; phylum Mollusca; class Cephalopoda; order Sepiida; family Sepiolidae; genus Euprymna; species Euprymna scolopes. The sequence goes on along the minus strand of NC_136496.1, from coordinate 8,991,783 downwards.
TAAGAATTACTATCGGTCCCACACACATCAGATAGAGGTGATCACAAAGTGGGTATTATTTTGGAAATGTTTTTTCGCTTCCGTAAAAGTTAGCACCTTATGCATTGTTGACAAGGCATGATGTACCTGTTGCATAAGTGCAAGTATCTGGGAAAGTCTTTGGCAAAATTTCATCCCAATGATAGACGTGAAGTCAGGAGATAAAATGTGTATTTTGTCCACCCTAGATTACCTTAGCAATCTATCGTCAAAACACAACATACGTACCATCAAAACTTTCGATCAATCGCTGTTTTGGAAGGCGTCTGAAATCCTGAACGTTGTTAAGGATAGTAGTCCAATTATAAATGTGATGCTATTACTTGGCACTTTCCATACTTCTTGATTTTGTTGACTGCCGTTTGGACTTTAATAGATCTAGCAGTTCCTGGACACATGAGCGGAAAGGCTTGCATATCTCCAATTTAGTAGTATGATGTAGAGTTGGCTCAACATGATATAAAACTACATAAAATAATCCAATTTTTTGTGGCTTGTATGTTTTGGCGTTGTATTGACAATCATATAAACCACCCAGTCATAATTAATGATATATTTTTAAAGAAACATATGTAATAACCTAGCAAATATTACATAAATAAATCTCACCTGTCTGTTTAAATGTATGTATGCATGTATGCTTAAAATTTTCGACAGAGGAAATATATTTTCACACGATCGGTATTGTTTTTAAGCTCGACCCTTCGAACGAGAAATATCGAAAGATTGGTTAAAAACATTAATTCCTTCACCCTTAAGTGCCCACTTTTCTACAGAGAGGGGTCGCTTTTCTTGCCGATATTTTCGAAAGTCATCATCTACTTCCGATTCTCTAGCCTTGATTAAAACCTTCGTCATTTCCGGTTTGGCGATGGGCGCTATAGCAAATACATCACGTATTTTCTTCACTTTCCTTTCCTCATTCGCGGTGTTGGTTCCAGCCTGCCTACCTACTACCACTTTTTTTTGCTCAATTCACACCTACAAACAGCTGAAAAACGTGGGGTACCTGAGCTAGTATGAAATAAATAACAAAAGCAATCTTCGTAGTAATGAATTTGAAAAAAAAAATTATGAGTCAGAAACATGAAGCAAAAATTTATAAAACAGAGGTTTCCATACATTTGACAAGTAGTAAATCAGTATATATATATATATATATATATATAGGGAGAGAGGAAGTCTCGAAATAAAGACGAAACGTTGATGAATACATAACTCGGTTTGTTACTTTTTATTTCTCCCCCCCCTCTCTCTCTCTCTCTCTCTCTCTCTCTCTCTCTCTCTCTACATATATATATATTTAGTAAAACTGGTAATTAGTAAAAACCTGAGGAGAGTGCTCAATACTATTGCAGAGTAAATATGTGTTTTATTTGTTTTATTACCGTTTTATCTGTTTGGTTACATATGTTTCGGATGTTAGACCGTATTTACGATCCAACAGCCTCGTCAGACTTACAGAAACCCTTCTGTTTCTGTAAGGTCTGACGAGGTAAACATGGTCCAACATCCGAAACATATGTAACTAAACAGATAAAACGGTAATAAATATATATATATATATATATATATATATATATATGTGTGTGTGTGTGTGTGTGTGTGTGTGTGTGTGTGTACTTATATACATGTGTATTCGTAAGTGGGTACGTATATGTGTATGTTAAAATAAAAATTATAACAATACTTGACAAATTCATATAAAGCTTTGTTTTATGAATCACTTATTCATGTTATGTATTTATAATGTTTAAATTTCATTTATAATATTTAATATTAATATTTATAATATCCAATATATTATAGTGTAATCTATTTTTATTGGCGTTAAGTAACGTAATTATCTGTGAAATATCTGTTTAATAATAACTTACGAATTTCTACTAGGTGCTTCAGAATAGGAGTCTATATCCTTTCTGGTAAATTTGAATGACTATGAGATCATATTTTCCGTCACTTCACCTTCACACCATCATATATATATATATATATATATATATATATATATATATATATATATATATATATATATATATATATATATGTGTGTGTGTGTGTGTGTGTGTGTGTGTGTGTGTATGTGTGTGTGTGTGTGCGTGCGTGCGTTGGGGGATACTTATATATGTATGTTTGTATGCATGTGTTTGAATAAACGCATGTATACGGATATGTATGAAGAAAAAATATATTTCGAGTAAATAATTTGCAATTACATATATAATACCAAGGAAATAACTTGGGAAGTTTCTGATTGAATTACCAATCTTTGGTTGGGCCAATTAATAATTCATCTTGATTAAAGAATAGTCTCCTAGAATACGAAATTAATTTTAATTAAGTCCTTATATACTCATATATATTTTTACACACACACACACATATACATACCTGACATATATGACTACTCCATTTACTCACATATATTAATATGCGGAAATATAATTTTATGCGTAAATTATTAGTATTTACTTCAACAGCACTCAATACATAGGTACAACAAGGTAGTAAGTCATAAATATTTATATGGCAATTTAGCTACACAGAATATTTCGCGTTTCATTCTCGTGAGAATTCGTAAGGCTTATGCAAAGAGTTTTTGGTACCTCGCCTTTTTATACACTTACGTGCTATTGATTTTTTTTTAAATATCTAATTTACACCTAGGTTGAAAATAGGTGAGCTTACTTAAAAATGAACTTTTCCCAGAAAAAAATACACAAAAATGGAGGGGTGAATCTATAGTCAACTGTATCTTTGCCCTAAAAGTGGCCGCCTATTGGCTCATTAGGTTGTCGCGGTAGAAACTAGGAAACTGATTGGCTAACTTAAAATGCCATAGCATTTGCGTATATATAAACGCGAGGTAACCACAACACTTTGCATAACCTGACGAATTCTGTTGAGAAAAAAACCTGGAATATTCTATGTAGCTAAATTGGCATATATATTTTTATACCTTACTATATATATATATATATATATATATATATATATATATATATATATATATATATGCTAGCACATAGCTCCGCATCGCCAGATCAAAAATAAGTTAAAATATGATACTTTAATTTATGCAGATTTCATATTTATTGTTATTGATATAATTATCTATTGATTATTATATTGTACCCAATATATAGTACTTATTTCAAAATTATATATCTATATATATAAAACTTGTGTGTCATCAGCAGTATTCGCAAACCTATGACTTAATCACAATGGTATCAAAACTTCAAACAACGCAGTCCAACGTAAAAATATATATTTGCTCATGCGTAAAAGATCATTTTCAGTCAACTGTCACCTGCACAATTTTTATATTTTACATTTTGACTACTTAGCAGCTTTCTTTACAAACTACAACTAAGTCAAATTTGTTCAACAAGTTACAATATCCTATCGATTAAAAGTATGTAAATAAAGATTTAAGTAGTTTGGTCGAAACGGTTCTCTACACAGGCACCGACATGGTAACTTATATATATATATATATATATATATATATATATATATATATATATATATATATATATACGTGTGTGTGTGTCTGCGTGTGTGTGTATGTGTAAGTGTGTGTGTATGTATTTGTATGTATGTATATATATATAGTAATTTATAAAATATATATGGCGCCATATACATTTTATAAATTACTAACTAGCTCTACCTACGTATTGAGGACTTTTGAAGTAAATACTGAAAGTTTACGCATAAATCTATACTTTCGTATATTAATTTTATGTGAGTAAATGAAGTAGTTATATATAGATATATATATATATATATATATATATATATATATGTGTGTGTGTGTGTGTGTGTGTGTGTTGTGATACTCTAGAGAATAAAAGCAGCCCTACACCAATCTAAAGCGAGAGCTTCGCAAAGGTTTAATTGATGGTCTTATCCATGACACACAGAGCTGGAAATGCGACACTTGTGAACGAGTGCTTTTGTCAAAAGTTGGCTACGTCAACCACATTAAGTCGCGCAAAACTCCTCTTCAGGTCAACTTTGAACCTATTAGTCCGACCCAAACGATCTGTTTAATATGCGTTAAAGCTTGCAAGTCTACTGCTGTTTTCCGAAGCCCTGCGATTGTTCATAGGAATACCCTTCAACCTCCAGAGGAAGTTAACTCAGTGGAAATTGCTCAATTTGTATGTCACATCTGCTTCAAAATGTGCAAATCTTCGGCGGGAGTGCAGAGTCATCTGAGATGGCATGGACGACGAGATCTGGATCTGGAAAGATGCTTCAATCATCATCATCATCATCATCATATATATATATATTCATATATTATTTATTTATTACTATTTTTTAAAACAGTAGTCTACATGCACATGTTTTAGTGTAGTTTTAGTCTATTAGGGCTAGAAACTAGACTCGTGGAATTTATATCAGAGTTACGTTATGCTACGAGCCCCCGCTGATATTATTGGCTATTATTTGTATCGCTGTTAAAGTATTTTTGCTGTTGTTCATGCTTTATTTTAGCGATAATAAACATACTTAGTCTAAGCGTCAACTACCTCAGAGATCAAGGAATTAGTTGTCCCTAAAAATATAGCCCCTATTTTTAGGACGTAAACAAATATACATATATTATCATTTTTTTTTTACGACAGTATTCTCCCTATGTATAATATATATACAGTGTAACCCGGATTGAAGAAACCCGATTACAAGAAAAAGATATAAGAGGAATTTTATCTGGACCCAAATTAGAGTCTGTCTTAATGTCCAGTGTAACCCGGATATAAGAATCTTGGATATAAGTGTGACCCGGATGTATGTGTAACCAGAGTATAAGGACTTAGGATATAAGTGTAACCCGGATATAAGTGTAACCCGGATATAAGAAAGCAGTTAGGGTGTTGAAGAAGTGTATTATATGCCTGTAAAATTATATATATATATATATATATATATATATATATATATATATAATGGCCATTTGTTGATGATATTATGGATGTTAAAATTCAATGTTTAAAAATCCAAGTCATCTTACTAAATTGCTTGAATCTCTCTCTCTCTCTCTCTCTCTCTCTCTCTCTCTCTGTCTCTCTCTCTCTCTACATATACATATATATATATATGTAGGTGTCGGGAGCTATTTTAGCGAAATATTGGACTTACAACCCCAACAAGAGGACATAAAAATAATTTTATCATTTTCCCGACACCTAAAGTTTTCAAAATATTCAAATTTCTATTAAAAACAAGTGTCTTCGAATAGTGTGCAACTATTTTCTTATATATATATGTGTGTGTGTGTGTGTGTGTGTGTGTGTATATCAAATGCCATGCAAGTCTGAGATATTTCTACTTAAATGTAAGATTATGCGTAAGAAAGTTCCTTTAAGTATGCCTCGAAACTGAATCCTGAGGAAATATTAATCACTATCAAAAGCATACGATTATCTGAAGGTCACCCTCACTCTATATAAATATATATATATAGATAAAATTAAATAAAAATATATTTAATTTATTCTAAGAGTCCGTATGCTTATCAACTTTTTTGGCAAAATGCAATTTAATTATTTTCAGAGTCTACTCATTCAAACATAACCATATACATTAACCGAAAAAATAAACCTAACTTTCTAGCAAGTAGGTTGACCCATATTTTTACTGTCATCGAAATCTATGAAATCGCCCATGATTTAAATCAAATTGATTGTCTACTTTATTGCTTCCTATGCCTCTCGCAGTTACTTAGTTCACAATATATATATATATATATATATATATATATATATATATATATATATATATATATATATATATATATATATAATTAAAATGGCTTGATTTGAAGTAGTAATGCAAAAGTCAAATATCATGCTTAAATTGTGCTCTATGTAGAAACATTCATTTTGAATGCGCCTTTGTCTTATCAAATAACCTACGGTGATTTCGTATGACTGGCCTTACTAATTGTCTGTTTATAATAGCTTAAAAATAAAAAGGCAAGGAGCATTATGAAATTGTGCTTCAAACAGAAAAATTCATTTCGAACCCGTCCCTGTCATATCAAAGAGCCTACTGATTTTATATGTCGGCATTTTTAGGCTTGTTTGGTAATAAACTTTCTAACATGCACTTATGTGGGTTATGCTGGATTATGTAAGGTGTAAACTTTGGGTCAAAATTGTGTCTTCCTCTTTTCATCGGATTATTTCAATGATCGATTATCGATAGCTATCAAAGTCATTTCGAAAAAAAAAAAACAAACAAACAATCTAACAACACTGCCAACCACGTAAAGTTCCTTCGAATGAAATTTCATAAAAATCGGCCCAGCATTTTTCGAGTCCATAGAGAACGAATTCCCCACACAACAACACACACACACACACGGTTCGTTTTTATACTAGCAGGGAGACTCGACGTTGCCTAAGATTAAATAAGGATCGATAAATGTTCGTCAATCCGTCAATCAAATCAACTGATTATCTGCTCTAGTCAGGAAACCACCCCATTGCACTAGAAGGAGGCTTACATACCTATTCGCAGAGACGTAGTTCACACTATATTGAAATCTAAATTACACTGTTTATTTGATGAAATTACTAGCAAGGCAATTCGACGTTGTCCTGGATTGAATTATGATCAACGACTATTTCACATTCCTTTTAGTTTATTGTCATAGAAATTGATCCAATAGTAAAGTTTTCAATCAAATCGATTGATTTTTTTTACACAGTGATCACCACTTATCAAGGCCCGGAAGCCACTCCGGGATAAGGGTTATTGCAAGTACATTACGTTAGTGTGCAGATTTGATGAAGTGTTTACTTAAGGGGGCGGTTCATTAGGAATTTGTTAACATTGGACTTGAAGACATCCAAGTTGTAGTTCGGTGGGAAGAAGGCAGACGGAACAGAGTTGCTTGTCTAATATCTGACCAATTGCGATGCACCTGGATTAAGCTTCACATGCCACTCACAGTGACTAAGTTTGCAATACATTGGTTTTGCATTGCACTGTAGAGAACCTAGAGTTGATTTTATAAAATTGTTTATATATAATCGCTTGCATTAAACTTATATGGAAAAGTCAAGTGTCACGCTTTGATGTTACTCTAAACAGATACATAATTCTCGAACACGATCTCGTCATATGAAAGAATACGTTTCTGATTGTGTAGTAATAAAACTTCTCAAATGCACCTGTGGTGATAAGATTGTGTAAAATGTAAACTTTGGTCAAAATCGCCTGCTCCTTTTTTCATCGAATTTTTTCAATTATCAATTATTGGTACTAATCGAAGACATTCCGATACAAAACCTATCAAAGGAGACTGTCAGCCACATAAAGTACGTTCGTGTGAAATTTCATAAAACTCGGCCTAGAAGTTTTCGAGTCCATAGGGAACGAACTAACAGACACACAGATACACAAACAAATATCTTATGTATGATAGTAGAGATAATAGTATATATATATGTATATAAATATATATATTATATATATATATATATATATATATAAATCAATAAGAACAAGTCGTTAATAAAACATGTTAAAAACACTTTGAAAAAGAGTTAAACACATATTTTATTTTTAAAAATTTATATATATATATATATATGTGTGTGTGTGTGGGTGGGTGGGTGTGTGTGTGTGTCATTATCCAGAGAAAATCTCGAAATAACAACGAAACCTTGATGAACGCATAACTTTATTCATTCCTTTCTAATTCTCTCTCCCCACTCTCCCTCTCTCTCTCCCTAAATATATATATATATATATATATAATATGTATGTATGTATATATATATATATATATATATATATATATATATATATATATATATATATACATGCATACATAATTAATATTAGCCTTTATAAATATATTATATTGGTGCGCACATGCGTAGTTCATTTCCATTGGAGTGGCCCCATATAAAAATAGCTGCTGGTCGAATCACTCGAATATCTGAGCACAATCAACACAATTATATATATATATATATATATATATATATATATTCTCGTGGGAAATTTACCAGGGAAATATTAATGAGGAAGGCGGAGTATTCGCTGTTTGCCAAAATAAGTGTTTAAGAGATGTTTTGCCAATCCCTTCGTGTTTTTTGCAATCAAAACAAACGAAATGAAAAAACAACTTAACAGCCGTAAATAAATTGATAAAACCTAGAATAATTACGACAAATCGACATTTTTATATAATTTTTTTTTAATGTTTAAGTATGCCTATTTTTAGTTCTCTCCAAATTGATTTAGAATGTTTACTATGTATATTGCGATTGGGACTAAAAGTAAAGATACTTTCCAATAATTGCAAAAAATATTAAAGTTTCGGATTATTTGTAAAGCATATCTCAATTCTGCACCCGTCTATGTTACTAGCTATATATGAGTTGGAAAATTAATAAAAAGATGTAAATTCATCAACAATATTTCTATTGCTTGCATTATTAAGTCAACGGTTTTCTTATTTAATGCTATGCTCACAATATTTCGACTGATACATCTTACTTTCTTCAGCTGTGAAACTCAAGAAACTTTAATGAAACCTAGTAATCTGTACGAAATATTGTTCATTCTACGGGAATAGCTTTTTTTTTTCTAAATGCTATACCGGCATAATGATAAAAGTATTTAGTAATAACCTGCTATAATATCTTATAGTTTACGATGCCTCTGTTCAGTCTCGAAAGACAAAGAATACACCGAGTAGGGCAGCTGCATGTGTAATTGTGCGGCGAGGGTTGCGCAATCTCCAACCACACTTCTCCTGAATAAGCACTGTTTGAGTCCAGTGACAAGGAGAAGTCCAGGGCGACAGGAAACAATCCGGAGATGAGGGCAGAGCACATACAGCATCTGAAAATCCCGAATGGTCACCCATCGGTTACTGACCAGGCTCATTGTTGCTTAACTTCCGTTATCTGACGTAACCGGTGTATCAAACGTGATTATACTGTGTATCTTATGGTTATTACGTTTAATAATCCCGGTATTAAGCGAGATGATTCTTAAGTGGGTAGAGAGTGTAAGAGGAGTTGCATTTATGAACACATCAAAGATAAGAACAGGAATCTTAATAATACGAGTAATAAAAATTATTAATTCTTATCTCTGAAAATCGCGGACCCAAATACGCGTTATATAATCTAAGTAAACAAAATTTCTATTGTATAATTTCGCTTGATGCATGGCCTTGAAGATAAACAGTAGAATAAAAAGATGATTGTAAGGCAGTGTAATAATGTGCAGCCAGTATTATATAATAAAACATTATATATATATATATACATATATATATATATATATATATATATATATATATATATATATATATAACCACAAAGTCACACACAAGGTGTTGCGCTTCAAGCTTGTGGGCATTCATTAGTTCTGTGTAGCTTTATTGTTGTATATATACATATATTTTTAAATCCGAGATTTGCTTCTCCTAGAAAGGTTACCTTCACCCCTCACACTCTCCAATCCAACAAACACATACATATACACAAACACACACGGTTCTAGTTGGCCTTTGGCGTGTCATATATATGCATACATAAACACATAATTCATATATGTATGCATGTATATAGATTAAAAAATTTCTACTTCTCTCTACTTACGTGTTAACCACTGTTGTAGTAAATACAAAAACTAGATATATAAAATGTTATGTAAATAGACAAAATAATATATGTGTGTTTGTGGGTGCTTAAACATGTGAGTATAAGTATGTATGCGTGTGCGTGTGTCCTTGTGGTTCTAGTGGATGTAGTACAGCCATTCTCGCTAATCAAAAAAATAATAATATAAACTTATCCACGGCAAATTGTCACGTAATATCAAACAACTTTTCGATGTGTGTTGGTTAAAGCACTCGAGTACAGCCATAGTGCCCGTGTGTTCAAATTCGAAAATTCTATTTAGCCGCAGTAATGGCGAGAAGGGGTCTGTAGATAATTATAGGCTATATGTCGGCTGTCTCCTATTTTCAAACTCTATCTGCTCCGAAACTAAAAGTCGCAGAACGCCGCTAGGGCCTCAAATGATTGGATTTTTACGGACCATTCTTTTGTGAGTCGTTAGCGGTTAAGAATAGTTTTAAGCAGTCAAGAATTGGTCAAAATTGACAAAAATCGTTATACATTTTGTACATTCATCTTAGTTTATTTTTAATTTTTAATCAGTTCATATGCGTGTCACGTTGGTACAGTGGTAACGTAACCAATTTTGAATGCTTAATTTTCGATTTTAGCTGATGGCGTCCAAATACTTTTTTTTTATAATTTTGAAACAACTACTCTATTAAAATAGATACGAAATCTGGAAAAATTCAAATAGTATATTTAAGCATATTTTACAACCAGGCAAAGCCGGGTTCCCTCTCCCGCTAGTCTATATTAAAATTGATAAACCATTATTATTGAATATAATATATATAGAGAGAAATATAATATAGAGGCAGAGAGAGAAAGAGAGAGAGATATATATAGATATATGTATATAGAGATATTACTAAATATAGTTATATTTAATAATAACGATTTTCCAAAATTTGCGATTCTTTATATTGCATTTTCACAATGTATAAGAGCCACATGTGTCTAAAGATGGAGTACTGTTGCCACATCTGGGCAGCAGCTGCTAGAAAAATCTTATCCTACCTTGACAGAGTTCAAAATAGACTTCATAACCTAGTGGAGGATGCCCTTTTCTCTTCCCTGCGATGTCTTTCCCACAGAAGAGACGTTGTGAGCCTGTCTCAGCTTTATCGTTATTTTAGGGCAAGTGCTCGTTTGAGCTCTAATCTACGCCCCCCCAATCCCGACTTTCACGAAAAACACTCGTCTACTGAAACCACTATCAATAATTTCCCCCATTCTTTATCTGTGCCTAAACCTAAAAGTAGATTCCATGAACAAAACTTCTTTCTTAGACTTGCACACCTGTGGCACTCTCTTCCGTTTGCCTGCTTTCCAGTTGATTATAATATAGCCATCTTCAAGTCCAATGTAAACAAGTTCTTGATGAGTCGTTCCCTTTAAGCAATCCAATTTATCAAATTTACACTACTAACGATTACTATGATATTGTCCTTTTGACCACTGTACACTCTTTAACCCATATCCTCGGGTGGCCTTTGGCCCTTGATAAGTGGTGATTTCTTTGTAAAAATAAAACGAAAAAGAGATTTTCAAAAATTCGCAAGCATTTACATTGCATTTTCACAATGTCTAACTAGTGTGGCTAAGTATAATGTTACGAAAATTGTATTTGAACCCTACACTGAAGATATGTTGACTTCTATCCAACATTCTAGTCTTTACATCCACTGAAAACAGAGGGACATATACCTATAATTATTTAATTAATAAATGAACAGAAACAACTTCCACGTAGTGCTAAATCAAGATATATACATATACAAATGAAATAACCATAAAGCCAACATTTATTATACGAAGGAAAAGTTCTATATATAAAAATAGCGTGACAAAATATTGAAACCAGCTTATCAGCGAAAGTGTTCAAATTGTTGGCCATTGTAGTCCATAAACAGCTAACAACGCCCACTGATTGGATCGAAAACGTTGCTCATCAGTCCATTCGGTATGTTTATACATCTTCTTTCAATGGTTGCTTTCAACTCATTCATTGAAGCTCGTTTTGTGGTGGGAACCCTGTTTTTAACATGCTGCCCATCCTCCCACCCGCCCCCGAATAAAGGGAAAATCCATAGGGAGGGGGTTACATCTTCTGAGTGTGGGCAGTACTTGATACTTCCTCTACGTTCTAACTATCTGTTTCGTAGGTTACTATCAAGATATGCGCTTACGTCATGATGATAGTGGAAAAGTGATCCATCCTGCTGGAAGTGCCATTCTGCATTCCTAAACATCTCTAGGGAACGTGGCATAGCGTATTTATATAGCAAGTTGAAATAATTTAAAGAGTGTCTGCATTTTATTTGGACACCGTATATATATATATATATATATATATATATATATATATATATATACATGCATATATACATATATATATATATATGTATATATATATATATGTGTGTGTGTGTGTGTATTAATATGCGTGTTTGTCTGTGCGTGTGGATGTGTACGTGTGTACGTCATTGCGTGTGATGATGACCATTTACGGGGAGATTCTCGTGGTGAACTCTGTCATTAGCGTAATACAGACTACTTTATGAACTCCCCCCCAAAAAAAATACAGCATCGTATAAGTAATACTAGATGTATAGATAAAAACTATTGTAGGTATCAGTTACCAGCGCCTCTTTTGTGGTTCAGTGATAAGAGTTTCTTACTATCAGCTATATTTTAGTAGTTCGAGCTATTTATAAGTTTAAATGCCTTTTTCGGTGAATGTACTTTCCATGGAAAGTATAAAGTAAATAGCTACAGTGGTTTTACAAACACTCCTCTATCACCTCGCCTAACGATGTATTTTGAAAATTTAGGAGGATCTACTAAACATTACTACCGCTCTTCTTTAAGACTTGTTTTTGTTTGTATGTCAATGATACATTCTGCAATTAGTTAAATAAAAATTAAATACTTGAAGTTATCTTTATTACAACTCAACAACCAGCAGGTGATGTCATTATGAATGAAACTAGTTATGCTTAACAAAATACAATTTTATCAAGGGGGCTAATTCTTAAATTGTTGAATTCTGGTAAATAAGAAATTGAATTGATAATACCTTAACTGGAACAGTGCGAGAACATTCTTTGGTTTATTTATTTTTGTCACATAAAGCTGGTTCGATGAAGAATCGAAACTGTCTGTAATATTAATAGATGTTTTGTTTTAATACAAAAAATGTACTTACAATACGTAATTAAATAAAACGACCCATTACACTGAAGACTATTTTAATTTTCAACTTAAATGAAATTATATATATATATATATATATATATATATATATATATATATATGTATATATATATATATATATATGATTGACTCTTCTGTCAACTTTAAACTTCTGAAGTCCACGCAGATGTTTGTTTATTGTGGTACAGGCTTTGCGCAGAACCGACCACACTTTTTTTGTATTATTGCTAACCTTTTTTTAGTGTATCCCGTTTTTTCTTTTTTTATACACTATATCGCTATTTTTTAAACGTATCATTTTCCATTTATTTTAAACGTATCGTCCCCGCTTTCAATATTTTATTAATAAAATAAAAGGAAATCCAGCTCATGAAAAGTGAGGGCCAACCCGATCAGCCTGTCTCCACCATATTTTGTAATTTACCAGTTTTATTACGAACATCTAAATGGGTCTTCCAGTCATAATTGCAATCATGAAATTTTGTACCCCGCGGTTCACTGCCCGCACACCAGCAGCCGAATAGCGCAAAAAGCTCCGACTCTCGTTTGGCCGGTTGAGTTTCGATCATGGCTTGTTTCTTGTCTAGCCGGAGTGATGAGCTGTGATACAGCGAAACAGAACTGTATGATGATGACTATATATATATATATATATATATATATATATATATATATATAGAGAGAGAGAGAGAGAGAGAGACTTGGACTGGTAGGGCAGCTGTGAATGTTAAATATATCAGGGGGACGGAGAGAGATTATACTACTAATTAATTAATCTCATATATTTTTTGTTAAAAAATAACCACTTATAAAGGCCAGGAAGGCACTCAGGTATACATTTTATTTAGTGTTAGGTAGCTAGTGAAACAACATGATCAGTTATGGTGGAACTTGGGCAAGGCTTTATTACTAAAGAAGACGGCTCAACAAGAGCTTATTTACATTACATTTGATGATTACCTTGTTTTAGTCAGCGCAGAAGTAACCCAACGATAGTGTGTTCCAAAGAGTGACAGTTCTAGAAAAGAAACTCTGGCAATGTTATTTTCGTTTAGCTTTAGCAACAGATAGATAGTGAGGTAAATTGTTCACTCTTGTTGTAGACAAACAAGTATTTGCTGTGAACGTCCTACACATGGAAACACTGTAGATTAAAGCTCAGGCAAGCACCTACCATTGTTGTCTTATTCATAAACAATCCGGATCGCTATTCAAATTGAATCCGTACAATTACGCGGGTTTCCTAAATCAACCGAAAACACAAAATGGTCTATTGTACTTTTAAATAACACGTAACAGGAATGAATGATCAGAAACAATATTTATTTTGCAGTGACAACACTGACAGCATGGAAGTCTCTCGGGAGGCGGTGTGGGCAAAATGGCAAAGAGATAATGTTTCCGCTTTCATGCCCGCGGTCGGCGCTTCTCCCTCGTTATCTGGCTGTCTCTCTTTTATTGGAACGTATTAGGCCAGAACATTCCTCTACGCATGGTCTGAAATGTCGGCCAGTCCCGATGATACCTATTCCCAAGAATTCTATGTCCCCCATTTCGAACTTCTTTGATGTTATTCCCGGCGCACCTGGGTCCAGAATCGCTGCTTTGCACGACCCTCCTAGGTCCTGCCTCTACTGACGTGATTCTCGCAAAGCCAGATAGCCAACCATCCTCTCCAGAATCACTTCTGTCACCTGCACTCTACGTCCGCCTCTGTAACACCATCAAATTAGCGATAAAGAAAAACAGATTCGCAACATCTCTTCTGTGAAAAAGGAGGAGAAGGCAGGTGAAAATGTCCTCGTCCACAAAATTTCGGAGATCGTTTTGTACAATGTTAATGCAAGGAAGCAGTACTTCATCTTAAGAGACTTTTGATTCTTGTTAAAGTAGAGGACTGCGTCGAAAGTTAGATACTTTCTGGAGTAGTAAAATAATCCCAATACTTTTCCGGTGATTTGAACATGAATCTGATGTAGGTGTTCAATTTCAGATCAGTTATGAAGGTCAAAATCAGAAGTTTTATAAAATAGGGCGTTTCCTCCACACGAGAATCGTTTATTGTACGAGACGCTTCCGTTTAGAGGAGAAAGAATCAGAAAGATGTTGATTATTGCTGGCATTTGAAGTATTGCCGTGGATGGTAGTCTCGTCTGGATAGATGTCGACGAATGAACGTAGAACATAATTTGGGAGATCCCTCATGAAGAACAGAAATACATTCTTCAGACACGCCAGCATTAATGCTGACGCATCGGATTTCTAACCATCAACTATTATCGAAAGCGTATTGGAGATAAATAATTTGACGATAGAGAAGAAATTCTTAAATATTCCGTAGTTGGAGATCTTATGAAGCTGAAATGTATGTAAGCTAATTGGGAATGTCTTGGAATGTGTGAGTGTAGGTCTTATAATCTTCGTATGATGGTACCTTTAGACTTATACATGTATGACTAAAGTTGTTAGTTTATTTGGCAAGTGAAAATTATATGCCCTGGTGCATTCTTTGAAGGTCTGATTTTTATGTTAATACGGATTATGCAAAAGTTACTTATTGCCCGTAGAATCATCAAACTTTCAACTGTGAGTTGTGGGTAATTTACGGAGTTAGCACCACCGAAAAGTACTGTTGACGATTTTTTATATTTGCAAACATTTCTTCTTATCTTCTCCAGATACTAAAAACGATAGCCTAGAAACGATAATTACGGACGGTTGTAGGGTGGGGGTCGATTTACATTAGACGTTTCGATCTTCTAACTAATATTTAACACCTAGGCCAACATCAATTGACATCAGCAAATAGAGAATTAAAACTATATAAGGTAAAACGAGCAGGACATATATAGTAAGTTTACTCACATAATATTCAACGACACAGGCCTGAAAATTGCTTCACGCTTAGTTGGACTCCTTATAACTTTTTTCTAGAGGGCAATCTTTGTTTTAAAATAGTGTTTCATGCTTACTAAACCTTCAAAGTAGAATATGATATTTTTTTACACAAGAAACACTACTTATCAAGACCCGGAGGCCACTCGGGGATAAGGGTTAATGGGTATACATTAGTCATTGTGATTATCGCGTAGTAAACATAAGTAGTGGGAATTTTGTAAATTGGATTACTTAGAGGGACGGTTCATCAAGAACTTGTTTACATTGGACAACCAGATTGTAGTCAGCTGGAAAGCAGGCAATCGGAAGAGAGTTCCACACGCGTGCAGTTCTAAGAAAGAAGCTTTGTTCATGGAATCTACATTTAGGTTTAGGAACAAATAAAGACTGTGGGAGATTGTTGATAGTCGTTTTGGCTAGGCTAGACGAGTGTTCTTCGTGAAAGTTTAGCGAGGGGGGACAATAGATTGAAGCTCAGATGAGTACTTGCCATGAAAATAACGATGAAGCAGAGACAGGTTCGTAATGTCTCTACTGTGGGGAAAGAGGTTGCAGGGCATCTTCTACTAAGCTACGAAGTTACTATCGGTTAAAGGATCCGAACTCAATTGTAAAGTCACCTTTTTGTTGAAACAGTTATTCGGAATCGATATCGGAAAAATCGGAACTTTTGTGGGTATCCGGAATCGGTATTGGAATCGAAAAAATGCGTGCCTAATTTTAGATTCAAAAAACAAGTTTTAGTTATTTTTTATTTGATTCTGCTTAAAACAAAATATTCAACTGCTAATAATATTAATAAAATAATAAATATTTATTGATTTTTAATTACCAGTAAAACTAAATCTAGAAATCAATATCACACGCATGTTTTTTTTCTTTTCTTTTTTTTTTTTTTTTGAGAAAAGATATGCATATGTAACACGTGTTTCTACGACAAACGGGATAAAATCGCAAAAAAAAAACGGCAAAAGTTATAAAATGTTGACTTCAAATGAGTGGTTAATGCCAATATGACAGTTTAACACGATTCAAATGTTCATTTTTGCATTAAGTTCTAATTCTTTTAAATCTCTATAAATCCTGATGTATTGAACGGGTTATATATTACGTACGTTGCTGTACCGTATTAAACCAAATGCCCATCCAAAATTTCAACCAGATCACTCTGTAGTTTTAGACACACTAGTTTAAACACACACACACACACACATCTACATCCACACACACACACACATCCACACACAAACACACACACACACACACACACACACATATATATATATATATATATATATATATATATATATATATATATATATATATATATATATATTAGCCTGGGTGCCCGGTGTTGCCCAGGTGTTTGGAGGTGTGTGTTGAGCAAAAAAAGAAAAAAGTGATAGTAGGCGGGCAGGCAGGCTCGAACCAGTATCGCGATGGAAGAAAAAGGCGTGAAAAAAATCGTTACATCTTTGCCGTTATGCCCATCGCCAAACAGGAAGTGGCGAATGTTGAAATTAAGGCTAGTCAACCGAAAAGTGGGGATGACTTTCGAAAATATCGGCGAAAAAAGCGACCACTCCTCGTAGAAAAGTGCCCAATCCAAGGTGAAGGAATTAATGTTTTAAGCCAATCTTTCGATATTTGTCGTCCGAAGGGTCGGGTCTCAAAACGATAATAATCTCGAGAAAATCCGTCGCCTCTGTCTAAAGTTATAGGCTTCTAGCATAGTGATTTTAAGGTTATGAGGGTATTTGGAAGTATGAAAACGATGTTATTTTTTTGTATTTAATTTTTTTTTTCAAGCGGTCATCGGCTCTTATTCACACTTCTATACCTTTTTGTGACCAAGAGGGGAGGACCGCTTGCATATAAAAATAAAACATTAAATACAAAAAATCACATCGTTTTCATGCTTCAAAATACCCCCATAACCTAGAAATAAAAAAAATGAAAATAAATATATATATATATATATATATATATATATATATATATATATATATATATGTCCGTGTGTGTGTGTGTTTGTGTGTGTGTGTGTGTGTATTTGATTTCAAGATTATGAGTGTTGTCAGGGTTAATATATATATATATATATATATATATATAATTGCAACGTCTTTTCAGACGAGTGCCACTCCCTTCAGACACTTAAAGTCCATGAGCCCAAATGCCTGAGGGCTGAGGGAGTATCTATACACAGATGATGTTACAGAGTCTTAGCTTTGTACGACAGCTGTCTCTCTCTCGGTTCAAAATGTTGAGAGCCAGCAACAAGCAAAAGGAAGATAGCCAGCAACAAGTTAAACTGCAGGCCAGCTTAATGCGGGTACTGGTCTCCGGCTTTCTGTTTTTTGCAAATCAGAGATTTGCTTCTCCTAGAACGATTGCCTTCACCACGTATTTCGGGGGGCTTCTCCGCCCCAACTCACACATACACACAAACACACACACGGTGCTAGTTGGCCGGTGACCCCGAAAAAGGTTTCATTCGCCCTTTGGAAGGTCTTGTTCTTAATCCTTCAAGGAGACTAGCCACTCTCCTCACCAAACAAGTCTGGTGGGGGAACCAGTTTAGTCGCCGGTGACCCGATCATGAGGCAGGTAGTAGTGGGTATCGTGGTACCAGAAGCATATGACATGGCCTGACACACACGCACATACACACACACACATACCCACACACATATATGTATATATATATATATATATATATATATATATATATATATATATATATGTATATATACTGTATGTTTTACCTGTTCAAAACCGGTAAAAATTATAGTACGTTGACTTCGAATGCGTGTTTTTGCTAATACTATAGTTTAATCTGTTTAAATTTATTGCAATGTTTTCATTACATTTTAATCCTTTAAATCTCTATAAATCTCGATATATGTAACTGATCATCTATTACTTTGTTTGATGTGTTTTATCATTATGTCTATGACATATATTTCAAGATTATTTGAGGGGTATAAAATTTATATATCGCAGTCATTAAGTGAAGACTTAATTCATGATTAAACACGTTCAAAATAATGTTAACGCCGTGAAGAAAAGAGAAGAAAAATGGGCAGTCCGGTCAGCTGACTCACCCCCCATTTCTGTTCTTCTCTTCACCCCGTTGACTTTTTAAAAGCGTTTTTAATCATGAATTTAAGTATTCACTTCATGAATACGATATATATATATATATATATATATATATATATATATATATATATATATATATATATATATATATATATATATATTCGATTCCTTTGGAAGTTTTTAATTCGACCGTGTTTGGATTTTACCATTCTTGGATTTTTTACCCTTCACCGGACTATCCATTCATGTGAAATCTTTTTATCATTTTTCTTTTGCCTCCTATTCCCCTTACCTCACCCTTTTTTTTAACTAAGTAAGATCTTTGACTTACTTGTGGTTTCATTAAATACTTTTACATGCAAAATCCGATCCCGCATTTTGCTAATTCCTACCCTCTGATGAGAAGGAAAGTATTTCTTCGAAACTCCGCGGATTAAGGACTAACCACTTATCTTGTGCTTCCTTTTTAAAATTAAATATGTTTTTAACTCTTTTTCGAGATGTTTTTTAACATGTTTTATTAATCATTTGTTCATATATATATATATATATATATATATATATATATATATATATCACCTGTCTGTTTAAATGTATGTATGTGTGTATGTATGTATGTATGTATGTATGCCTCAAACCTTCGACAGAGACGATGGATTTTCACGAGATTTTAATCATTTTGAAACACGGGCCTGCGGACGAAAAATATCGAATAATTGGCCAGAAATAATGATTTGTTCACTCTCAAGTGGGCACTTTTCTACAGGGAGGGGTCGCTTTTTCTCGAATATTTTTGAAAGGCATCCCCTGTTTTCGATTGTCTAGCCTTCATTTAAACCTACGTCACTTCCGGTTTTGCGATATGCGCAACAGCAAAGATGTCAGGATGTTCTCATTCGCGGAACGGGTCCGAGCCTGCCTGCCTGTCTACTTCAATTTTTTTTTCTTTTGCTCACCACACATCTCCAAACCCCCGGGCAACGCCGGGAACCCAGGCTAGTAACATTAGAAGTAAAGCTTACATCGATGTGAATCAATTTTTAAATGTACAAATTTAGCTTAATATTTTTTTCATCTTAGATAAAGTATTCAATTATAAATAATACCATTTTTAAATTTATTTATGATTTCAGGAAAAAATCTCTTTATACGTCTCTGTTTAGAGTAGTTAAATGTAAATATGTGTATTTCGCATTGTTTACTTTACACATTTATTCTACATCAAACGAACAAAGGACATGACTGAAGGCAATCCAGAAAAAAAAAAAAGTCACAGAATGTTACACATGGCGGATCCGAGTTCAAAACGTCATACATGGAATAGTAAAAAAAATAAATAAATAAAAATAACACCTGAAAACAACCAGGATACATGCTTACACTATATCCCAAACGTTATAAAATCCAAAAGATATTTCAAAGTTAATAATCCGTTTCTTAAAGGTTTAACCGAAATAGCATTTTAACTAAATTATCAACTCAAGAGTGACGGGCTTATTTTATCTGTTATTGTTAGCCATGTTATTTTAATATACTTCGATGCAATTTTATTTTTTAAATAATGTAGTTCCAACTGGAAATCTGTAAAATGGAATCACTTTTCAGATGTGTCCGATAAATAAAAACCAGCAAGGAAAATAACTAATACTAAACTTTACAATATAAAAAAGCGTTATATATATTTTTTTAATGGAATCCTTTGAGTAATGTGTGTATTGATTTATTTATGTACGGACTGTTATCCTCATTTTCATAGTTATTGTGTCACCGCGTTTAGGCCAACTCATCCTTTGGTCTTCTTCAGGTGATTTACTGCGGCAGGATAGGAATGATAAGTCTTGTAACTGTATCTCCAGTAATTACTACCTTCCATAGTTGTTGTTATCTCTCCATGTTTTGGCCAACTAATCCTCTGGCCTGCTTTGTGTAGGATTGAAACCGCTATCTTCAGACAATGCTCACCTGGAACCGTAGACACTCAACCCCTGCGCCACAGGCTCCGAAGTTGAAACAACAATAACTACGATGAGGATAACAGTCAGAAAATAAATAAATAAATAAATAAATAAATACATCAAAAGCGTTATCTTCTATACGAAATTTATCAGAAATATGCGCCCGTGGAACACAATGACGAGAGGCTGCTTCTCAGTGAATTCTAACCTGGTCATTTTCAATATTAATTAAGCAAATTCTTCTTACGCTGAATTTATACGTAATCAAATCCCACTAATTTCCCCAATTAGCATTGATTGTCACCCTAGCTACCTGGCATTAATTAAACTTATTCTCAATACAGCACAATCACGTTGACATATCGGTTCTCGGCAGATCACCAAAGTTAAGCAACAATCAGCCTGACCAGTACCAAATGGATGGCAATTTGGGAAGGCTAGGCGTTATATATACCGCGTTGAGTGGTAGAAATTTCCAAGTTGGTATGGAGAGGCGCGTTTACCTCACGGGCGAGGAGGAGATATACCCCCGAATTAAGCGAAATTAAAAAAATGTGTTCATTACATCCTAGGCAACACCGGTGGGGTAAGCTAGTAAGTACTAGAATAAATAAAGGAATATCAATTTAATCGAATAAGAACGGGCGGGTCGATTTAGCGATCGTCGTATTACGGGAACAGGAAATGATTATATAGTTCTTGTTTGAGATTCCTATGAATAGACTTGTGCTGACCACCCTCGAAACCCCCTACACCCTCTATGAACACACCCAGTTCTGTTCGCCCCACCCAATAACTGACCACATCCTGAATCATGCACTTTCCTGGCCAGTAATGGAAAGCCGTTTCAACCATTATCGCAAGTGCGAGTGTCGTCTTCTTCCACCCTCACCTAAATCTGAAGTGAATACTTCCTGCATTCTACAATGAAATCTGTAACGAAACTTGTTTACAAAGCGTTTAAAGCAACTCCCTCCGGTGGCCCGACGTGGCACAAATCAGTTCAAACTGAAATCTATCCGCCTAGATGCTCGTCACTATAACGTGAGATGTACCTACCTACGGGAAACGAAACGTGAGCCGTTTGATCACCTAGTATGCTCGGCATAGAGTGTTTGAATCCGGTGAAGGCGAGATTGCAAAGCGAGTTAAATAAAAATAAAAAGGAAAAAATCTGGATTTAGTCTCTCTCTCTCTCTCTCTCTCTCTCTCTTTCTCTCTCTATCTATATATTTATTTCTATATATCTCTCTCTTTCTAAATCTCTGTCTCACACTTCTTTGCTTTTATGAGTAATCGTCATTCCAATCTTGTTTTATAATTAATTTAATTTTCCTTGACAGCTAATAAACAAATATAGATGGGTAAACCTATCTATCTATCTATCTATCTATCTATCTATCTATCTATCTATCTCTCTCTATCTATCTATCTATCTATCTATATAGAGAGAGACAGACAGAGAGAAAGAGAGAGAAAGAGAGAGAGATATTGGTATGAATGTAGGTTGATAGCTAGATATCTAGGGTAATAGATAGATGAAGAGGTGGAGATAGATATATAGACAGAAGCAGAAAGACATCGGAGCAAATGTGATACAAACTGCATGAAATAAATGGACCTACGCAACCCACTATATCAGGTCGTTACAAAAGTTTTTTACCGGTTTAAGGAAAAAACATTATAAATAATTGCAATGTTTAGTCATATTTTTATTACTTAAGCATATCATCATAATTCATTTCTAAAACATTTTTATTCATTCATATTTTTAATAATATTCTACTGATTACCATAGCAAATAGCACTTTACCTGATAGTCAATCTTTCAAGTGTCTTGTAAACATTCATGAATTAACAATATACATTGAAAACATTGCCTGAAAATTGCGCGTTATGCTGCAAACATAGAAGATTATTCCCACCATGTGTATAATTCGCCAATTCATGGCGTATTTTTGTCGTATCAGAAATAACGCATCTACAACTCGTCTCTCACTCATAGACATCCTTTAAAAATATATATAATCTAATAGGCGCCAAACTGTTGTCTAAGTTGCAATATACTATCACCACGATGTCGTGCCCCTGTTCCTAGTATTTTGATGAAATGTGCCCCAATAAACCTATAAAATGTGTCCCCCTTCGAAATACATACTTTCAATTATCTCGAAAGCGTATACATGCAATCTCTTATTGTTGAATGACATGTGTACAAAAATATTATATATTACATGTATGTGTGCATGTATGTATCAGCTTATGGATCAGGGCATTTTTTTTTTTCAAAACAAGCATTAATCAATAGGTATTATGTAACAGGTAGAATTCTTACATCTATACACATATATGCATATATGTAGATATATATCTGCATATATATATATATATATATTATTACCGTTTTATCTGTTTAGTTAAACATGTTTCCGCTACTGAATCGTATTAACGATCCAGTATCTTCTGAAGTTATTGGATCGTTAATACGATTCAGTAGCCGAAACATGTATAACTAAACAGATAAAACGGTAATAAAATAATAAATATATATTTTCTCTGCAATAGTATTGAGCACTTTCTTCAAGTTCTGTAATATATATATATATATATATTATTTATTTATTCCGGAGTTGTCTTAAAGAAATAAAAAAAAATATTGCTCGATCGCAAAGGAGAGAGAGCTAAAATAAAAATTATTTATATAAACTATATGTTACATTTTTCGGAGAAGAAATGTGTAAAATATTTTATATAAATAATTTGCGAATATATATATATATATATATATATATATATATATATATATATATATATATATATATATATATATATATATATACTAGTAGGCTGCTGACCCCTAGCTTAGTTTTAAATTACTTTTAAATATGATATTTTGATTAATGTATTTGTCCACCCACATAGTTGGAGTTGGATTTTAGAATTAGCTCTCGTCCGTTCGTTCCCAAAATTTTCAATAGCGACTCATTACATTGTTCTGAAATTTTGCGTGAAGTTACAATAACCCGAGGGATGAAACATCACATATTCGGATATTTGATAAAAATCTTGTTTGCGTCCTCAGCGGTTAAAAAGTGTTCAAAATGATCAAAAAATACCACCTTTTAGGACATAGAACCTTTTCTGACCATTAGATTTTGCTGAAAAGTATCCAAAAGCAAGACCACATGATATACATCTCGAAACGTAATATTTGACTTTGAGAAAATTTGATCGCGCTCTCGGAGGCTCAAAGGGGCTCAATGGAGTCTACGTTCTAATCCTCCAGAGGTTGAAACCCAATTACAGGAGACTAAACCAGACATATTATTTCTAAGTGAAACTGGCATTGGACAGAACATTTCCCTAGACGAGTTCGTAATTAAAGGATGCTCTAATTTAACTTCCAAATCTGACCCCCAAGATCGCCATGGGCATGAAATATGTGACTATATAAAAGATGGCTTTCCATGTAGTAGGGACATCTCCAGAGAACATCCTAACTTACCCTATATGTGCTTCCGGGTTGCACTTGCTCAAACTACCGCATTTATATTTGCTCTCAATCTCCCCCACAACAAGGGAGTTACTATCTTTAAAAGCATATCTGAGAAAATTGACCCGGTCCTATCTGCTTATCCTTCAGCTAATATTCATATCAGTGGAGACTTTAATGTTCACAATGTGGACTGGTTAACTCACTCAAACAAGACCGATAATGAGGGGAGGTTCTGTCATGATTTCTCCATTGCTTATAACCTCACTCAGATTGTTCACGAACCCACCCATGTGCCTGACACTGACGGTCAGTATGCAAGTCTCCTAAACCTGTTTCGTACAACTTGCCCTGAACTGTGTTCAGCTTCCGTTCTGTCTCCACTTGGATCTTCCGACCACTCCGTTGTATCAGTTAAGATAAAAATGAAATGTAATAAGTCCTCATATGTACCTCTCCATCGTACAGCATATCGATACTTTATGGCTGACTGGGATAGCTTCCGTACATTTATATCGGATCTTCCTCTGCGTTCCATGTTTAAAAAGGATGTGCCCTCTATAGTATCAGACCTGACGGAATGGTTAATTGTAAGCATAGACAGTTTCATACCCTCAAGAAAATTCAAGAAAAAAACTAACAGACAGCCGTGGTTCTCTCCAGAATGTTCTGCTGCCATTGCGCACAGAAATAACTTTTTCCATTGCTTCCAACGTAATAGATGTACTGAGACTAAAGCCGCTTTCAGGACTGCGAGCAGCCACTGTATAAAAGTAATAAAGAATGCAAGAAAGGTGTATGCTCAGTCCGTTAAGTCCAAAGTAGCTAAGCAGCGGCTTGGTTCCCACCAGTTTTGGTAAATAGCAAACAGGATTTTGAACAAACCGGGTACTCTATCCCAACTATCATAAATGGACCTGAGGTAATCTTGTCAGCATCAGACAAAGCCAAACTCTTTGCCAAGAACTTTGCAGCTAATTCTACCCTTTGCGACCAAAGCCGCCAAACTCCAATATTTCCTTCTGTATCAGAAAACACGCTATATTATAGAAATAGCTGTATGTGATGTCGCCAAGCTAATCAAAAACCTTGATTCCAGTAAAGCAACCTGCCCTGGCGGTATTCCAATGTTAGTAGTCAAAGCTATTTAAACGTTGGCTTACGGATAATTCCTCCCCATCACCTTGGAAAATCTCGTCAATATGCCCTGTATTTAAGAATTCACTTGATCGCTCATCTCTCTCTCAGTACAGGTCAATAAGCCTCCTGTGCGTCATGAGTAAGTTGCTGGAATCTGTTTTAAATAGAGAAGTAATCAATCATCTCAGCAAAAATAACCTTCTTAGTGACACGCAATATGGTTTCCGTTCTGCTAGATCTACAGCAGATGTGCTTAAAGCTATATCCCATAGGATTAGCGAATCTCTCGACGGAGGCTACCTTTCTAGGGCAATTGCACTTGCCATATAAAAGCCATTTGATAAGGTATGGCATAAAGGTTTACTTCACAAGATCTCCAGCTACGGTATAGCTGGAAATGTCTTCTCAATTATTAAATCATTTCTCTCTGATAGGTTCTTATGAGTAGTGGTTGATGGCCAAAAATCTGAAGCTCTCAGTATTAATGCTGGAGTCCCTCAGGGGTCCATCCTGGACCCAACTCTCTTCCGGATCTACATTAATGATCTTCCAAAACCACATTCTTACATCATTCGTAGACATTTATACTTATGACACTACTATCTATGGTAGCACATCTAAAATGATAAACGACCAAGTTCTCACTGATTCCCTCTCCTCTGATCTTGAGCAAGTAGTACAATGGATCAGAGGTGGCTTGTTACTTTTAATGCATCTAAAACCAAGCTTATCTTTACATCATTAACGCTCTGATTCCCCTCTCGCAATAATTGAAATAGATGGCTCTCGTCTTGGGGAGGCCTCATGTTTTTACAAGCTTCTGGGCTTGACCTTTACTCCTGATCTTAAATGGAACACATACATTAAATCCATTGGCAAGGCCACTGGAAAAATGGTGGGATCATTCTATCGATCCAGTGGATATCTCACTGCTGAAGCAATTCTCTATCTATATAAGAGCCAGGTACGTCCAAAGATGGAGTATTGTTGCTACGCTTGGGCAGGAGCTGCTAGAAAGGACTTATCTTGCCTTGATACAGGTCAAAATAGACTTCGTAGCCTCATAGAGGATACCCTTTTCTCTTCCCTGCAACCTCTTTCCCACAGAAGAGATGTTACGAGTATGTCTCTACTTTATTTTTATGGCTAGTGCTCGGCTGAGCTCCAATCTATAACCCCTCGCCAAACTTTCACAAGAAACACCAGTCTAGCAGAAAACGCTATCACTAATTTCCCCTGCTCTTCATCTGTGCCTAAACCTAAAGGTAGATTCCATGGGAAAATCTTCTTTTTCAGAACTGCACGCCTATTGAATTGTCTTCCGTTTTCCTGCTTTCCAGCTGACTACAATATGGCTGTCTTCAAGTCTAACGTAAATAAGTTTTTGATGAGCCGTTCCATATAAGATAACAAATTTACCGAATTTCTATTATTACCGAATAGTATATTGTCCAATATCTACAGTATACTATTTAACTCTTATCCTCGAGTGGCCTCTTGGCCTTTATAAGTGGTGATTTTTATGTAAAAAAAGGGACAAGGATGCTATTTTCCGGTACATGAAATATTTTCCGATCATTAGATTTTGCTGAAAATTACCCTAAACAAGACTACATGAATATACATCTGGAAACGTTATAGTTGACCCTGGAAATTTCTGCGGCTTGAGCGTTAGGGTGCTTTATGGGTGAAAAAATGCCTTTTGGGAACAATTTTTATTTTTCCCCTAAAATTCGCGCCTCTGTCTAAATAGAGGTTTTAAATTTTACCGAATCTTTTAAAAATTAAGGCATCGTTTGTCATGAAACTGTGTCATTTATTGGTTTTAGCCCCATATTTTTCATCAGGTCAGCGGTTTAAGTGAGCAAAATAGGTCACAGTTTTACGATTGGTTTTGGTTAACAGTACAAGGGAAGTTACTCTTGTAGACTCGATTTTACAAATATTGATTATATATTCGTAGATTGAACTTTAAGCCATGCGATTAGTTGTATGTCCGTGTATCGCTATCCTGGCACAATAGGGAATTTTTTAAATGTTCTCCCTGATGAGCTCAACAAATTGCTTGTTTTTATAAAGACGGTTTCTATTAAACCCACAGTTCGTAACAGGTACTACCACTCCGGGTCAGAGTGTACATGAGAGCAATGGCAATTAAAGGATGGCTCCACACTCCCCAAAGTCCCCAAGCTGGGGCCTCACCATCGGATATTGTTTAAGGTCATATCCAGGACCACCAGGGGTTTTGGGTGTCTGTATATATATATATATATATATATATATATATATATATATATATATATATATATATATATATATATATATTATATTATATATATATATATGTATATATATACATATATATATATTTTATAAATTACTATATATATATATATATATATATATATATATATATATATATTCCCCGAAACTCCAGGCCTTGATGGAAGGGAGACTAAAACATGCTGTAATGATTTCAAACATTTAGGCAAATGTTACATTCTCCAAAGGAGAGAACATTGCATAAAATAGTTAATAATTGGTATTGAATCTTTATAGTTTATCTATGTTTATGTATAAACATTTTAACTATATTACCATAATGAACGGTTACTGCGTGAATTATGATATATACAAATATTTAAACATATCTACATACTAATGTAAATATAGACATATATATCTTGCATTTCCTTATATATATATATATATATAAATATATATATATATATATATATATATATATATAAAAACAATTCTCTAATAATGCAGTAAAACTCCTTTAATTTGAACTTCCTCTAAAGTTGGACTTCCTCTCATTTGGACTTCTTCTAAACCTTGACTTTCTCTAACTGTCTCGTCATTGAAATTGTATTAGTATATTTGATGTGGAGTTGCAGTAAAACTGCTCACATGGTTTAGTCAGATATTGCGCAGAAATGTTAATATTGGTACTATGTAATTAATATAGATTAGCTATTGATAATTAATTTACACTAACTCTAATTTTTTTTGCAACTCTAAAAGAAAACAAGTGACACTGACTTAACTCGACAAACGTCAAATTATAGAAAAATTAGATGCTGGAGTTGAAAATAGCGTTATATTAAGAGATTATAAGATTGGAAGAAGTACACTGTTTTACATCAAAAAGAAAAAGGAGGAAATATTAAAGGCTGCTCCTTTTTTTACAAACAAAATACATATCGATAGAAGGAATCTTCGCAGACCAAAACAAGTTGAATTCGATCGAATATGGCATGAGTGGTTTGTAGCAAAACGGAATGAACGTGTAGCAATATCTGGGCCCATGTTAATTGCTAGAGCAACTCTCTTAAGGAAGAGTTGGATCTCGTAGAAGATATAAAATTCAGTGAAGGCTGTCTTAGGAGCTTTAAGAGTTGTCATGGTATAAGACATTTAACAATGTCAGGCGAACAACGGTCTGCGTATACACACGCAGCATCAAATTATTGTGACAAATTCAAGACGATAATTGCCGATTATGGTTTAACACCAGAGGATGTTTACAAAGATGAAAGTGGCGTAAATGGGAAGTGCTTACCTACAAAAACATTACCCGGATCTGAGGAGCAGAAAATAAAAGGATTCAAATTAAATAAATAAATAAATAAATACTAACAGTGATGGTATGCACTAATGCTTCTGGAACTTATAAACTAAGCTTCTTGTCACCGGCAAATCAATGTGTCCCCGAGGATTTAAAGGAGTTTCGCCTTTGCCAGTATCCTATTATTATTCACGAACTTGATGGATGAATCAACAGTTGTTTAAAGAAATGGTTATTGCACGAATTTGTGCCAGTTGTCCAGAGGCGTTTTCTTGAATTAGGTAAACCTGATTCAAAGTGCTTGCTTTTGTTGGACAATTGTAGAGCACATCCTCCTGAGTCAGAACTAGTGTCATCTTGCGAGAATATTTTTGTGTGCTACTTACCATCTAATGTGACTTCTCTCATCCAACCTATGGACCAAAGGATTATTTAGAACTTAAAATATTTCTACAGAAATAATTTCATGGTGAATATGATAAATAGTACCGTGGGTATAAGCGATTTTCAGCGCCATTTTACTCTCAAAGATGCCGTATTTTCTCTCGCAAGTGCATGAAATAAAGTTCGAGCAAGCACATTAACAAAAGCATGGGGTAAATTATGCCCAGCGCCAAAGGCTTCTGAACTTAAAGAACCAGAGAATACATCAGGTGGAGAAAAAATTCTTGAAACCAAACGGTTACCGACCAACCACTTGTTCTTAAATCACTTAATGCAAATGATGTTGAAATGTGGGTGCAACAAGATGAGGAAATTACTGATCAATGTCATGAAGGTAGTAATGCTGTTGAAAATAGCGACAACTCCCATTCTCTTGGTCCTAATATAAATAACCAAGAACACTCTGAGGAATCAATATCATGGGATGATGCAGAAAACTCTATGGTTATAAAATTTCCAGAAAAAAGGCCTTACTTTAGTGACAATTATGTTTTGCAAGCAATGTCACTCCAAAGAGATATAATCATAAAGAAGCTACAGAACCAAGAAATTGTAGATTTTCGTGATCACTTACGGAATACAATGGCAGCGCCCGGGAGCTCAATAAATGAAAATAAATACTGCAATGAGACTTATTCAATGAATAAATAAAAAAATGTATTTTACATAAATGTATGGTTTCTGTAGATGGTAACTTAGGTAATAAATACCTAACAAGTAAGAGTAGATTTAATTTATTTTCAATGTTTTGTTCCTGGTAATAATATTTAACAATTTTTACTTGCAATGTATCGTAAACTCAACTTAATATATACTTGAAGTATCATAT
This sequence comes from Euprymna scolopes, assembly GCF_053919585.1. Taxonomy (NCBI): domain Eukaryota; kingdom Metazoa; phylum Mollusca; class Cephalopoda; order Sepiida; family Sepiolidae; genus Euprymna; species Euprymna scolopes. The sequence goes on along the minus strand of NC_136496.1, from coordinate 8,961,425 downwards.
AGCAATGAATTTCATTTACTATTTCTTAATTCTTAAAAAATTAAAGTTAACTGCAGCACATTTTTTATTAGGAAACTTGAACAGCATTCTCTAATGTGAACGAAGCGGATGTTCAAATTATAGGAGTTATACTGTATATTATATAAAGATATGATAAAAATACAAGGTTGGTCCAATATACACTGGCGCTAAAATAAAGTCCGCACTTGTCACGTCAATTAAAAAAATTGACTCCAAATCGTGAAGGCAAAAAACAAAAAACTCTGCAGAATAAAAAATGTATATCTAAATGAATATTTTCCATTGTGCGAAGTTTCTTTTCGCGTTCTCGATTTTAAGTTATTTTTTTTAAACTTTACGTGAATACTAGCATACTTCAATTAAAAGTAAAATATAATAGGTAAAATTATAGAGGAATCAGAATCGTGCGTTCTATCCCAACTATCATCAATGGAGCTGAGGTCATCTCGTCAGCATCAGACAAGGCCAGACTATTTGCCAAGAACTTTGCAGCTAATTCTACCCTATGCGACAATGACCATCAACTCCCTGTATTTTCTCCTATAACAGACAACACGCTATGCAAAATACAAATATCTGTGCGTGAAGTCGCCAAGCTAATCAAGAACTTTGATTCCGGTAAAGCAACTGGCCCTGACGGCATTCCAGTTATAGTGCTAAAAAAGCTCCAACCAGAACTTGCCCCCATACTTACAAAACTAGTTAAGCGTTGTCTTGAGGAGAAGTGATTTCCAACACCCTGGAAAATCTCATCAGTATGCCCTGTATTTAAGAATTCAGGTGAAAAGTCATCTCCCTCTCAGTACAGACCAATAAGTCTTCTGTTTGTCATGAGTAAGTTGTTGGAATCCAAATTAAATAAAGAAGTAGTCAACCCCCTCAACAGAAACAACCTTCTTAGTGACACGCAATATGATTTCCGCTCTGCAAAATCTACAGCAGATGTGCTAACGGTTATATCACATAGGATTAGTGAATCTCTTGACAAAGGTTTCCTTTCTAGGGCAATTGCTCTTGACATATCAAAGGCCTTCGATAAGGTATGGCATAAGGGCCTACTTCACAAGATTTCCAGCTACGGTATTACTGGAAATGTTTTCTCAAACATTAAATCATTTCTCTCTGATAGGTTCATAAGAGTAGTGGGTGATGGGCATGGAAATGAGAGGCCAACAGTATTAATGCTGGAGTCCCCCAGGGGTTCATCCTGGCCCAACTTTCTTCCTGATCTACATCAATGATCTCCCAAAACACATATTTCAATCATTCGTTGACATCTATGCTGATGACACGACCATCTATGGCAACACATCAAAGGCCGTAAATGACAAAGTTATCTCTAATTCTCTCTCCTCTGATCTTGAGCATGTGGTACATGGGGGAAGAGGTGGCTGGTTACTTTTAATGCATCCAAAACCAAGCTTCTATCTTTACATCATCAACGCTCTGATCCCCATCTGGCATCAATTGAAATGGATGTCTCTCGTCTTGGGGAGGTTCCATGTTTTGACAAGCTTCTGGGCTTGACCTTTACTCCTGATCTGAAATGGAACACATACATCAAATCTGTTGCCAGGAACGCTGGGAAAATGGTGGGATCCTTCTACCGCTCCAGAAGATATCTCACTACTGATGCAATTCTCTATCTGCAAAAAAGCCAAGTATGTCTAAGGATGGAGTACTGCTGCCACATGTGACTAGGAGCTGCTACAAACAGTCTATCCTGCCTTGACCGAGTACAAAATAGACTTCGTGGTTTAGTGGGGGATGCCCTTTTCTCTTCCCTGAAACCTCTCACCCTCAGAAGAGATGTTGCGAGCCTGTCTTTGTTTCATAGTTATTTCCATGGCAGGTGCTCGTCTGAGCTCCAATCTCTCGCCTCCCCTTGCCAATCTTTTACGAGAAACACCCGTCTGGCTGAAACTTCTGTCAATAATTTTCATCACTCTCTATCTGTGCCTAAATCCAAACGTAGATTTCATGGGCAAAGTTTCTTTCTCAGAACTGCACGCCAGTGGAACTCTCTGCCGCTTGCCTGTTTCCCACCTGACTCAACTTGGGAGTTTTCAAGTCCAACATAAACAAACTCCTGACAAACCACCCCCTTAAGTAAGACACTCTATCAAAACCCCTAGTGCTAATGATTACTACAATACTATCTCATTGATTACTGTACACGCAATAACTCTTATCCGTGAGTGGCCTTCGGGCCTTGATAAGTTGTGACCCCCATGTAAAAAAATGAGGTATAGGTTGTTTAAACTGTTACATTTAATTTAGCCTTTGAAAAAATGTCAAGCGCGGACTTTCTTTTAGGCGCCACTGTTTATGTGCAACTCTATAATAAAACGACGAATACATAAATGTATCCAAACCTATGTATCACGCACAATAATGTAATCTTGAATAAAGTAAAGTCGTGTCGTTTCGTTATTAATTTTGACGCGAACTCGTCATATTCTTATCTGTTCCACTAATTACTTTGAACACCTCTGAATGCGTCTTTCTACATAAATCAATAATTTATTATTCGTTTACAATTTCTTACATTTTGTCATGAGTGATTTCTTCTCCCAATGAGGTATTTCACAAAGAAAAGTTGCTGAGATCTTACTCTTTTATAATTTTTATTCCCAGGTTTCTCGCATTCACAGAAATGTCCTTCTTTGAATTGATGTACTTGCTGATACCAACGGGCTCTAAAACAGAAAATTGCAATAACCTTAGAGGGCACATCCGTTCCGTAGTGAAATGAGGCCGTAATAGATAGTAACATTAAATGCTATCATGACTAACTAATTACTATAAAATATCTATTTCTTATCACTATAAAATATGAGGTTTTATTTGATGAGAAAAATATGTGTTTGTTATGAGTATATTAATGTGTAATAACTATAGAATATGTGTTTGTTATTATTATAAAATGTCTGCTTGTTATGATTATGGAAGGTATGTTTGTCATGATATAAAAATTGTATTTGTTATAATTATACAATCTTTGTTAGTAATGATTATAAATAATGCGTGCTTTTTAACGGGCAGCAAAATTTAAATTAAAATATATCACAGAAAAATATTTGTATTATACAAATATATGGTTTACTCCAAATACTAATTTTGACATTTAAAATTCAAATATAATTTGAAACATATTGACCCCGCGGCTCGCGCATATATAGTGTTATCTAGCGGTGCAATTTACGCAAATTCTATGCATTAACTTTGGCTATATTTCGACATTAACGCGCCATTTGTTGAATTATAAATCGTCTATTGTGTCTTGTTTATCAGTGCAAATATAGAATTTACATATCATCAATGAAAATAATCGCACGAACGAGATGGCTAGTAAACAAGTCCATTTCGTAAAATCATCAGTTGCTCAAACATTTCTCTAACTAAATTGATCTTATCATTTGAAATCTGCAACTGCTAACAGGGTGGCAGTCTCTTCAAGATGATATGTCAACCCAAGCAGAACTCAAAATAACCTTATAGTTGCCGAATCTTCGATTAAAGCAAATAACGTTGTCAATTTAAAGTTCACCGCCCCTAAAAAGCATTCAATCTAATTAGATTACAGCAACGATGTACGGCATAATAACGCTTAGACGCCGGTTCTCGTTAGATCACCGACGTTAAGCAACGGTCGTTTGGTCAGAACTATATGGGCGATCATGCGTTAATATCAGGCGCGGTATGATGATGACGTCGACATTTCCCTGCAAGAATTGCTCAAATCTAGCGACATAACCCGTGACCGAGATATATTTGGGCGTGTGAACTTGATAATCTTCTGAAACTTCCTCCTATGGTGGAAGTCGATTAAGCCCATCTGAGATGAATTTCCTCTTGCTTCGTGTATTAAGGAGTGTGGATTTCATTCAAGATCTTTTTTATGATTTGTATTTGGGGGGGTCGCACTTTGTATATTACATCTTTTATTATTTTTCTTATTTAAATTATTAATTTAACATAGAATAAATCGGTAGAACTAAGCAAAAAATAAGACAAATCTATACACTACTACCAGGCTGACCGGCGTTTCCCGTCGTAAAATACGCTTAAATATAATAATTTAATTTATGCAAATTTTGTATTTATTATTACCGGATTAATTCTCTATTGATTATTATATTGTACCTAAGAGATTTTTGAAGTTAAAAAAGTTGATCATATGACTTGAGTACTATCAGCTGGAATCGAAATCAAAACATTCAGCTCTCCAGCCTCGGTCGTTAACATCTGAGCTATGATAGTTTTTATAAGCGTAAGTTAAAAATTACGTTGTTAAAAGTATAAATGTACAATTGAACTTGCTAAGTTCTAATTGCTTTTTTTTCAATTTGGACTATTCATAAGCTATTTTTAGCGGCTAAAAACCAAACCCCTTATATATCAGGTTTTATATCTGTAGACTGAAAATGGGCAGCGTATTTTGATAGAGACCATTCTGCACACAAATAGACATTACATTTTTTATGCAGGCGAAGCCATTAACATTATTGACAACAAATGGATGAAATAAACCAGTAACTTCAATAACAACAGCCAGCATTAGTCAACACAAAGACCCTATTCTCCTCCACGACAATGCCTGAAAGGCACGTTCCTAAACAGACCCTGCATAAGTTGAACGAATTGGACTACGAATCTCTGCCTCATCTGCCATACTCGTCAATCCTCTTATCTACTGACTACCACTTCTTCAAGCATCTCAACAACTTTCTGCGTGAGAAATGCTTAAAAAACTAAGCGATATGAAAAACGCTTTCAGCGACTTCCTCGCCATCGAAACGCAATTTTTTTATGTTACTGGCATAAATACACTTATCTTAAGTTACTAAACGTTCTGATAGTGTCTATATCGATCAATAACTTTTTTGTTTTAGCCGAGACATATTCATCTGTATTTAATAGTAAATACTACAAGATCTTTCTTGTTTATAATATGGATGAAGTTATTTTTATCAGAGAAAAAACAATGGAGTTACTATTGTTATATTGTTGTTTTGAATTGTTTCGATTATTCGAGCCACAAGAAGGGGGGAAAGACAGGTATTTCGTGTTAGCGATATATTTTTTTCGTTTTAGAAATGGTACTTTTATGATCCATGAAAGTGATTTTTTTATCCCTAGTCTTCAAATCTTTTTTGGTTTGAAAATATGGTATGTGTAAGCGGAGAATATTGTTACAGATATATAGTGCTAAAAATGTTCGATCCCCAAAACGAAACTTTACAGTGCGATATGCTCCTTGCTCTGACCGGACAAAGATGATCAACAGTTACCAAGTGAAAGTCGTATCTGAGCTAGATTGGTAACCAGATAAATCCTATGTATTTTGAAATCGAGTGTGGAAAATTAATTGTACAATATCGTTTTTGTTTTTTAACTTGATTCTTAAGTTTCTTTATTTATAACAAAAAAAAAACGAACGAACTGTTTGACCAACGCAATATATCTCTACGGCGATACGGCGACAAATACTGAGATATATTATATCATACAACATGTTCGTATTTACAACGCCTCCCCACGGGACAGAGTTAAACACCAGGGTCTTTTTTTAACGTGGAGAAAAGGAACAAAAATCAAAATTATCTCAGTTGTGAAGGATTTCTCCTCCACTGACAGAGAACAAGAAATTGAAGTGCAGCATCTGAAGAACAGATACTACACGTTGATCTTGTCCCGAAGGCCAAGTCGTGCTATGTTATGTAAACATCGAATACTAAGTAATACTTACTTGATATTTTTTGGGTGCTACTATCCATCCGTGCCCCTGAATATCATTAAAGTCTACTTCAAGTTTTGTTCTTCGGCATATATTTCGTTTGCTTGACGACTTACTTCTTTTAACCCGAATTTTCTGCTTCGATCGGCTCTGGTACTCCTTGCCGGTACGCATACTCTGCGTAACTTTCGCGTATGATGTCATTTCGTCAAGAGACCCATACGGATCGTCCCTAGAATCGTCATCATTATCATCGTCAGCGTCGTCCTGTCCGTCGACATCGCTTTGGTCTGACCTGGACCTCGCAGACGCCCTAGACGATGGCACAGGCGAGGACGAAGGCGGAGGCTCGGTCGTCGTATAATTGTCAACGTCCTCAATGTCACTCAACGTCATATCGTGCTGAAGTAGTTCGTCCCGCTCGTGCTGGTGCACAAGGCGCTTGTTGATCTGCTTCGAAAAGACAACCAACAACGGCTCTTTCTTATTCCTTGGTTCGATACTGATATCAACATCCCCACCCCACATACTGTTGAAGATGCTCTCTATCGTCACCTCCAGTACCTGGACGGCACCGGTTTCTATCTCATCCACCCAACGTCGGACAGCCGGGGTCACGTCGAACGACTCCCAGCCGCTGTTCCGACCGTAAATATGCTTCTGGGAGACGAGTTTTAAATGGCGCGTACCATCATCGTCAGTGATGACTTCGTACAGCGACACTTTTCGATCGTCTCCAACGTATGTGTTTCTGTCTCGTTCCACTAGTTTGTATAAACGAAGCTGTGCGAGGTTGATCTGTTCCCCCCGGGGAAAACTGCTAATGTTAAAGGCTAGCGTGTGATTACGGGTTTTTGCTCCTGGTAATTCTTTTCCGTTTGAGATGTTGAACATGATATCTGCAATGAAAGAAAAAAAACATTTTATAATAATTGCTGAAAATTATCATTTTCACTACGTACAACGACAGATCGGACACATGTAGTTATGTAGAATAAGAACAGTGATATTCCTCGAAATTTTCCGAACAGTTTACATAAAACACCGGAATTTCAGGATTTTTTTCTTCGCGCTAATACTAGCAAGTTTTCCAATAAAAAAAAAAACTATTATTTCTACTACTGGCTGCATCTTTCATATGTAATATATTTTTGCTGGGCATGCTGTGGACGTTCAGCATGTATGCAGACCCTACGATATTATTGTAGCCTTTTTTTTTAACTATAAATGTATTCATATTATTCCTTAATTGGAATTCATTTTTGAGATGAGCATTATATATATTAATTTATTTTTATTTCGGACTATTAGTCTCATCTTTATTAGTTGTTCAGGTGGTAACCGCGACGGACAGGAACTTCGACTCTCTTGACTGCATTCTCAGCCATCACTGCCATCCGTAGTTGGCCGAAACGTTGTGAATAAACAAATCAATAAAAGATGAAAAACAACAACTAATAAAGATGAGAATAATAGTCCGAAATAAAAATAAATTAATATATAAACGTATTGTTCCAAGTAATCTCGTTAACGTAGCGTCAGAATCTATCTCGTTATTACGGTTTATCCCCAATATCCTTATTAGAGTCGGTGGCATATTTCTATTGTATAAACGCCCGGCGCGAATGCAAACCCCGCAATATGATTATACCATCTTTAGACCGGACAGACAAACTTTTGGATTCTAGCTAGAAGATCAAAAAGGTATATTTTATTATCTTGATGCAAAAACAATGTCGTTTTTTTAGATGAAGTTGAACGTAAAAAAAACGGCATTTTTTTTGCACCAATCTAAGTATTTGAAGTACGACCCACAACCGACATCATTTTTGTCTTATGTTATTAAATTTTTCCATTACGTCTTTGCTTATCGTTACATCTTTTGTATTAAAAACGAGGGTAGAAGGTGATAACATAGTACAGACATTAAAGTAGCGTACCTATATAGTAATTTAATGTTCGTAGTATGGTATCGCCTGCTGTGCATCTATTTTAATAAATAATATCTCCCGATCGAATAATTTATAATCTGAAACCGTGACACACTATGTACGTTTAAGGTACGACGATATTAATATATAGATTACGAAGATGATGCAATGAAAAAGTAATTGATATATGAAAACCATATTCTTTTTTACCGCTATTAAGAAACTACATTGAATAGACATTGTTTTAGGAAACTTTAAAAAAAAAAAAATTTAAATAAAGAAAAAAAAAACACTCACTGTAAATTAAGTTTCATAAATAATTTTTTTAATAAAAAGCACCTAATATATATGATTATTTCATAATTTAATTTTTTTTTTAATCAATGTAAATACATAGTTATATTTTTTATAGCTTACACCAATAGAAATTAAATGTTCTTTGAAATAGCTCGAAATGTTCGCACTTTTTTGGGCGTTTACGTAAACTGCCGGGAAACTTCCGATGACAGCGTGACCCATACAACAGATAACTTAAAATGGTTTCATTTTTCTTAGAAAGGCATTAATTAGTGGAGTCAACTACTTTATTTCGAATTTTTCTTCATAGAATGCCATGCACTAATAGAGTCAACTTTTGTCTTTTGAATTTTTATTCGACTTAAAAATACATGTATTAATTGTCAACTGTTTATTTCGAATTTTTCCTCGTCTTCGAATTATATGTATTAGGTTGGTGTGAAAGTAATATCGTATATATATATATATATATATATATATATATATATATATATATATACACACATACATATACATATATATATATATATATATATATATATATATATATATATATATGAGCAAATAGTTAATAACATATTTAATCTGAAAACGAAACACTAGATAAATGGATAGACCTTAAGCCGCGGAGTTTCGAAGAAATACTTTCCTTCTCATCAGAGGGTAGGATTTAGGAAAATGCGGGATTGGATTTTGCATGCAGAAGTATTTGATGAAACAACAATAAGTCAAAGATCTTACTTGAAAACAAAAAAGTGAAGCAGAGGGAATACGGTAAAGAAAAACAGTATAAGCTCTCTATATAGGCTATAATATTATAAGCTCTATTTCCTATTTGGATTTATCGAGCTTTTTATCTGACTGAGATAATTTTATAAATATTATTTCTTTAATGTTTATAATTTACTTTAATTTTACCATCTTGGATCATTTTGGTAAATTCAATTGTAATTTTCATGTTATATATATATATATATATATATATATATATATATATATATATATATATATATATATATATATATATACATATATATATACAATGTGTGTGTGGATATATATACATATATATACATATATATATGTACATATATATACAGACCATTTAAAAAAGTATATCAATATATATATATATATATACATATATATATATACATATATATATATATATATATATATATATATATATATATATTTACAGGCCATTTCAAAAAGTAAGCATGTACGCATAATATCGAATTTTTAATCAAACCAATGGTTGAAACCATTGCCCAAAGGGAAAATATGATGGAAAAAAAATGACATCTGCTTCATTCGAAACCTTAACCCTGATCTAATAATTATTTTTTCTCCAATTTCTTCTCTATCTTTCCTGTTATTCCTTTATTCTTCTATTGTTGGCCCTTCTTTAGTGCTTTCTATTATTTTATTGTAGCCTATAACGTTTTGTGCTATTATCTACATGTATTATCCCCCCTATTTTCCCATATATGTTGTACCTACATTTAATTACCATTTTTTACTCAATATCTTTTTTCTTGTTTCATGTCTAAATATCTTTAAGCCTATTCTTTCTATATTTGAATTTTCTATAATTCTGACCGTTCTAGTCTTTTGATGGGAAGCAATTAGCTTCAAAATGCCATGACCTAAATAGTTTTTTCTTAATTTTCCCCGTCAAAATTCCTAATTGTTTTGATGATATAGTAAAGCTATGTATGGCTTTTATTCTTCATCTTTCGTTTTTATGGAGAACGCACACACACACACACACACTCACACACACATGTATATATATATATATATATATATATATATATATATATATATATATATATATATATAACAAGGTTAAAGGTGTTGGGGAGATAAAATCCATGAATAAAAACGATGTTATTAAGAGTGATCAATAAAAAAGAGCAAAATATATATTTTTTTATTTATATAGACAACTCTTACATACATGCTTCAGTGTAGTGACTATGTTATATATTTCTGTATAAATAAAAATATTATTAATGTGTGTGTATGTGTGCGTGTGCGTAATATTTTTGTAATTATTTTAAGCGATACCTTTAGTACTGAAATTAATTGGATTCACTGGGCCTTGTACCAGTTATCTATATTAGAATCGCAGTTATTGCTAAAAGAGACAAAACCCAACGAAAATATTACCACATAAATTGATAAACGATATATTTGAAAGGAATTTCGGCCAGGTTCTTCTTAGCTTCAAGTTTAACGCACCTGACTACAAGCTCGGTGGTCGTATTTGTTGTTTTCTGTAGACGCCATGTTTTACTTTCTTTCGCGACATTTAACAACCCAATGACTGCATTCACGATTATACTTACGAGCTTCAAAAAGCGAACCATTAAAAGATACATCTGCCTTACTTAAAAAAAAATTGGCTAGTTTTATTTTTGGTGTCTTAAAAAAATAGGCCCAATATTTTTACTGATGAGGAGAATTTGTTTCAAAAAACTAAATGAAAAAATTATTATCCAAGACTTAATGTCTATATCAATAAAAACATAATTTCCGAAACGATCGTACAATTTATTGATTTTGTTTGTTCTTCCTTATGAAACCGATTTTTAATTTTGAATTTTAATTCCAAATTATCAATCATCTTACTCAATATATATATATATATATATATATATATATATATATATATTATTTTTAAAATGTAATTATCCACTGACACGTGTTTCGTCGTCTACGACTCATCGGAGTTGATGTATCTAGCGAGATACAGCCACTCTGATGAGTCGTAGACGATGAAACACGTGTCAGTGGATAATTGCATTTTAAAAATTATATATATATATATATATATATATATATATATATATATATATATATATATATATATATATATATACAGCTCCCCATGTGGGGTACCAAATTGGTTAAAAAGGGAAAATTATTCCCAACTCGCATTTAGGTAAAAAATGCACTTTCGTAAATGATTGAATTCATTCAAAACATATCGCTTAAACCAAAACAAAACTACATCTATCTATCTATCTATCTATCTATCTATCTATCTATATATATATATATATGTATATATATATGTATATATATATATAAATTATATAAACCATTATATAAAAGTACGAAAGGATCAAAATTAGAATTTATAGACAAAAAACCTCTATTTGATATATATATATATATATATATATATGTATGTATATATATGTATATATATGTATATATATACATATATATATATATATATATATATATATATATATATATATATATATATATATATATATATATATAGTATACACCGTATAGAGTTTTTTGGTCTATAAATTCTAATTTTGATCCTTTCCAACTTCCATGTAATGGTTTTCACTTCGGGCAGGAACTGGCTGATGTAATCGCCTTATTTATCGTAAGTCTGAGTACTTTCCAATCCTTGTAGAGTCATCATCGCAGATAGATTTATCTAAACGGTTTTCAACAATATATTTATTTGTTTTTTTTTTAACTAAAGACACTGCTATTAAAAAAATAAACTTTACCATTAGTTATAACGTCCCTAGGTGTTTGTCAACTTATTAAAATGATTAACCAGTGTAAAAAATATACACGTAAAAAATGTATATACATATATATTGTCATCCACATACAGTACTGTTTCGTTGTATCACAACTCATCAGTGCGGCTAAACAAACACCTTTCCCCAGCCGTGGATCGAGCTTACAACCGTTCTAAACATCGGGCTACGAATCAGTGCCGAAAATATTTCTCCTCGTGTGTGTATATAAACCAACGCTCGCCCGTCGCAGAAAGTGTTCTAACTATCATTTGTTTACAAACAAATAAATAGGGGGCTTAATGTTTACTTACTTTTATTTAATATAAATATACTTTCATATTTAATTACACATATTACTTCCGAATTAATTCTCAGAAATAGTTATTTTGGTAAATATAAAAGTAGGTTCACATATGAGAATGTGATTACATGCATTATTTACTATATAGATTACTTTGAGTTTGCAATTTTCTAACGTATGTGTGTCTGGCAGTGTTCTTAGATAGGATTATACACTTGTTGTATTTTAACGATGGCAGAGTTTTAAGAAAGATGGTTTTTGTTGTCGGGTAGAAAATATTTTCTTCTTTGGTTTGGATAAAACCGAAAACAAATCTGCATTTTTCTAGAATGATTTTCACTTTCATTGTAGTGTAACACCAGAACATATACAGGGCCGCTGCAAGAAAGGTGGGCTCTCTCTATCGTGCTAGAAAACTACTAACACCCGAAAGTATCCTGTACCTCTATAAGGCCACCATTCGCCCATGTATGGAGTATTGCTGCCACATCTGGGCTGGTGCATCTGCTACTAGTCTCTCGCTCCTTGACAAGGTTCAAAAGAGAGTCGCAAACCTGATAGGCCCTGAAATGGCATCTAAGCTTCAGCCTCTGTCCCATCGACGAAATGTTGCATCCCTCTGCCTTTTCTACAAGTATTTTAGTGGTGAATGGTCTGACGAACTGCAATCACTTGTGCCCCCACGACGTGAGCACCCTCGACAAACCCGACAGGCTGCTAAATCCCACCCCCACACTGTAGAGATCCCTAGATGTAAAAGATCTTTTTACTCCAATAGTTTCTTCCCCAGAACCGCTAGACTCTGGAATTCCATTCCAGGTCCCTGCTTCCCCAACAGTACTGACGTGCAGAAGTTCAAGTGTAACGTGAACCGACATCTTGCTGCCCAAATCCCTACATAGTACCCCAGTAGTTGTTGCCCCTGATAGTAGCCCCTTACACCAAAGTGGCAATTTGCCTTGTTTGGGGTGAAAATGTAATAAAAAAATTAAAAAAAAATTAAAAATACTTTACTATTCTCATTTAGATATTGGCTCTTTAAAAACATGTATGTAACGTAGCTAAGCGATGATAGTTTCCTTTCAGCCATGTTTAAGAGGCCTCTGTTTGTCTTGAATCTTTTAGCGAAATACTATGTCTAGTATGCGATAAAAATAAGTTTAATACCTTTTCTCGGCATGAATGAGATAATTGCAAGGAAACCTTCCTACATAGTTTGCTATTACTCACAGCATTTAAGATAAAATTACAATGCTTATACAAAGGAGAATTAGTTGAGCGTAAGATTTGACGTGGGCGGAACCAGTGGTCAACGGCTTTCAAGCATTCTTAAGACGTTACTCATAGACAGGAATAAATGAAAAGAAGATATAACTTACCAGAAATCGCATTACTCGAAAATTAATATATAATAAGCGAGTAGGTGCATGCTTAAAAATCCCAACAACTCTGAACTCCAATCTCTGATCCCCCCTCGTCAATCGTTCACGAAAAACACTCGTCTAGCTGAATCCACTGTGAAAAATTTCCCCCACTCTATCTCTGTACCTAAATCAAAACGCGGATTCCATGAACAAAGCTTCTTTCTTAGAACTGCACGCCTGTAGAATTCTGTTCCATCTGCCTGCTTCCCTCCGGACTACAACTTGGATGTATTCAAGTCCAATGTTAACAAATTCCTAATGAACCGCCCCCTTAATTAAACACTTCATCAAATCTCGACACTAACGTAATGTACTTGCAATAACCCTTATCCCTGAGTGGCTTCCGGGCCTTGATAAGTGGTGATCACTGTGTAAAAAAAAACAAAAAAACATGTTATAATCTATCGATATAAATGGCACTTTCCCTGTGTGTTTGTATGTTTGATCGTATCTTGATTTTTTTTTTCAGACATATAACTACATGGAAGCTTTCTATGTTAAATAGCGTTGATGTTTAGCGAACAGATACTACAGTTTTACCTTGCAAAAAAGCCAACAAACCATAAACGGTGTCGTGAAAAGTTAAAAGAGTACAGTTTTAAAATGGTGTATTTTATTACGAATCTATGTCCAGATATATAAGAAAAACACCTATCAAAAAATGGAAAGTTAAAAGGGATTGTATCAAGTCTTCCAAGATCAGGTCGTCCAAGAAAAATTACGACACATGGGGCTAGGAAAATTGTTAGACAAGTTTCAATAGACTCTAAATCTAACCTAAAGGATGTGCAGAACGATTTGAAGAATGCTGGCTCAGATGTATACTTGTCAACTATTCGTAGGGCATTAAATCGTCCGGATTGCATGGACGTATTGCCAGAAGGAAGCCCTTACTTTCCAAAGCTCATCAAAAGGCTTGATTAAATTTTGCAAAAAAATTCCTAGAAATGCCTATTGATTACTGGAATAATATAATTTGATCAGACGAAACGAAAGTGGAACAATTTGGACGCAACCAGCAACGCTATGTTTGGCGAAAAGAAAATACTGCTTATAATGTGAAGATTACCGTTCCAACCGTTAAGCATGAGGGTGGATCAATCATGGTGTTGGGCTGTTTCAGTATAAATGGAACTGGAAAATTAACCATAATCGATGGAAGAATGGATTCAGTAAAATATCAGTCCATACTGAAAGAAAATCTTGTTCCGTCTGCGAACCAGTTGGAGCATGGAAGGAGGTATACCTTTCAACAGGACAACGATGCTAAACACACTTCAAAGAGCACTAAGGCATAGTTAAAGAATAATAAGGTGAAAGTTCTAGAATGGCCTTCCAAGTCTCCAGACCTAAATGCGATTGAGCACTTATGGCATGATTTAAAAATTGCGGTACATAAAAAACATCTAATTTGATTGAATTAAAACATTACTGTCAAGAAGAGTGGCGTAAAATTCCAGTGGACAGACGTAGAAGTCTCGTTAGATGTTATAGGAAACGTTTACTTGCAGTAATCATGGTCAAAGGAGCTTCAACCAAGTATTAATGAAAAGGGGTCGAATACTTTTGCAACATCCATATTTTTATTTTTGTAAATAAATTTATTTATATTATCAAGCACTAATTACTTTTTATTATTTTTTGTTGAAAACTATACAGTTTATTCGAACTTAGTCGTTAAAGAAGGTTTTAAAGATTATTGAAGTATCCATTCAAAGAAATAAGACAATTTTGGTAGGGGTCGAATACTTTTGCGCACAACTAATATATATATATATATATATATATATATATATATATATATATATGGAGGATAAGAAAATATATTTATTTAATTATAGTTTACCTTTTGTTAATACCAATCCTTTTATTTATGAAGTTCGATATTACTACAGAATGGCAATTGTGTTTCTTTTTATAGTTTTTGTTACGCCATCTTTATTTACAATTGCAACTTCTCTTTAGAGTTTCGGATTTTGCAATCATGCCCATATTCCTTAATTTTCTCTTAAAGTTGATGAGTTCCTATTTTTGTTATGAATTCCAATATTGACTTAATGATTACATGAATTATTCTGCGCTGAAAAAGAAGTGGTGTCAAGAACTGAACCGTTTTATATCCTTAAAGAAATAAACTGTAAGATATACAAAATATTGAAATACTTAATATAGGCATTTTGTCATTTGTATATATATATATATATATATATATATATATATATATATATATACATACGATATATATATATACGATATATATATATATACGACATACATATATATACGATATATATATATACGACATACATATATATATACGATATATATATATATATACGACATACATATATATATACGATATATATATATATATACGACATACATATATATATATACGATATATATATATATACGATATATATATATATACGACATACATATATATATATATATATATATATATATATATATATTGGTTTTAAAATGTATATTCTGCAACAAATATTCGAAGATGCGACGTAAAAACATGCCAAGCTAACGAGCATGAGCTGATGTTTAAATGTTTAGCATACTCCGTACAGCATTTATAATCAACTTTCTTGAAATTTCAATAAAACCCGATAAAACTCAAGCAAGAGATACTAAAAAAAGCAATCTCGGTCATAGATTTGCGTTAGAAGCAAACACCTGACGTTTAGTTCCGGGCAAAATACAAAAAAAAAAAAATAATAATTATGGTGATCATACGGAAAAATAAATTTTAAAGTCTTAAATATCGCTCATTTTTGTGGTACTCTTCTCATGATTGTAGCCCCGAAAAGTTTACTTGTAGAATGATTCCTGTGGCACAAAACGCGCTCTGAACCCCCATTCATACCCACCATTCATCACTCGCAAAAGTACACAGAAAAATAATTCCAGAGCACAACATTTCACTCGTTTTAATAGTAACTCTCGCGTCTCTGTAGCTTATCAACTTTTAAAGTTAACAAAAGGAGGCCTTAATTTGGAAACCAATTACGTACTTTGAATAAAGGACATGCGTTCCATTCGAAAAGATGTCGTCTCAATGGCTGGCCTTGCCGACGCTAACAATGCATTTGATGGAATGTAAGCACGAAACTTTACATTTGAAGTGTAGCATTTAAATATAGATTTACAAGTGTTTATATTTTGAGTGTAAGAATTGACATATTGTATTTTGTAGGTAAAAAAGATGCCAGCATTTTTCTGACCTACTCTTCTAGACGGCCTTGGTGCGACGCCATTACCGGAAATGCATGATATAACAGTCATCAATTTCCTTTGAAGGAAGCAAATACTCTTATACTTAATAGAAACATTGTTTCGCGAAATAGGGTTGCCAAAGTTATGAGAGGAATAAAACTGGATCCGGCCAGTATTCCTTCTAGTGGAGGTTCGTATTGATCTTGCGCTAGAAGCATAGTTATACTTTGTTTGTCTAGATTGTGGCATGATTTCGATCAATCCTATTAAGGTAACCCTCACAAGCACTACTTTCTCCTTCTGGATAGAGGTTGATAGGTTGGTTGACGCGTTTCTAGAGAGAAATGGCGACGGTTCCATTAATGGTTACTATTATTATTTCCTCATACCCCATCTGTGAACAGAAATCTCCTCCACATCAAACTAACTTCCTTTTTAATCTTGTTACAGTAACAAGCAGAAAAAAGTATAACACGAAATCTCTTAATCTGTCTGTCTGCCCGTTTCACTTTTTCTCAGAAAATACTGAGCCGATCTGGTTGAAATTCTGTATAGTCAGTTGGTATTATAAGGTTCAACAAAACTAAGTATTGTGGTATCTGTTTGATGCATAATTAAGGATTAATAAATATACGAATACCGTAGTATCATTAACGTATGTACGTGTGTCACTCGAATTATAAATTATTTGATCGGGAGATCCTATACATTAAAAAGGGGGATAAGTGATCTACTACTAACATTAAATTTGTATATAAATACGTTAATTTATGTTCGTAGTATGTTATCACCTTCTATCCTCCTTTTTTAATTAATAGGATCTCCCGATCACCCAAAACGCAATGTAAAAATAATAATATCGTTTTGGGCCGTAATGTTAAATATTCCTTCCTGGCCTTCTGACTAGGATCCAACTGGGTATCTATCTTGACTGAAGATATTATAATACTATTGTGAGGTTTCCGTTCGCGCCGGGTGTCCTGACAATAGAAATAAGCCACAGGATCCTATAAGAATATTAAAGATAAACCGTAATAACCAGATATATTCTGACACTACATATACCAGATTACTAAGAGAAATACTTTTACAGTTGTAACTAAAGGGTTACACCAATATCGCAGGGTCTGCATTCACGCGGTACGTCCACATAATATTTTACATATGAAAGATGCAGCTGTGTAATTTTCACAGGCCCCGCTGGTATATTTAAGTAGGGATTAGACACCAAAAACGACATGTAATCTAGATGTTTGACATAAAGAATGCATTTTATTTCAAAAGAGTGTTTAACTTTTGTAGGGTTCAACGAACTAAACAGCATTTTATATTATCTTTCTCTTCGTATGGTTATGTGTTTGTTTGTCTGTCCGTTGCAATCTTTCTCGTAAACTTCTTTTGCTGATTTGCCTGGCTTGCATTTTATGAGGATTTATTACAAGGGGCAACGAACGTATTATTATAGTTTTAGTTCGATGTACAGTCAAGGATGAATAAACGTTAATCAATGCATTATCACATTGTCTTATTAGGCTAATTTACTATTTTTTAATAGGATATAATTTTGTCTTTATTTAATTAGTTAAAAGTTCAATCTTTTCTTAACATGTTATGGATTTAATTCTGCTTAATCTTAAATAATACGGTAAACTAAAAAAAGCAACACGACTGGAAGAAGGTAAACTACGAAATAACAGCAGTTAAGGAAGTTCTTATAGTCTGCGAAATCTCTTCCTCTCTTCTCTGTAGACGTTTTCTCGTGAAAAGCAGGATGTAGACGAGTGAAGGTGGCAGTTTATTATATGTACGCCCTCAGTTGTTATTTGATGCATGTTTTTGCTTGCATGCCACTTTATAGAGTTTCCTTTTGGGATATTTCTGTGAACCTATTCCTTTTTCTTCTACGTTAAAGCGATCACTGCTTAGTTGTTCTATTTATCTTCCGTTCCTTTTTTACATGCGATCTCTGTTCTGTCCTCCCACCCTGTGTCGGTGTTATTTAGTTAAGGATAAACTTCCATTAGTGTGGCATTTTTCTCGGCCGGTCTAAGGTATTGTCCTTTTTGAGGTCCTAGTGAGTTCACATTCCCAGGTTTTATCTTCACGTCCGGGTAGAAAAGGATTAATTCATTGCTAACCGCAAGGAACGCCTTTTGGGGGTTTCCCACGTAGGTATTTATCTCTCTCCCACGACAGGGCGATATGGTGCAAGTGCCGGAAAGTGTCATTGAGTTACCAGCGCCTGAGAAGGAGACAACTCTGCTCTGCAAAATAACGCCAATGCGGTCTGGCCGGTTTTCCCCGGTAAGGAATCCTTAGACTAATAGCAATAAACTAACCTTCTCTCGAAGGGAGAAGGCAAAGTCTGGAAGGGTGACCTCCTAGAACTGTCCAGGCCCAGTAACATTTCGAGGTCAATAGTGAAGAGGTCCGTTCTAGAATTTGTTTATACTCTATTGGTTTGTCACTGAGAAAAAAAGTCCTTTTTTTTTTGTCAATTTCATCCAATCATTATAAGAACAGTTCTTTTACAAAAACAGATTATATAAGCATCTGTCTAACCAAGTCATACTTCATAATCTAGGAGGCGATGCTCTTCTCTCTTCTCTGCTACCTCTTTTCCCCATAGAAAAGACGTTGCAAGCCTGTCTCTACTCTGTTGATATTTTCATGGCAAGTGTTCGACTGAGCTTAAATCTATGCCCCCCCTCGCCAATCGTTCACAAAAAGACACTCGTCTACCTAAAATAACTATCAATAAATTACCCCACTCTCTATCAGTGCCTTAGTCCAAACGTAGACTCCATGAACAAAGCGGTTTTCCTAGAACTGCCTGCCTTTGGAACTCTGTTTCGATGGTCTGCTTCCCAGTTGCCTTCACTATTTTCAAGTTCAACGTAAACAAGTTCTTATTGAATCAACTTCGTAAATAATTTAATTATACCAAATTTCCACCACCAACTATTATTACACTAACGTCCCAATGACTACAATAGACACATAACACTCATCCTCGAGTGGCCTCCGGGATTTGATATGTGGTAACCTTTTGTGTGAAAAGAACAATTCGGTTTAATAAGTATTAAATAACAATCCGTATATTATGCCGGTGTATGGTAAGAAATCACAATCTACTGACTCCAACACGCTATAAACCTAAACATTACAAATCACCCGTTCGGCCGTTTACATGTAGTATTGCGCCAATGTTTGGGTCGGTCTCGTTCTTTTAAATAGGATCAGAAAAAGAGCCTCGACCTTATATTTCCCACACATCCCAGTGTCTCCTTTACATATGGTTTAACGGAATGTGGTCTGATGAACGCGTAACACTTGTCCATCCTCGACAAGGCACATTCTCGACGAACGCGACAAGCCGCAAAATTACGCCCCTGTTGAGGTTTCTAGATATAGGAAAGTCAGTAATTGTGCATAAAACCAGACACTAAGTTTCAAACATGGCGGCAGGTCTGTCAATTGAGGTATGGAAGCTCAAAATGGATGCAAGACTCCCGTTTGCTTATATATTTGGACAAAATATCAAGTTTTTTTTTTAATATATTTTTCTAACATATTTACGTTTTTTTTTCAAAAATTTTATTTATTTAAACATGTGCAGTCTACTACGATTGTCGCCGATTAAAAAAATAATAGTATTATTATTATTATTATTATTATTATTATTATTATTATTATTATTATTATTATTATTATTATTAACTATATGTTACGCTTATTTTGTTACTCCCTTATGGTATATATATATATATATATATATATATATATATATATATATATACACGTAAACATTTTTTATCAATTGATTAAGAAAGTTTGCGTATTTTTATTATAAGGGGGTAAAAAAACGTGAACTATAGTTAACTATAACCATGTTGTTTTTTTTTAAATCGGCGACGATCGAAATAATCTGCGCAGATTTAAATAAAGTATATTTAAATATAGTAAATTAAAAGAAGCAACTCTATTAAAAACAAAACGTTACTATGTAATAAACAAGGCCGATAGCCATTAGTCGCGTGCTCTCGTGTAATGAATGAATGCGTGAATGTTGGGTTGACATGAAATTCTTAAAGATAAACTAAAATGACCGAAAATTGGGCTGAAATGACTTTAATAAATAAAAAGTAAATCATTTAGAATGACTTTAATGAACTTAAGTATGAATTAAATGACCTTAATAATGACTTGAATCCTTAAAAAGTAACTGGAATCCTTCAAAAACAACTTGAATGATCTGGAGAATGACTTGAAGGGCTTTGAGACTGACTGGTTGTAAAGTGGGTGATCATTTTACATTAAATTAATGCAGAAAAGTGATCCTCCACTTTATATCACAAAGTTACAAACATAAGTACATCATGTAGTAAGAACAGATACTACACTTTGATCTTGGCCAAAGGGTCAAGAAAAGGGTATTTATTTGCTCCCCCACCAAGCAAATTAGGCACAAGGCCGATTTTTAATGTGAGGAGTGAAGGGAAAATGGGGACCAACTCCCGGGGAGTAGGGGGCCTGGATAGTGACAATTGGTATAAACGGTTGCCCCTACATTAACCAAGGTGTTATATGTGGAGTTGGTATGTATTTGCTCACCCACCGAGCAAATTAGGCACAAGGCCGATTTTTAATGTGAGGAGTGAAGGGAAATTGGGGATCAACTCCCCGGGGAGTAGGGGAGCTGGATAGTGACAATTGGTATGAAGGGTTGCCCCTACATTGACCAAGGTCTTATATGTGCGTTTTTTTTTAATTTTTTTTTTATTACATTTTCACCCCAAACAAGGCACATTGCCACTTTGGTGTAGGGGGCTACTATCAGGGGAAACATCTACTGGGGCACTATGTAGGGATTAGGGCAGCGAGATGTTGGTTCACGTTGCACTTGAACTTATGCATGTCAGTACAGTTGGGGAAGTAGTGACCTGGAATGGAATTCCAAAGTCTAGCAGTTCTGGGGAAGAAACTACTGGAGTAGAAAGATCTTTTACATCTACGGATCTCTACAGTGTGGGGGCGGGATTTTGCAGCTTGTCGGGTCTGTCGAGGGTGTTCACGTCGTGGGGGCACAAGTGCTTGCAGTTCTTCAGAGCATTCACCATTATAATACTTGTAGAACAGGCAGAGGGATGCAACGTTTCGACGATGGGACAGAGGCTGAAGTTTTGATGCCAGTTTAGGGGCTATCAGATTTGCGACTCTCTTTTGAACCCTGTCAAGGAGAGAGAGACTAGTAGCCGATGCACCGGCCCAAATATGACAGCAATACTCTATACATGGGCGAATAGTGGCCTTATAGAGGTACAGGAAACTTTCGGGTGTTAGAAGTTTTCTAGCACGGTAGAGAGAGCCCACCTTCCTCGCAGCGGCCCTGGCAATGCCCTCGATGTAATTGTTCCAGCTCATGTTTCCTGTGAACGTTAGGCCAAGGAGCTTGAAAGACGTACTCTCAGCTAAAGAGTTGTTGGCCATTGCTATAGGTGGTAGAGAAGGTTTCCTGTAATTATTGAATGAAACCAGTTTTGTCTTAGTGGCATTGAACGTTACCATCCATTTTTGTCCCCATTCCACTACTGATTTGAGGTCATCCTCTAGTGTTTCTTCCATTACTTTAGATATATGTTCATTTATTTTCCTGTCGTGCCTGCTATAGAGTGTGGTGTCATCAGCATATATACCCATCTCAGAGGCAATTTTATCGGGGAGGTCATTTATGAATATCAGGAACAGCAGAGGACCAAGGATAGATCCCTGGGGCACTCCGGCATTTATATTATATTGTTTAGACGTACGACCGTCGAGGACAACCTGGATTTTTCTCTTATCTAAGAAGGATTAAATTACGTTAAGTATTCTACCAGTGATACCGTAAGATCTAATCTTCCTGAGGAGACCCTCATGCCATACCCTGTCAAAAGCCTTAGATATATCTAGAGCTACCGCTCTGCCCTCTCCCGCTTTGTCCAGTGAATGGAATATGCGTTCAGAGATTACAGTGAGGATGTCTGCCGTTGAACGGGCTTGTCTAAATCCATATTGATGGTCGGTCAGAAGTTTAGCATCTGTAAGGTGCTGGACTAGAGCATGGTTAATTAAGGTCTCAAATATTTTGGCAAAAAGTGGGAGGAGGCTAATAGGGTGATAATTTAATGGGTCAGTTCTTTCGCCAGAATTCTTGAATACTGGTACCACAGAAGCAGTTTTCCAGCAGCTCGGAAAGCAAGATTCATTAAGGCATTTGTTGTAGAGTTTGGAGAGAACTGGAGCTACTTCGGCTGAGCACTTTTTTAATAGCACAGCTGGGATGAGGTCGGGTCCACATGCTTTGGAAGTGTCAAGGTTTTTTATGATAGCATGCACCTGAGCAGGGGTGATTTCCAGATCGTCTAGCTTGGCGTCTGTCCGCATAGGAAAGTCAGGTAGGGGGTGGTTTAAAGGGTCCAGTGTAGAGTTGGAGGCAAACCGACTGGCAAGCATGTTAGCCTTCTCGGTTGCTGAGCAAAGAACCTCGTGATTGTTGGTTAGTGGGGGAATCGTTGATTGCCCATTATTTACTACACTGTTGTAGATTTTTCAGAAGTCACGAGTTCCTAATTTTTGTGCTTCGATGCGTTTTTTAGTGGTTTCAGTAAATTCCCTCTTAGCTGTCGCTATTTCTTTCTTAACGTTACTTCTAGCTTCTATGTACTTTTGTCTGTTTGAACTGGACTTATGTCGGTTAAACCTTCGGAATGCATGCTGCCTTTGAGCAATGGCAGTTGCGCAAGTCGAAGTAAACCATTGGGGAGAGTGGGGCTTGCTATAGAATTTCCGCATGGGAACATGCGCTTCGATTGCAGTTTTGAACCATTCAGTGGTCTCAGTTGCACACTGTTCAGCAGGAAGAGAAAAAATATTTCCCCATGGGGCGTCTCTGATAAGATCTCTGATAGCTTCCCAGTCAGCCTTTTTATAATATCTCGTTGTTTTGAGCACTGGCTCTTCAGTTTTGGGTCTAGAGTTTAGGGCGATTTCAACCATTATTACCGCATGATCAGCGTTCCCAAGTGGGCTGTCGGCTTTCGTTACACAATCATCAGGAATTGTGGTCAAAAACAGATCTAATAGTGATGCGTGTTGTTCTTCCTGATCAGGGAAGCGGGTTGGAAAAGTAACAATTTGCGATAGGGAGTGAGATACAGAGAAGCTATGAGTTGCGCTGCCTGCTGCATCTGTATAAGTAGAGAATCCAAGTCAGTTTTTGTGATGGACATTAAAGTCACCAAATACATGTACTTGGGCGCTAGTGTCGAAAGAGAGTGCTGTGTCTATGCTGTCAGATACTTTGTTTATTATGGTGCAGTCTTGGGTCGAAGGAGAGCGGTAGAGAAAGTAAAAGTAGCTAATGTTGTGTTGCATGATTAGTCTAAAGCACATAAAGGCTTGATCATCCGTTTCTAGGTTTGTTTCTCTAGTCAGGGGAAGGGTATTACGAATGTAAACTCCAAGTCCGTGCATATGTCTGTCAGAGTCCTTACGGCAGAGTGGGAGATATCCAGGCATGTTAAAGCAGTTAGAGGGGATGGAGGAGTGTAGGTTAGTCTCACTTAGTGCTAAGATATCCGGGGTATTTGTTAGGAGAAATGCTTCAACATCAGCTAAATTAGTTCTAAGCCCACGGATATTTGTGAATGCAAGCCTCAAGGGAGGAGGCAAGTTGGATTTGTTTGACCCTAAGCCTGGTTTAAGCTTATTTTTAGATTGTACTGTCATCATGTTTTTTAACGAGTTTCAGTTGGGTTAGGGGAAGCCGAACAGGAGGTTATGCAGAATATCACACATGCATCACAAGTAGACCATCAGCTGACCCTCCATCAACTAGGACTGTGGCCTCAGGAAAGCCCACCGGGGATGAGTGCAGGGTCCCTTTCCATGCGCGCCATGGCACTGCAAACATCCCGATATTATTCAACTGTTGATGGAGCAGCCGCTCTAAGCGCTACCAAAGAGTTAGGGCTCCTGTACTACCAGTCGGAAACAGCAGCCAGTAACTGTCAATCCGGTACCCTCAACCCATCAGAGGAAGGTCAACCCAATCTAATTGCTCAGGCATATGTGGTACTCAAGCATTCTCAAATGCCCAGCTTTAGGGGTGGGGTGTGTCGGGAGTGGGGGAAACGGCGTTCATTGCCCTAGACAAGAAACAAGATCTACCAATGGGTGTTTCTGTCGAATCACTGATAGTATCTCTGCGCCTGACTAATAGGCAAAGAAGGAGTATGGAAGCCGGGCGATAGGCAGGACCTATCTACTCCTTAAGCAATTTAGGTATCACAAACCGGTAATTTGTTTGAGTCACCAGCTCTAGGAAGGCTGTCATCCAAGACTGAAGAGGCCTCCCTCCTCTTTGGTTTAGTTTCAGAGTTTTCCTTCTCCTAGACGGATTATCTGGGAAGATCTACTGGGTCCGTCACCACTGAGAGGGTTTGCTCCGCGCCTGGGTTCTAATCCAGGTATTTCTGCGACCCCGCGTGGTTAGATAATGTTATTGGGTTAGTTTGTAGAGGTTATATCTGCTAAATAGTTGGTTTCCCCCACATATGGTCTTTGCTTGCAGTATCTGCCGGAACAGATGGTATTTATTTGCTCCCCCACCGAGCAAATTAGGCACAAGGCCGATTTTTAATGTGAGGAGTGAAGGGGAAATGGGGACCAACTCCCCGGGGAGTAGGGGAGTTGGATAGTGACAATTGGTATGAAGGGTTGCCCCTACATTGACCAAGGTCTTATATGTGGGGTCGCCCCCACATATGGTCTTTGCTTGCAGTATCTGCCGGAACAGATGGTATTTATTTGCTCCCCCACTGAGCAAATTAGGCACAAGGCCGTTTTTAATGTGAGGTAAAAACCAGCTCCCCTAAAAGTAGGCAAAAAAGGGCCACTCTGGTTACCAAAAATAATAATTGTCCCAGTATAGAGGGTTTCCCCTCCATTGACTGGTACAAATTATCTTAAGTGCAGCATCTGCCGGAACAGATGGTATTTATTTGCTCCCCCACTGAGCAAATTAGGCACAAGGCCGTTTTTAATGTGAGGTAAAAACCAGCTCCCCTAAAAGGGGTCACTCTGGTTACCAAAAATAATAATTGTCCCAGTATAGAGGGTTTCCCCTCCATTGACTGGTACAAATTATCTTAAGTGCAGTATCTGCCGGAACAGATGGTATTTATTTGCTCCCCCACCGAGCAAATTAGGCACAAGGCCGATTTTTAATGTGAGGAGTGAAGGGAGGGGGAAGGGGAAAAGGGGGCCAGCTCCCGAGAGGTGGGAAATGGAAGCTGGTTAAAGGTCAGGCATGTGGGGTTGCCCCCACATCTGGTCTTTGCTAGTCATAGCTAGTCATAGCTTGCAGCATCTGCCGGAACAGATACTACACTTTGATCTTGGTCAAAAGGCCAAGAAAAGCTTAAAAAGCTAAGAACAGCATATATTAACAACATACCTTTGATCTTTACCAAAAAAACAAGCACAATAGTGTTTCGGACAGATCAACAGTTCGACCGACCGACAGACCGACCGACTGACCGACCGACTGACGGAGTGACTTATAGAGTTGCTTGCACGCGACTAAAAATATATTAGCAAACATATCTTAATATTTTGCCGAAAAGTAATCAGTTTTGAAAAATAGTGACAGTATTGTATCAATTTTGTGCTTCCATACCTCAAGTGACCGACCAACTGCCAAGTTTGAAACTTAGGGTCTGGTTTTATGCACTATAACCGAACGACTTTTACTCAAATAGTTTTTTTTTTTTCCTCAGCTAGATTTTGAATTTTCTCTGTTTTCCTTTTCCCTGGCTGTACTGACATCAAAAGTTTTAAATATAATATTAGTAGGGATATGACAAGAGAATATTATTTTCATTATTTTGACTCTTACGTATATATGGATGGTCACATTCAATGCTGCAAAGACTAAAAATTTTTCCTTCAATAATTACAAAAAAAAACTTTACTAGCAATAGGAATGACCAGATTCATTATCTAAAAGTACTTCTTTTAAACGCCTCCGCCTAAAGTTCACAGGAAACATGAGTTGGAACAATTACATTGAGAGCATGCCAGGGCCGCCGCGAAAAAGGTAGGCTCTCTCTACCGTGCTAGAAAGCTACTAACGACCGAGATTATCCTGTACCTCTATAACGCCACCATTCGCCTATGTATGGAGTATTATTCTCATATTTGGGCTGGTGTATCTGCTACTAGTTTCTCACTCCTAGACAAGGTCCAAAAGAGAGTCTCCAACCTGATAGGTCCTGAACTGTCATCTAAGATGTAGCCTCTGTTTCACCGGCGACATGTTGGATCCCTCTGCCTGTTCTACAAGTATATATATATATATATATATATATATATATATATATATATATTGCGATACTTTTTGGACAAATAAATTATTTATATGAAAGTGCATTTTTACCTAAATGCGAGTTGGGAATAATTTTCTCTTTGACCAATTTGGCACCCACAAATAGGGAGCGGTATGTGTATTATTTTTCAAATATAATTATCCACTGACACGTGGGTTCCGTCGTCTATGACTCATCAGAGTGACTTAATCTAGCGAGATTCGAAATCGGGACCCCATGATAAGAAGCCTAAACCTCTATCACCCGACTGTTGTATTATGGTGTGGCTCCCAGGTTGGGAAATCGTAATAGTGCGTAGGACTCCCTGACAATGGTACATAGCAGTTTTAGTTACGTCGATCGTCCGTAGGTTCACTTGTTTACTAGGCGGTTGTGATGACAACGAGTTAAGACTAGTGAGTTATCTCACCTTAGACTGGCACTTTTTCCTTATCTTGCCTCTCGTCAATTGTCAAAAATGTCATAACAACGTTGAACCTGAAAATAAAGCGGTTGACGACTTAGAACGATCAGCTGTAACTTAAAAACATGCATTAAAAGACGTAAGTCACAATTGTGTTTGTTTTTGTATAAAATTATATTTTACAATATAGTTACAATTTAAAACAGATCGTCTTTTTTTCTTTCTTTTTGGTGGTTCTGAAGTTCACAGTTAGCAGTTTTTCTCACAGTGCTCTGAGGAGGAAAAAATGACGCTTCGACAATACGGTCTTCAACAACACATGCCGTGTTTCTCTCTCTCTCTCTGCTCTATCTATCTGCTCTCCTGATTCACCGTTTTTATTGGCATTTTGTCGCTTTGTTTTTCTATCCACGCGTCCTGTCAATCGGTTGATACATGTGTTCTTAAGTCACGTTTTGACCTCAGAAGAACATTCGATTTTGTCTAACGGAGCGACACGTGAATTTCCCACTCATGCCAATATCTGTAATTCCAGAGCTTACGAGGAATGTCACGTTTATTTGTTTTGTAAACAAAAAGATCGTCGTCCGATTTCTCTGTTTATGACGTAAGCCCTTCCTCTTTTCAACAGGTAGACAATCGATTATTCGATGCCCACTCTTTTAAATCTTTTATTAAAGTTTTTTTCTTTTCAGTTATGTATGATGGTTCCAGCCATTCATTACATAACACGACCACTTCGCACGACTGCTGGATTATCGCTTTTTTATGTAGATGTTTTTTTTTTGTTTTGTTTGTTTGTTGGAAATACTTTTCGAATGAATTCAATTATTTATACGAAAGTGCAGATTCAGCCTCTATGATTAGTCGTAGACGACGAAACACGTGTCAGTCGATATATATATATATTTGTCATTTGTGCAGCTATGCAATTCCGATGAAACTCCACGCCATTTTATAGTGTGACATTTATGCTTTTTTAGTTTAGATAGTTTTTATAAATATCCCCATTTTTAGTCTTTCACATCAAATAATCAGCCAACCAAATTCCCCTTTTTAAAGTTTCAAACCCCAAAATTCCCTAATTTTTCCTAGTTCTTAACCCAATATTCTACTACATAATCTTAAGTATTACTTGTATCACGCAATTGTAATTAAATGGACTATGTTAACTATCTACCATATAACTGCTTTTCTTCTCAAAACCTTCAGCTTTTTTTACATAAGTTATATAGGACGTATATAAAAATGCAATCAACTAGACGCACGTTAATATTGCAGCTATGCAAAACATCCTCGAAAAACTTTTCACATTTTCACTTCATGTAAACCCACCCCACCCCAAACAAACTTCTGATTTGTTGACATGTTTGAACTTATCTCTTCTTCTTCTCTATATAAATAAAATGAACTCATTTTTCCCGTCGGATTTTGACCTTAATAGGATTAAAAATCAAGATATTTCATGCAAATATAATATGCACAAACGGCAGAACAATATCTGAGGTGTGTTATAGGCTTATTATTTCTCAAATCCCTCGATAATCTTAGATTTCTATACTTTTTCTGCTGAGAAGTCACGGCCAAAATCGGTTAAGATCAATGGAAGTGGTAAAATATTTTCTCTCTAATAAATTCCTCCTCCCCCTGCCACCACTTAACACCGTTTGGGGATCATTCACAAGGAACAGTTGAGAAGAGAACACCGGTTTGACTTCGTAGTTCTTTCATGTGAAGTTATTTAAAACAGTGCTCTGTGGCGTAGTGGTTAGCGTGCTGGACAATTCACATTATATTTTCACGTTCGCGCCGACCTACCGTAGTCGTTTTTTTCCCCCCTAAACAACTGGAATGGACTTTTCTTGGTGGCCGAACTGTTAACGTTGCAGATGTTTTTGTTTTTTTCACACTTTATTTTCCTACTTTTACTCATGACTCCGGGTTTGATCCTTCCTACTTACCTACCATAACATTTTTTAAACCCCCCCCGTCCTGGAAACAAACACTCGGGCAACGCCGGGTACCCCCGCTAGTTTTAAATATGTTTACCCACATCGGTCAGTCTTTTTAATTCAATTTATTTTGTCTATGGCACATATCTATGTTTCATTCTTTCTATCTCCTCTTTCTTTTTATAATTCCATTTTTTATAATCATATTTATCTCTATATATTTCTATTATTTTCTTAATATCCATACCTGTCCCCTAAACAATGGCCTCTTCGTTTTCTCATTTTGACTTTTTCTATAGTAAGAAACAGAGCGTATGTATGTATAAGTATTTTATTTGTACAAAAATTAATCAGTTATATATTATTTAAGTTTCAAATTAGTTTGTTCAAGCTAGGGATGGAGCATTCTATCGGATGCCAAAAATTCACCCACTAAATCAGTTATTCCAACAGACATCTTTTTAAGATTCTGATCGTCTTTTTAAGTTTAGTTTTTTTAATCCCTTTTGCACTTGGTTCACCAGGTATATTTGCCAAGTAGTTTTTGCAATTCTTTTTCATGACTCTATTTACGCCTGCAATAATTGGAACGATAGAGATCTTCCTAAGATTCCAGTTTCTTTTCATGTCATCTATAAGACCTTGGAATTTCGTTATCTCTATTCTTTTCAACTCTGTTTATCTCAGTATCATATACGAATGTTGCTTCTCTCTTTTCAAGTTCCATATATTACTATGTAAGATTTTATGGTCCAGTTTTTTTTTTTAAAGTACGTCACTGTAGAAATTAGATAGGCATAATGGATGGTGTATGACTTATTTCTGACTGTTCTTTCTGGTAAACTTGTTCCGCAGATTTGCTGCTGTATTTGATATCCAACTTTTTACACATCGTCCAGTGAAGATATTTACAGGCTCCATTGTGCCTGGTCGTATATTAGCTATCCTCCAGTAGAACCTTAATATTTGGGCCACACTCTCTACTTCTGCTGTCATCGCAAAGACCAATCATTTTCTTAAAAGCCTTGGTCATCGAGCCCTGATCTCAGCCAAATATAATTATCTCCTTTTAGTATTTCATGTAGGAAAATTAGAAATTCTATTATTACAATGTTTAATATTTTCTTATTTTTTAATATTTTTTGTTAGAATAATTTTTATGAGAAAAATGTAACCCTTATCCTCGACTTGTTTTCATGTCTTGATAAGCAATGAAGACTAAGTAAAGAAACAAAAACAAAAAGATGTCAGTTCTCTTTCTGCGATTCGTACCGTTAATGCAATTGTACCAATATACGTGACTGACCAAACTGATCCGTGACACGCTTAACTTATCCGATACACATAGCGATCCGTTGCAGACTGAGTGATCCGTGAGAGACTGAGTGTTCCGTGAGAGGCCAAATTCATCCGTAAGAGATCAGCTTGTCCGTGACAGACCAAACAGATTCGTGACCAGTGATCAGTAACTGTAGAAATTTAACCGCGACAGACAGATTAACGTGATCGATCTCTTATCTTACAGGCGAACACATCTTTAAATACATGGACGTATAAAAAGAAGATACGAAAAAAATAGTTTACCTAATCGAGTAAAAATGTCGGTAAATTCCCTAACACTTCTCTAATTCCAAATGTGTATTGTTTTAGTATTAGCCCTGCCCCGCAATCCATGTCCAACCTTAAACAATTTCGGTAGCCGGTTTCTCAAGGCATCAGTGGTCGTGACTATGAGGAGAATGCGTAGTGCAGGGGCGACGGAGAAACGTTTTAGAAGGAGCTGTAGTACCTAGTATTGCAAAGGCTGAAGGCCTCAACGGCTGTGATCATGTTTTTAGGGTGGCGAGGAGACATGTTGCGGGGGCTGCGAAGAAAACGTTTTAGAAAGAGTTAAAGTTGCTGCTACAGCAAAGTATATATGTCCAAAGAGGGGGCGGGAAATATAGGACGCGGGATGAATCGGTCTTCTTAAGTTGGTAATGGGGTAAATTAAGCACTATATAAAAGTTAAGAATACGAGACACAGAATATGAAATCGTGAAAGTATAAAACCGGATAAACTCGCAGTGCAAGTATATTTCGAGTTAAGTATTACAATACTTTCCTAATCACTTGTTGAACTCAAAGTCTATCAGAAACCTCAATTAGGTTAACACATATGTAATATATAAATTAAATTGCTTTCCTTTTCCTCTTGTTACTGGTTTGTTTTACTACGTAAACGGTGCTGTTTTGTCAGCGACTAGCGACAAAAGGTGGTGCATTTGTATTTATTTGCTTCCCCACTGAGCAAATTAGGCACAAGGCCGTTTTTTAATGTGAAGAGATAGGAAGGGGGAGGGAAAGGGGGGCAGCTCCCGAGAGGTGGGAAATTGGAGCTGGATAGTAACTGTTGGCCTGTAGGGTAATCCCTACACTGACCAAGGTCTGATATGTGGGCCTACCCCCAGGCATGTTCCCTGCTTGCAGCATCTGTCGGAACAGATACTACACTTTGATCTTGTCGCCCGGGCCACGGAGGGACGCGCGGGAAGTGTGGTGCATGTTGTTAGTTTCTTTTCTCTTCCACATTTAATCCTTACAATATTTTATTTTTTAATAAGAAGTAAAGAATAATTTACAATCTTCTGTTATGATTTAAAAACAAATAACTTTTTTGATATTCATCGGTTAACACTAATGAAAAGGTTCTTTTTTCGCTTTGTCCCTCTCTTTTCCTTCGTTACCTTTGATGGTCTGACATTGACCTCCGAAGAGAGGGAGGCAGAGAAAAACAGCTACTATTATTTCTGGTGAATTTGTTTTAATGACTAACAGGACTACCCTGCGTTACCTTGTGATAAAAGTGTAACTTTTTCTATTCAAACATCTATCTCTCAACGTCTATCTATCCGGTTTTATCTCTCTCTCTCTCTCTCTCTCTCTCTCTTCCCAAACGCCTCTTTCCCTCTTTCCCTTCTATAGCTAGGCACACATGCTCACATACACATAGAGAATTGAATGTACATTAAAGAGAACTTGAAAACCCACTGGAGAAAACTTGAATACATACTGGAGATAACTTGAATGATTACAAATTAGAACTTGAATACCTACTAAACATTATTCTCTCATGTCCAAGATCTCTATACAGGGGGTTGTTAGGACAACCTGGCATGAGGATACTTGTCTGTTCAATAAAC
The DNA here is from genome assembly GCF_053919585.1 of Euprymna scolopes. Taxonomy (NCBI): domain Eukaryota; kingdom Metazoa; phylum Mollusca; class Cephalopoda; order Sepiida; family Sepiolidae; genus Euprymna; species Euprymna scolopes. Next base: position 8,928,956 of record NC_136496.1, on the reverse strand, counting down.
CTTGGCTAAATATTGAAGATCACATAGTGTTTGCGGTAGAAAAGAGATCTTCTTGGTATGGTTAACTCACACTGCCTTCTAAGAATACTGGTGCACTTCAAGTAATAGAACGAAACTAGATATTCCACTTCTTGGAATCCAGTAAGACTAAGAGACAACAAGGAAGATACACCTAAACTTATCTAAATGGTAAATTTAGGAGAGAAAAATGATATTCCAAACTTTTTTCTCACTTAGTGTTTGAGAGTTAAATGAGAACTTAATTTGTATAATCGAATATATATATATATATATATATATATATATATATATATATATATATATATATATATACTAGCATGCAGTGATTAAATGTAAGCCCCAGGAAGGGGCCGCCAACTGATTTCTAAGAATTTCGACTGAATTTAAATGAAACAATTAAATGGACAACTAATTTTTATATAACAGATTCATCGAGCTTACAATGTTTAAACAATTGTCTTAAATGTGTGAATCTGGGATCAGCATTTACAACTTTATTATTTTTCATGAGGATCTAATTTTGTATTATAGAGCGAATTATTTTTTATTGAGATTTGAATTTGAATTGTGACAAATATTTGAAAAAAAATTGGATTTCAATTGTGACTACTACTAAAATAATTGCAATTAAATTGTGACTAATACTAACAAAATTTGGATTTCAATTATGACAAATATAAAAAAATAGATTTTACTTGTGACTAATAAAAAAACAGGATTTAAACAAAATTTGGATTTCAGTTGTGACTAATAATAAGAAATTTGGATTTCAATTGTGACAAATACTAAGAAATTTGAATTTCAATTGTGACTAATACTAAGAAATTTGGATTTCAATTGTGACTAAAAATAAGAAATTTGAATTTCAATTGTGACTAATACTAAGACATTTGAATTTCAGTTGTGACTAATACTAAGAAATTTGGATTTCAATTGTGACTAATACTAAGAAATTTGGATTTAAATTGTGACTAATACTAAGACATTTGAATTTCAATTGTGACTAATACTAAGAAATTTGGATTTCAATTGTGACTAATACTTAGAAATTTGGATTTCAATTGTGACTAATACTAAGACATTTGAATTTCAATTGTGACTAATACTAAGAAAATTGGATTTCAATTGTGACTAATACTAAGAAATTTGGATTTCAGTTGTGACTAATACTAAGACATTTTGATTTCAATTGTGACTAATACTAAGACATTTCAATTTCAATTGTGACTAATACTAAGACATTTGAATTTCAATTGTGACTAATAATGAGAAATTTGGATTTCAATTGTGACTAATACTAAGAAATTTGGATTTCAATTGTGACTAATACTAAGAAATTTGGATTTCAATTGTGACTAATACTAAGACATTTCAATTTCAATTGTGACTAATACTAAGAAATTTCAATTTCAATTGTGACTAATACTAAGACAGTTCAATTTCAATTGTGACTAATACTAAGAAATTTGGATTTCAATTGTGACTAATACTAAGACATTTCAATTTCAATTGTGACTAATACTAAGAAATTTGGATTTAAATTGTGACTAATACTAAGAAATTTGGATTTCAATTGTGACTAATAATGAGAAATGTGAATTGCAATTGTGACTAATACTAAGAAATTTGGATTTCAATTGTGACTAATCCTAAGACATTTCAATTTCAATTGTGACTAATACTAAGAACTTTGGATTTCAATTGTGACTAATACTGAGACATTTGGATTTCAATTGTGACTAATACTAAGAAATTTGGATTTCAATTGTGACTAATACTAAGACATTTCAATTTCAAATGTGACTAATACTAAGAAATTTGGATTTCAATTGTGACTAATACTGAGACATTTGGATTTCAATTGTGACTAATACTAAGAAAATTGGATTTCAATTGTGACTAATACTGAGACATTTGGATTTCAATTGTGACTAATACTAAGAAATTTGGATTTCAATTGTGACTAATACTAAGAAATTTGGATTTAAATTGTGACTAATACTAAGCAATTTGGATTTAAATTGTGACTAATACTAAGAAATTTGGATTTAAATTGTGACTAATACTAAGAAATTTGAATTTCAATTGTGACTAATACTAAGAAATTTGGATTTAAATTGTGACTAATACTAAGAAATGTGGATTTAAATTGTGACTAATACTAAGAAATTTGGATTTCAATTGTGACTAATACTAAGAAATTTGGATTTCAATTGTGACTAATACTAAGAAATTTGAATTTCAATTGTGACTAATACTAAGAAATTTGAATTTCAATTGTGACTAATACTAAGAAATTTGAATTTCAATTGTGACTAATACTAAGAAATTTGGATTTCAATTGTGACTAATACTAAGAAATTTGAATTTCAATTGTGACTAATACTAAGAAATTTGAATTTCAATTGTGACTAATACTAAGAAATTTGGATTTCAATTGTGACTAATACTGAGACATTTGGATTTCAATTGTGACTAATACTAAGAAATTTGAATTTCAATTGTGACTAATACTGAGACATTTGGATTTAAATTGTGACTAATACTAAGAAATTAGGATTTCAATTGTGACTAATACTAAGAAATTTGGATTTCAATTGTGACTAATACTAAGAAATGTGGATTTCAATTGTGACTAATACTAAGAAATTTGGATTTCAATTGTGACTAATACTAAGACATTTCAATTTCAATTGTGACTAATACTAAGAACTTTGAATTTCAATTGTGACTAATACTAAGAAATTTGGATTTCAATTGTGACTAATACTAAGAAATTTGGATTTCAATTGTGACTAATACTAAGAAATTTGGATTTCAATTGTGACTAATACTAAGAAATGTGGATTTCAATTGTGACTAATACTAAGAAATTTGAATTTCAATTGTGACTTATACTAAGAAATTTGAATTTCAATTGTGACTAATAGTTAGAAATTTGGATTTCAATTGTGACTAATACTAAGAAATTTGAATTTCAATTGTGACTAATACTAAGAAATTTAAATTTCAATTGTGACTAATACTAAGAAATTTGAATTTCAATTGTGACTAATACTAAGAAATTTGGATTTCAATTGTGACTAATACTAAGAAATTTGAATTTCAATTGTGACTAATACTAAGAAATTTGAATTTCAATTGTGACTAATAGTTAGAAATTTGGATTTCAATTGTGACTAATACTAAGAAATTTGAATTTCAATTGTGACTAATACTAAGAAATTTAAATTTCAATTGTGACTAATACTAAGAAATTTGAATTTCAATTGTGACTAATACTAAGAAATTTGGATTTCAATTGTGACTAATACTAAGAAATTTGGATTTCAATTGTGACTAAAACTAAGACATTTGAATTTCAATTGTGACTAATACTAAGAAATGTGGATTTCAATTGTGACTAATACTAAGAAATTTGAATTTCAATTGTGACTAATACTAAGAAATTTGAATTTCAATTGTGACCAATACTAAGAAATTTGAATTTCAATTGTGACTAATAGTAAGAAATTTGAATTTCAATTGTGACTAATACTAAGAAATTTGAATTTCAATTGTGACTAATAGTAAGAAATTTGAATTTCAATTGTGACTAATACTAAGAATTTTGAATTTCAATTGTGACTAATAGTAAGAAATTTGAATTTCAATTGTGACTAATACTAAGAAATTTGAATTTCAATTGTGACTAATACTAAGAAATTTGAATTTCAATTGTGACTAATACAAAGAAATTTGAATTTCAATTGTGACTAATAGTAAGAAATTTGAATTTCAATTGTGACTAATACTAAGAAATGTGGATTTCAATTGTGACTAATAGTAAGAAATTTGAATTTCAATTGTGACTAATACTAAGAAATTTGAATTTCAATTGTGACTAATACTAAGAAATTTGAATTTCAATTGTGACTAATAGTAAGAAATTTGAATTTCAATTGTGACTAATACTAAGAAATTTGGATTTCAATTGTGACTAATACTAAGAAATTTGAATTTCAATTGTGACTAATACTAAGAAATTTGAATTTCAATTGTGACTAATACTAAGAAATGTGGATTTCAATTGTGACTAATACTAAGAAATTTGAATTTCAATTGTGACTAATACTAAGAAATTTGGATTTCAATTGTGACTAATACTAAGAAATTTGAATTTCAATTGTGACTAATACTAAGAAATTTGAATTTCAATTGTGACTAATAGTAAGAAATTTGAATTTCAATTGTGACTAATACTAAGAAATTTGAATTTCAATTGTGACTAATACTAAGAAATTTGAATTTCAATTGTGACTAATACTAAGAAATTTGAATTTCAATTGTGACTAATACTAAGAAATTTGAATTTCAATTGTGACTAATACTAAGAAATTTGAATTTCAATTGTGACTAATACTAAGAAATTTGAATTTCAATCGTGACTAATAGTAAGAAATTTGAATTTCAATTGTGACTAATACTAAGAAATTTGAATTTCAATTGTGACTAATACTAAGAAATTTGAATTTCAATTGTGACTAATACTAAGAAATTTGAATTTCAATTGTGACTAATACTAAGAAATTTGAATTTCAATTGTGACTAATACTAAGAAATTTGGATTTCAATTGTGACTAATACTAAGAAATTTGAATTTCAATTGTGACTAATACTAAGAAATTTGAATTTCAATTGTGACTAATACTAAGAAATTTGAATTTCAATTGTGACTAATACTAAGAAATTTGAATTTCAATTGTGACTAATACTAAGAAATTTGAATTTCAATTGTGACTAATACTAAGAAATTTGAATTTAAATTGTGACTAATAGTAAGAAATTTGAATTTCAATTGTGACTAATAGTAAGAAATTTGAATTTCAATTGTGACTAATACTAAGAAATTTGAATTTCAATTGTTACTAATAGTAAGAAATTTGAATTTCAATTGTGACTAATAGTAAGAAATTTGAATTTCAATTGTGACTAATAGTAAGAAATTTGAATTTCAATTGTGACTAATAGTAAGAAATTTGAATTTCAATTGTGACTAATACTAAGAAATTTGAATTTCAATTGTGACTAATACTAAGAAATTTGAATTTCAATTGTGACTAATACTAAGAAATTTGAATTTCAATTGTGACTAATACTAAGAAATTTGAATTTCAATTGTGACTAATACTAAGAAATTTGAATTTCAATTGTGAATAATACTAAGAAATTTGAATTTCAATTGTGACTAATACTAAGAAATTTGGATTTCAATTGTGACTAATACTAAGAAATTTGAATTTCAATTGTGACTAATACTAAGAAATTTGAATTTCAATTGTGACTAATACTAAGAAATTTGAATTTCAATTGTGACTAATACTAAGAAATTTGAATTTCAATTGTGACTAATACTAAGAAATTTGGATTTCAATTGTGACTAATACTAAGAAATTTGGATTTCAATTGTGACTAATACTAAGAAATTTGAATTTCAATTGTGACTAATACTAAGAAATGTTGATTTCAATTGTGACTAATACTAAGAAATTTGAATTTCAATTGTGACTAATAGTAAGAAATTTGGATTTCAATTGTGACTAATACTTAGAAATTTTGATTTCAATTGTGACTAATACTAAGAAATTTGGATTTTAATTGTGACTAATACTAAGAAATTTGAATTTCAATTGTGACTAATACTAAGAAATTTGGATTTCAATTGTGACTAATACTAAGAAATTTGGATTTCAATTGTGACTAATACTAAGAAATTTGAATTTCAATTGTGACTAATACTAAGAAATGTGGATTTCAATTGTGACTAATACTAAGAAATTTGAATTTCAATTGTGACTAATAGTAAGAAATTTGGATTTCAATTTTGACTAATACTTAGAAATTTGGATTTCAATTGTGACTAATAGTAAGAAATTTGGATTTCAATTGTGACTAATACTAAGAAATTTGAATTTAAATTGTGACTAATACTAAGAAATTTGGATTTAAATTGTGACTAATACTAAGAAATTTGGATTTCAATTGTGACTAATACTAAGAAATTTGAATTTCAATTGTGACTAATACTAAGAAATTTGGATTTCAATTGTGACTAATACTAAGAAATTTGAATTTCAATTGTGACTAATACTAAGAAATTTGAATTTCAATTGTGACTAATACTAAGAAATTTGAATTTCAATTGTGACTAATACTAAGAAATTTGGATTTCAATTGTGACTAATACTAAGAAATTTGAATTTCAATTGTGACTAATACTAAGACATTTGAATTTCAATTGTGACTAATACTAAGAAATTTGAATTTCAATTGTGACTAATACTAAGAAATTTGAATTTCAATTGTGACTAATACTAAGAAATTTGAATTTCAATTGTGACTAATACTAAGAAATTTGAATTTCAATTGTGACTAATACTAAGAAATTTGGATTTCAATTGTGACTAATACTAAGAAATTTGAATTTCAATTGTGACTAATACTAAGACATTTGAATTTCAATTGTGACTAATACTAAGAAATTTGAATTTCAATTGTGACTAATACTAAGAAATTTGAATTTCAATTGTGACTAATACTAAGAAATTTGAATTTCAATTGTGACTAATACTAATAAATTTGAATTTCAATTGTGACTAATACTAAGACATTTGAATTTAAATTGTGACTAATAGTAAGAAATTTGAATTTCAATTGTGACTAATAGTAAGAAATTTGAATTTCAATTGTGACTAATACTAAGAAATTTGAATTTCAATTGTGACTAATAGTAAGAAATTTGAATTTCAATTGTGACTAATAGTAAGAAATTTGAATTTCAATTGTGACTAATAGTAAGAAATTTGAATTTCATTTGTGACTAATAGTAAGAAATTTGAATTTCAATTGTGACTAATACTAAGAAATTTGAATTTCAATTGTGACTAATACTAAGAAATTTGAATTTCAATTGTGACTAATACTAAGAAATTTGAATTTCAATTGTGACTAATACTAAGAAATTTGAATTTCAATTGTGACTAATACTAAGAAATTTGAATTTCAATTGTGAATAATACTAAGAAATTTGACTTTCAATTGTGACTAATACTAAGAAATTTGGATTTCAATTGTGACTAATACTAAGAAATTTGAATTTCAATTGTGACTAATACTAAGAAATTTGAATTTCAATTGTGACTAATACTAAGAAATTTGAATTTCAATTGTGACTAATACTAAGAAATTTGAATTTCAATTGTGACTAATACTAAGAAATTTGGATTTCAATTGTGACTAATACTAAGAAATTTGGATTTCAATTGTGACTAATACTAAGAAATTTGAATTTCAATTGTGACTAATACTAAGAAATGTTGATTTCAATTGTGACTAATACTAAGAAATTTGAATTTCAATTGTGACTAATAGTAAGAAATTTGGATTTAAATTGTGACTAATACTTAGAAATTTTGATTTCAATTGTGACTAATACTAAGAAATTTGGATTTTAATTGTGACTAATACTAAGAAATTTGAATTTCAATTGTGACTAATACTAAGAAATTTGGATTTCAATTGTGACTAATACTAAGAAATTTGGATTTCAATTGTGACTAATACTAAGAAATTTGAATTTCAATTGTGACTAATACTAAGAAATGTGGATTTCAATTGTGACTAATACTAAGAAATTTGAATTTCAATTGTGACTAATAGTAAGAAATTTGGATTTCAATTTTGACTAATACTTAGAAATTTGGATTTCAATTGTGACTAATAGTAAGAAATTTGGATTTCAATTGTGACTAATAGTAAGAAATTTGAATTTCAATTGTGACTAATACTAAGAAATTTGGATTTAAATTGTGACTAATACTAAGAAATTTGGATTTCAATTGTGACTAATACTAAGAAATTTGAATTTCAATTGTGACTAATACTAAGAAATTTGGATTTCAATTGTGACTAATACTAAGAAATTTGAATTTCAATTGTGACTAATACTAAGAAATTTGAATTTCAATTGTGACTAATACTAAGAAATTTGAATTTCAATTGTGACTAATACTAAGAAATTTGGATTTCAATTGTGACTAATACTAAGAAATTTGAATTTCAATTGTGACTAATACTAAGACATTTGAATTTCAATTGTGACTAATACTAAGAAATTTGAATTTCAATTGTGACTAATACTAAGAAATTTGAATTTCAATTGTGACTAATACTAAGAAATTTGAATTTCAATTGTGACTAATACTAAGAAATTTGAATTTCAATTGTGACTAATACTAAGAAATTTGGATTTCAATTGTGACTTATACTAAGAAATTTGAATTTCAATTGTGACTAATACTAAGACATTTGAATTTCAATTGTGACTAATACTAAGAAATTTGAATTTCAATTGTGACTAATACTAAGAAATTTGAATTTCAATTGTGACTAATACTAAGAAATTTGAATTTCAATTGTGACTAATACTAAGAAATTTGGATTTCAATTGTGACTAATACTAAGAAATTTGAATTTCAATTGTGACACATACTAAGACATTTGAATTTCAATTGTGACTAATACTAAGAAATTTGAATTTCAATTGTGACTAATACTAAGAAATTTGAATTTCAATTGTGACTAATACTAAGAAATTTGAATTTCAATTGTGACTAATACTAAGAAATCTGAATTTCAATTGTGACTAATACTAAGAAATTTGGATTTCAATTGTGACTAATACTAAGAAATTTGGATTTCAATTGTGACTAATACTAAGAAATTTGGATTTCAATTGTGACTAATACTAAGACATTTCAATTTCAAATGTGACTAATACTAAGAAATTTGGATTTCAATTGTGACTAATACTTAGAAATTTGGATTTCAATTGTGACTAATACTAAGACATTTGAATATCAATTGTGACTAATACTAAGAAAATTGGATTTCAATTGTGACTAATACTAAGTAATTTGGATTTCAGTTGTGACTAATACTAAGACATTTTGATTTCAATTGTGACTAATACTAAGACATTTGAATTTCAATTGTGACTAATACTAAGACATTTGAATTTCAATTGTGACTAATAATGAGAAATTTGGATTTCAATTGTGACTAATACTAAGAAATTTGGATTTCAATTGTGACTAATACTAAGAAATTTGGATTTCAATTGTGACTAATACTAAGACATTTCAATTTCAATTGTGACTAATACTAAGAAATTTCAATTTCAATTGTGACTAATACTAAGACAGTTAAATTTCAATTGTGACTAATACTGAGAAATTTGGATTTCAATTGTGACTAATACTAAGACATTTCAATTTCAATTGTGACTAATACTAAGAAATTTGGATTTAAATTGTGACTAATACTAAGAAATTTGGATTTCAATTGTGACTAATAATGAGAAATGTGAATTGCAATTGTGACTAATACTAAGAAATTTGGATTTCAATTGTGACTAATACTAAGACATTTCAATTTCAATTGTGACTAATACTAAGAACTTTGGATTTCAATTGTGACTAATACTGAGACATTTGGATTTCAATTGTGACTAATACTAAGAAAATTGGATTTCAATTGTGACTAATACTGAGACATTTGGATTTCAATTGTGACTAATACTAAGAAATTTGGATTTAAATTGTGACTAATACTAAGAAATTTGGATTTAAATTGTGACTAATACTAAGAAATGTGGATTTCAATTGTGACTAATACTAAGAAATTTGAATTTCAATTGTGACTAATACTAAGAAATGTGGATTTCAATTGTGACTAATACTAAGAAATTTGGATTTCAATTGTGACTAATACTAAGAAATTTGAATTTCAATTGTGACTAATACTAAGAAATTTGGATTTCAATTGTGACTAATACTAAGAAATGTGGATTTCAATTGTGACTAATACTAAGAAATTTGGATTTCAATTGTGACTAATACTAAGACATTTCAATTTCAAATGTGACTAATACTAAGAACTTTGGATTTCAATTGTGACTAATACTGAGACATTTGGATTTCAATTGTGACTAATACTAAGAAAATTGGATTTCAATTGTGACTAATACTGAGACATTTGGATTTCAATTGTGACTAATACTAAGAAATTTGGATTTCAATTGTGACTAATACTAAGAAATTTGGATTTAAATTGTGACTAATACTAAGCAATTTGGATTTCAATTGTGACTAATACTAAGAAATTTGGATTTCAATTGTGACTAATACTAAGAAATTTGGATTTCAATTGTGACTAATACTAAGAAATGTGGATTTCAATTGTGACTAATACTAAGAAATTTGAATTTCAATTGTGACTAATACTAAGAAATTTGAATTTCAATTGTGACTAATAGTTAGAAATTTGAATTTCAATTGTGACTAATACTAAGAAATTTGAATTTCAATTGTGACTAATACTAAGAAATTTAAATTTCAATTGTGACTAATACTAAGAAATTTGAATTTCAATTGTGACTAATACTAAGAAATTTGGATTTCAATTGTGACTAATACTAAGAAATTTGAATTTCAATTGTGACTAATACTAAGAAATGTTGATTTCAATTGTGACTAATACTAAGAAATTTGGATTTCAATTGTGACTAATAGTAAGAAATTTGGATTTCAATTGTGACTAATACTAAGAAATTTAAATTTCAATTGTGACTAATACTAAGAAATTTGAATTTCAATTGTGACTAATACTAAGAAATTTGGATTTCAATTGTGACTAATACTAAGAAATTTGGATTTCAATTGTGACTAATACTAAGAAATTTGAATTTCAATTGTGACTAATACTAAGAAATTTGAATTTCAATTGTGACTAATACTAAGAAATTTGAATTTCAATTGTGACTAATAGTAAGAAATTTGAATTTCAATTGTGACTAATACTAAGAAATTTGAATTTCAATTGTGACTAATAGTAAGAAATTTGAATTTCAATTGTGACTAATACAAAGAAATTTGAATTTCAATTGTGACTAATAGTAAGAAATTTGAATTTCAATTGTGACTAATACTAAGAAATGTGGATTTCAATTGTGACTAATAGTAAGAAATTTGAATTTCAATTGTGACTAATACTAAGAAATTTGAATTTCAATTGTGACTAATACTAAGAAATTTGAATTTCAATTGTGACTAATACTAAGAAATTTGAATTTCAATTGTGACTAATACTAAGAAATTTGGATTTCAATTGTGACTAATACTAAGAAATTTGAATTTCAATTGTGACTAATACTAAGAAATTTGAATTTCAATTGTGACTAATACTAAGAAATGTGGATTTCAATTGTGACTAATACTAAGAAATTTGAATTTCAATTGTGACTAATACTAAGAAATTTGGATTTCAATTGTGACTAATACTAAGAAATTTGAATTTCAATTGTGACTAATACTAAGAAATTTGAATTTTAATTGTGACTAATAGTAAGAAATTTGAATTTCAATTGTGACTAATACTAAGAAATTTGAATTTCAAATGTGACTAATACTAAGAAATTTGAATTTCAATTGTGACTAATACTAAGAAATTTGAATTTCAATTGTGACTAATACTAAGAAATTTGAATTTCAATTGTGACTAATACTAAGAAATTTGAATTTCAATTGTGACTAATACTAAGAAATTTGAATTTCAATCGTGACTAATAGTAAGAAATTTGAATTTCAATTGTGACTAATACTAAGAAATTTGAATTTCAATTGTGACTAATACTAAGAAATTTGAATTTCAATTGTGACTAATACTAAGAAATTTGAATTTCAATTGTGACTAATACTAAGAAATTTGAATTTCAATTGTGACTAATACTAAGAAATTTGGATTTCAATTGTGACTAATACTAAGAAATTTGAATTTCAATTGTGACTAATACTAAGAAATTTGAATTTCAATTGTGACTAATACTAAGACATTTGAATTTCAATTGTGACTAATACTAAGAAATTTGAATTTCAATTGTGACTAATACTAAGAAATTTGAATTTCAATTGTGACTAATACTAAGAAATTTGAATTTAAATTGTGACTAATAGTAAGAAATTTGAATTTCAATTGTGACTAATAGTAAGAAATTTGAATTTCAATTGTGACTAATAGTAAGAAATTTGAATTTCAATTGTGACTAATAGTAAGAAATTTGAATTTCAATTGTGACTAATACTAAGAAATTTGAATTTCAATTGTGACTAATACTAAGAAATTTGAATTTCAATTGTGACTAATACTAAGAAATTTGAATTTCAATTGTGACTAATACTAAGAAATTTGAATTTCAATTGTGACTAATACTAAGAAATTTGAATTTTAATTGTGACTAATACTAAGAAATGTGGATTTCAATTGTGACTAATACTAAGAAATTTGAATTTCAATTGTGACTAATACTAAGAAATTTGGATTTCAATTGTGACTAATACTAAGAAATTTGAATTTCAATTGTGACTAATACTAAGAAATTTGAATTTCAATTGTGACTAATACTAAGAAATTTGGATTTCAATTGTGACTAATACTAAGAAATTTGGATTTCAATTGTGACTAATACTAAGAAATTTGAATTTCAATTGTGACTAATACTAAGAAATGTTGATTTCAATTGTGACTAATACTAAGAAATTTGGATTTCAATTGTGACTAATAGTAAGAAATTTGGATTTCAATTGTGACTAATACTTAGAAATTTGGATTTCAATTGTGACTAATACTAAGAAATTTGGATTTTAATTGTGACTAATACTAAGAAATTTGAATTTCAATTGTGACTAATACTAAGAAATTTGGATTTCAATTGTGACTAATACTAAGAAATTTGGATTTCAATTGTGACAAATACTAAGAAATTTGAATTTCAATTGTGACTAATACTAAGAAATGTGGATTTCAATTGTTACTAACACTAAGAAATTTTAATTTCAATTGTGACTAATAGTAAGAAATTTGGATTTCAATTTTCACTAATACTTAGAAATTTGGATTTCAATTGTGACTAATAGTAAGAAATTTGGATTTCAATTGTGACTAATACTAAGAAATTTGAATTTCAATTGTGACTAATACTAAGAAATTTGGATTTAAATTGTGACTAATACTAAGAAATTTGGATTTCAATTGTGACTAATACTAAGAAATTTGAATTTCAATTGTGACTAATACTAAGAAATTTGGATTTCAATTGTGACTAATACTAAGAAATTTGAATTTCAATTGTGACTAATACTAAGAAATTTGAATTTCAATTGTGACTAATACTAAGAAATTTGAATTTCAATTGTGACTAATACTAAGAAATTTTGATTTCAATTGTGACTAATACTAAGAAATTTGAATTTCAATTGTGACTAATACTAAGACATTTGAATTTCAATGGTGACTAATACTAAGAAATTTGAATTTCAATTGTGACTAATACTAAGAAATTTGAATTTCAATTGTGACTAATACTAAGAAATTTGAATTTCAATTGTGACTAATACTAAGAAATTTGAATATTAATTGTGACTAATACTAAGAAATTTGGATTTCAATTGTGACTAATACTAAGAAATTTGAATTTCAATTGTGACTAATACTAAGACATTTGAATTTCAATTGTGACTAATAGTAAGAAATTTTAATTTCAATTGTGACTAATAGTAAGAAATTTGAATTTCAATTGTGACTAATACTAAGAAATTTGAATTTCAATTGTGACTAATACTAAGAAATTTTAATTTCAATTGTGACTAATACTAAGAATTTTGAATTTCAATTGTGACACATACTAAGACATTTGAATTTCAATTGTGACTAATACTAAGAAATTTGAATTTCAATTGTGACTAATACTAAGAAATTTGAATTTCAATTGTGACTAATACTAAGAAATTTGAATTTCAATTGTGACTAATACTAAGAAATTTGAATTTCAATTGTGACTAATACTAAGAAATTTGGATTTCAATTGTGACTAATACTAAGAAATTTGAATTTCAATTGTGACTAATACTAAGAAATTTGGATTTCAATTGTGACTAATACTAAGAAATTTGGATTTCAATTGTGACTAATACTAAGAAATTTGAATTTCAATTGTGACTAATACTAAGAAATTTGGATTTCAATTGTGACTAATACTAAGAAATTTGAATTTCAATTGTGACTAATACTAAGAAATTTGAATTTTAATTGTGACTAATAGTAAGAAATTTGAATTTCAATTGTGACTAATACTAAGAAATTTGAATTTCAAATGTGACTAATACTAAGAAATTTGAATTTCAATTGTGACTAATACTAAGAAATTTGAATTTCAATTGTGACTAATACTAAGAAATTTGAATTTCAATTGTGACTAATACTAAGAAATTTGAATTTCAATTGTGACTAATACTAAGAAATTTGAATTTCAATCGTGACTAATAGTAAGAAATTTGAATTTCAATTGTGACTAATACTAAGAAATTTGAATTTCAATTGTGACTAATACTAAGAAATTTGAATTTCAATTGTGACTAATACTAAGAAATTTGAATTTCAATTGTGACTAATACTAAGAAATTTGAATTTCAATTGTGACTAATACTAAGAAATTTGGATTTCAATTGTGACTAATACTAAGAAATTTGAATTTCAATTGTGACTAATACTAAGAAATTTGAATTTCAATTGTGACTAATACTAAGACATTTGAATTTCAATTGTGACTAATACTAAGAAATTTGAATTTCAATTGTGACTAATACTAAGAAATTTGAATTTCAATTGTGACTAATACTAAGAAATTTGAATTTAAATTGTGACTAATAGTAAGAAATTTGAATTTCAATTGTGACTAATAGTAAGAAATTTGAATTTCAATTGTGACTAATACTAAGAAATTTGAATTTCAATTGTGACTAATAGTAAGAAATTTGAATTTCAATTGTGACTAATTTTAAGAAATTTGAATTTCAATTGTGACTAATAGTAAGAAATTTGAATTTCAATTGTGACTAATAGTAAGAAATTTGAATTTCAATTGTGACTAATACTAAGAAATTTGAATTTCAATTGTGACTAATACTAAGAAATTTGAATTTCAATTGTGACTAATACTAAGAAATTTGAATTTCAATTGTGACTAATACTAAGAAATTTGAATTTCAATTGTGACTAATACTAAGAAATTTGAATTTTAATTGTGACTAATACTAAGAAATGTGGATTTCAATTGTGACTAATACTAAGAAATTTGAATTTCAATTGTGACTAATACTAAGAAATTTGGATTTCAATTGTGACTAATACTAAGAAATTTGAATTTCAATTGTGACTAATACTAAGAAATTTGAATTTCAATTGTGACTAATACTAAGAAATTTGGATTTCAATTGTGACTAATACTAAGAAATTTGGATTTCAATTGTGACTAATACTAAGAAATTTGAATTTCAATTGTGACTAATACTAAGAAATGTTGATTTCAATTGTGACTAATACTAAGAAATTTGGATTTCAATTGTGACTAATAGTAAGAAATTTGGATTTCAATTGTGACTAATACTTAGAAATTTGGATTTCAATTGTGACTAATACTAAGAAATTTGGATTTTAATTGTGACTAATACTAAGAAATTTGAATTTCAATTGTGACTAATACTAAGAAATTTGGATTTCAATTGTGACTAATACTAAGAAATTTGGATTTCAATTGTGACTAATACTAAGAAATTTGAATTTCAATTGTGACTAATACTAAGAAATGTGGATTTCAATTGTTACTAACACTAAGAAATTTGAATTTCAATTGTGACTAATAGTAAGAAATTTGGATTTCAATTTTCACTAATACTTAGAAATTTGGATTTCAATTGTGACTAATAGTAAGAAATTTGGATTTCAATTGTGACTAATACTAAGAAATTTGAATTTCAATTGTGACTAATACTAAGAAATTTGGATTTAAATTGTGACTAATACTAAGAAATTTGGATTTCAATTGTGACTAATACTAAGAAATTTGAATTTCAATTGTGACTAATACTAAGAAATTTGGATTTCAATTGTGACTAATACTAAGAAATTTGAATTTCAATTGTGACTAATACTAAGAAATTTGAATTTCAATTGTGACTAATACTAAGAAATTTGAATTTCAATTGTGACTAATACTAAGAAATTTTGATTTCAATTGTGACTAATACTAAGAAATTTGAATTTCAATTGTGACTAATACTAAGACATTTGAATTTCAATGGTGACTAATACTAAGAAATTTGAATTTCAATTGTGACTAATACTAAGAAATTTGAATTTCAATTGTGACTAATACTAAGAAATTTGAATTTCAATTGTGACTAATACTAAGAAATTTGAATTTCAATTGTGACTAATACTAAGAAATTTGGATTTCAATTGTGACTAATACTAAGAAATTTGAATTTCAATTGTGACTAATACTAAGACATTTGAATTTCAATTGTGACTAATAGTAAGAAATTTTAATTTCAATTGTGACTAATAGTAAGAAATTTGAATTTCAATTGTGACTAATACTAAGAAATTTGAATTTCAATTGTGACTAATACTAAGAAATTTTAATTTCAATTGTGACTAATACTAAGAATTTTGAATTTCAATTGTGACACATACTAAGACATTTGAATTTCAATTGTGACTAATACTAAGAAATTTGAATTTCAATTGTGACTAATACTAAGAAATTTGAATTTCAATTGTGACTAATACTAAGAAATTTGAATTTCAATTGTGACTAATACTAAGAAATTTGAATTTCAATTGTGACTAATACTAAGAAATTTGGATTTCAATTGTGACTAATACTAAGAAATTTGAATTTCAATTGTGACTAATACTAAGAAATTTGGATTTCAATTGTGACTAATACTAAGAAATTTGGATTTCAATTGTGACTAATACTAAGAAATTTGAATTTCAATTGTGACTAATACTAAGAAATGTGGATTTCAATTGTGACTAATACTAAGAAATTTGAATTTCAATTGTGACTAATAGTAAGAAATTTGGATTTCAATTGTGACTAATACTTAGAAATTTGGATTTCAATTGTTACTAATAGTAAGAAATTTGGATTTCAATTGTGACTAATACTAAGAAATTTGAATTTCAATTGTGACTAATACTAAGAAATTTGGATTTCAATTGTGACTAATACTAAGAAATTTGGATTTCAATTGTGACTAATACTAAGAAATTTGAATTTCAATTGTGACTAATACTAAGAAATTTGGATTTCAATTGTGACTAATACTAAGAAATTTGAATTTCAATTGTGACTAATACTAAGACATTTGAATTTCAATTGTGACTAATACTAAGAAATTTGAATTTCAATTGTGACTAATACTAAGAAATTTGGATTTCAATTGTGACTAATACTAAGAAATTTGAATTTCAATTGTGACTAATACTAAGAAATTTGGATTTCAATTGAGACTAATACTAAGAAATTTGAATTTCAATTGTGACTAATACTAAGAAATTTGAATTTCAATTGTGACTAATACTAAGAAATTTGAATTTCAATTGTGACTAATACTAAGCAATTTGGATTTCAATTGTGACTAATAGTTAGAAATTTGAATTTCAATTGTGACTAATACTAAGAAATTTGGATTTCAATTGTGACTAATACTAAGAAATTTGAATTTCAATTGTGACTAATACTAAGAAATTTGAATTTCAATTGTGACTAATACTAAGAAATGTGGATTTCAATTGTGACTAATACTAAGAAATTTGAATTTCAATTGTGACTAATAGTTAGAAATTTGAATTTCAATTGTGACTAATACTAAGAAATTTGGATTTCAATTGTGACTAATACTAAGAAATTTGAATTTCAATTGTGACTAATACTAAGAAATTTGGATTTCAATTGTGACTAATACTAAGAAATTTGAATTTCAATTGTGACTAATACTAAGAAATTTGAATTTCAATTGTGACTAATACTAAGAAATGTGGATTTCAATTGTGACTAATACTAAGAAATTTGAATTTCTATTGTGACTAATAGTAAGAAATTTGGATTTCAATTGTGACTAATACTTAGAAATTTGGATTTCAATTGTTACTAATAGTAAGAAATTTGGATTTCAATTGTGACTAATACTAAGAAATTTGAATTTCAATTGTGACTAATACTAAGAAATTTGGATTTCAATTGTGACTAATACTAAGAAATTTGGATTTCAATTGTGACTAATACTAAGAAATTTGAATTTCAATTGTGACTAATACTAAGAAATTTGGATTTCAATTGTGACTAATACTAAGAAATTTTAATTTCAATTGTGACTAATACTAAGACATTTGAATTTCAATTGTGACTAATACTAAGAAATTTGAATTTCAATTGTGACTAATACTAAGAAATTTGGATTTCAATTGTGACTAATACTAAGAAATTTGAATTTCAATTGTGACTAATACTAAGAAATTTGGATTTCAATTGAGACTAATACTAAGAAATTTGAATTTCAATTGTGACTAATACTAAGAAATTTGAATTTCAATTGTGACTAATACTAAGAAATTTGAATTTCAATTGTGACTAATACTAAGAAATGTGGATTTCAATTGTGACTAATAGTTAGAAATTTGAATTTCAATTGTGACTAATACTAAGAAATTTGGATTTCAATTGTGACTAATACTAAGAAATTTGAATTTCAATTGTGACTAATACTAAGACATTTGAATTTCAATTGTGACTAATACTAAGAAATTTGAATTTCAATTGTGACTAATACTAAGAAATTTGGATTTCAATTGTGACTAATACTAAGAAATTTGAATTTCAATTGTGACTAATACTAAGACATTTGAATTTCAATTGTGACTAATACTAAGAAATTTGAATTTCAATTGTGACTAATACTAAGAAATTTGAATTTCAATTGTGACTAATAGTAAGAAATTTGAATTTCAATTGTGACTAATACTAAGAAATGTGGATTTCAATTGTGACTAATACTAAGAAATTTGAATTTCAATTGTGACTAATACTAAGAAATGTGGATTTCAATTGTGACTAATACTAAGAAATGTGGATTTCAATTGTGACTAATACTAAGACATTTCAATTTCAATTGTGACTAATACTAAGAAATGTGGATTTCAATTGTGACTAATACTGAGACATTTGGATTTCAATTGTGACTAATACTAAGAAATTTGGATTTCAATTGTGACTAATACTAAGAAATGTGGATTTCAATTGTGACTAATACTAAGAAATTTGGATTTCAATTGTGACTAATACTAAACAAAAATTGTATTTCAATTGTGACAAATATTTGAAAGAAAATGGATTTAAATTTTGACTACTACTAAAAGAATTGCAATTAAATTGTGACTAATACTAACAAAATTACGATTTCAATTATGACAAATATAAAAAAATAGATTTTACTTGTGACTAATACAAAAAACTGGATTTAAATGGTGACTAATACTAAAAAATATTTACATTTAAATTGTGACTAATACTAAAAAAAATTAATTTTCAATTCTTTCTAATACTAAAAAAGGCTGGATTTCAATTCTAACTAAAAAACATTTGATTATAAGTGTAACAAGTATTTAAAAACGTTGGATTTTATTTGGGACTATTACAAATAAATTTGGATTTAAATTATGACTAATTATAAAGAAATTTTATTTTCAATTATGATAATTATTTTTTTAAATTGGGTTTTAATTGTTACTAATACAAAAATAATTGGATTTCAATTGTGATATTTTTTTTGAATTGGGTTTTAATTTTGACAACCACAAAAATAAATTTGGATTTCAAGTGTTACTAATATTAAATATATATTTCAACTGTAACTAATATTTAACTAATTTTGACTAATACAAAAAATTTGATTTTAAATTGTTACTAATACTAAAAAATACATTTTATTGTGACTAATACTAGGACATTTGGGTTTCAATTGTGACTATTACTAAAGAAAATTCGATTTACATGGTGCTAATAAAAAATTGGATTTTACGTGCGACTAATACTAAAAAATGGATTTAAATTCTTACTTACACTAAAAATATTTATATTTCAATGCCGACTAATACTAAATAAAAATGGATTTCAATTATGACTAAAACTAAAAAAAATTGGATATCAATTGTGACTAATACTAAGTAAATTTGAATTTCAATTGTGACTAATAAAAGAAATTGTGACTAACTATAAAGAAAAATTGGATTGAAATTCTAAAAGAATGGGTTCAATATTTTGCTAATACTAAAAACTGGATTTCATTTGCGACTAATACGCCAAAAAATTGGAAATCAATTTTTTTTTTTTTTTTTTTTTTTTTTTTTATTCAATTTTCACCCCAAACAAGGCACAGTGCCACTTTGAAGCAGGGGGCTACTATTAGGGAATTAATTAGCGGGGTCATTATGAAGGGAGAAGAGTAGAAAGATGTTTGTTAACATTACACTTGAACTTCTGCATATCATTGCAGTTGGGAAAGCAGAATCCCGGAAGGGAGTTCCAAAGACCCGCAGTTCTGGGGAAGAAACTATTGGAGTAAAAGGCTTTCTTGCACCTAGGGATCTCCACTGTAAAGGGATGAGACTTAGTAGCTTGTCGGGTTTGTCGGGGGTAGTTACGTCGGGGAGGTACAAGTGTTTGCAGTTCGTCAGAGCATTCACCATTAAAGTATTTGTAGAACAGGCAGAGGGATGCAACATCTCGTCGATGGGACAGAGGTTGAAGCCCAGATGACAGTTCAGGACCTATCAGGTTTGCGACTCTTTTTTGAACCCTGTCCAGGAGCGAGAGACAAGCAGCAGATGCACCAGCCCAGATGTGACAACAGTACTCCATACATGGGCGAATGGTTGCCTTATAGAGGTATAGGATACTGGCAGGCGTAAGTAGTTTTCTAGCACGGTAGAGGGGGCCAACCTTCCTTGCAGCAGCCTTGGCAATGCTCTCAATGTATCTATTCCAGTTCATATTCCCTGTAAACGTTAGGCCGAGGAGTTTAAAAGAAGTACTTTCAGGCAATGTGTTCTTGGCCATTGCTATTGGTGGTAGAGAAGGTTTCTTGTAGTTATTGAAGGAAACAAGCTTAGTCTTAGCAGCATTGAATGAGACCAACCATTTTTGTCCCCATTCCACTACGGATTGGAGGTCATCCTCTAGTGTTTCTGCCATTTTCTTGGATATGTGTTCATTTGTTTTCCCCTCATATCTGTTATAGAGAGTGGTGTCATCGGCAAATATACCCATCTCCGAAACAATATTATCAGGGAGGTCGTTTATGAATATCAGGAACAATAGAGGTCCAAGGATAGACCCCTGAGGCACTCCCGCATTTATGTCATATTGTTTGGATGTACGTCCGTCGAGGACAACTTTGATTTTTCTATTACTTAAGAAGGATTTAATTACGTTATGAATTCTTCCAGTGATTCCATATGATCTAATTTTCCTTAGAAGACCATCGTGCCATACCCTGTCAAAAGCCTTAGATATATCAAGGGCCACCGCTCTACCCTCCCCTGTTTTATCCAATGAACGGTATATACGTTCAGAAACTACAGTTAAGATATCTGCTGTTGAACGGGCTTGCCTGAATCCATATTGTTTGTCAGTCAAGAGTTTAGCAGCTGTTAGGTGCTGGACTAGGGCTTTATTAACTAAGGACTCAAATATTTTGGCGAAAAGCGGGAGGAGGCTAATGGGGCGATAATTTAGTGGGTCAGTTCTTTCACCAGAATTCTTGAAGACTGGTACCACAGAGGCGGTTTTCCAGCAGTCGGGAAAACAAGATTCGTTAAGGCATTTATTGTAAAGTTTGGACAGAACTGGAGCAACCTCGGCAGAGCATTTTTTTAATAGCACAGCCGGGATGAGATCTGGTCCACATGCTTTAGAGGTGTCTAGGTTTTTTATAATAGCATGTACCTGAGAAGGGGTGATTTTCAAGTCGTCAAGTGTGGCGTCTGTTCGCAGAGGAAAATCAGGGAGTGAGTGGTGTACCGAGTTCAGTGTGGAGTTTGAGGCAAACCGACTGGCAAGCAGATTAGCCTTGTCAGTTGCCGTGCAAGCAACCTCATGATTGTTTGTTAGTGGGGGAATAATTGACTGTCCATTATTAACTACGCTGTTGTAGATTTTCCAAAAATCCCGGGTTCCTAATTTCTGTGCTTCGATGCGCTTTCTGGTGGTTTCAGAGTAATCTGACTTAGCTGTGTCTATCACTCTCTTACAATTATTTCTAGCTTCTATAAACTTCTGTTTATTTGAGCTGGACTTATGTCGGTTGAATCTGCGGAACGCATGCTGCCTTTGACAAATGGCAGCTGCACAAGCAGAAGTAAACCATTGGGGGGAGTGGGGCTTGCTATAGTATTTCCGTGCGGGAACATGTGCTTCAATAGCAGTTTTGAACCATTCAGTTGTCTCATTTGCACACTGTTCCGCTGGAAGAGTAAAGATATTTTGCCATGGGGCATCTCTGATGAGCTCCCTGATGGCTTCCCAATCAGCCTTTTTGTAATACCTCGTTGTTTTGAGTAGTGGGTCTTCAGTTTTAGGGCGAGAATTTAGGCTGATTTCTACCATTATCACAGCGTGATCAGCATTCCCGAGTGGGCTATGGGCATTTGTTGTACAGTCATTGGGAACTGTTGTCAGAAAGAGATCTAGAAGTGAGGCATGTTGATCGTGCTGGTCTGGGAAACGTGTCGGAAATGTAACCATCTGAGATAGGGAATGAGATATAGAGAAGCTATATGTGGCGCTACCAGCTACGTCTGTGTGATTTGAGAATCCTAGCCAGTTACTGTGGTGGACATTGAAGTCACCAAATACATGTATTTGTGCGCTAGTATCGAGGGAGAGTGCTATATCTATGCTGTCTGAGACTTTGTTTATTAGGGTACAGTCTTGGTTTGAGGGAGAGCGGTAGAGAAAATATAAGTAGCTAATATTGTGTTGCATATTTAGTCTGAAGCACATAAAGGCCTGGCCCTCTGATTCTAGTTTTATTTCTCTAGTTAGGGGGAGGGTGTTTCGAATATAGACTCCAAGTCCATGCATATGTCTGTCCGAGTCCTTACGGTAGAGTGGGAGATAACCAGGCATGTTAAAGTGGTTAGAGGGTATGGAGGAGTGAAGGTTAGTTTCACTTAATGCTAAGATATCCGGGGTGTTTACAAGGAGAAATGACTCAACATCATCTAAGTTAGTTCTAAGCCCGCGGATATTAGTAAATGCAAGCCTCAAGGGAGGAGGCAGGTTGGTTTTCTTTGAGTTTGGTCCTGGTTTAAACGTAACTTTTGCTTGAGCTGTCATTTCATTTTATTTTATTTAAAAGTTTCAGTTAGGGTGGATGAGTGAGGGGGTGCTGGACAAGTAGTTGTGCAGAATACCAGACATGCAATACAAGTAGACCATCAGCTGTCCTCACCCACAGGATTGTGGCCTCGGGAAAGCCCACCGGGGATGAGTGCAGGGTCCCTTTCCATGCGCGACATGGCACTACAAACATCCCGATATTTTACAACTGTTGATGGAGCAGCCGCTCTAAGCGCTACCAAAGAGTTAGGGCTCCTGTACTATCAGTCGGAAACAGCAGCCAGGAACTGTCAATCCGGTACCCTCAATCCATTAGGCAAAGCCAGCCCAGTCCAACTGCACTGACATATATGGCACTGAAGCACCCCACTGTGTCCAGTTTAGGGGGATGGGATGTGGCAGGAGTGGGGAAAAGCGGCGTTCATTACCCTAGTCAGGAAACAAGGTCAACCACTGGGTGATTCAAGCGAGTCCCTGTGATAGTACCTCTACGCCTGGCCAATAGGCAAAGAAGGAGTATGAAAGCCGAGCGATAGACAGAGTCTATCTCCTCCTTAAGCAGTTTAGGTTTGCCAACCGGTGATTTGTTTGAGTCACCAGCTCTAGGAAGGTTGTCGTCCAGGACTGAAGAGGCCTCCCTCCCCTAGGTTTAGTTTCAGAGTTTTCCTTCTCCTAGACGGATGGCCTGGGAAGACCTACGGGTCCATCAGCTCCGAGGGGGTTCGCCCCGCGCCTGGGTCCTAATCCAGGTATTTCTGCGACCCCGCATGGGTAGTTAATATTTATTGGTTATTTAGGTTAATATCTCCTGGAAAATCGGGCATTTAGGTTAGCTTCTACAGAAGATTTTCACTCCTCAAGTGTGGTTTAAAAAGGGCATTATTATGCTGTCCATTTTCATTTATACTGAGAGAGGGCATACGTAAAAATTCATGCAGTGGAAGCAGTTAAATTTGCTACAGTATTGGATCGAGAGAGTCGAGTTGATGTATGGTTAGATATAGTTTTGTAAGTTTAGCAATGTATGGTTAGATATGGTTTAGTAGGTTTAGGAATGTATGGTTAGATATGGTTTAGTAGGTTTAGGAATTAGGATAAAGTGCTAGAGTATGATCTACTTTCTATTAGAAATTCTGATTTGGTGCCCAAACCGGACATTTAGTAAGACTGAAAGATTAGATATGTTCAGTATAGAGACAAGAGAACATTTGAAATGGAGTACAGTTATACCTGATAGATATAGGTTATTGCATATTCTGTAAGTATAGTAAAAGTATAGATGGATGGATAAGTAGTATTGTATACGAATGCATGGAATTTTAGACAATTTGAGTAAGTTGCCTTTAGACTACAACTAAGGAGAATGACTTCGCCTTTCTCTTAATATCCGGAAGTTTTTATTTCAATGAGTACCGGTTTAGTTTGTGTAATAATTATTGCAATACTATCTCTTAATAAAGAGATATTAACGGTTACTGTTCATTATAGATTACTTTAAGTCAATGTATTGGACTAAGGCTAGTAAGTATTTACTTAGAAGCTTGGTTATGGGTTGGGAGTTATAATCGGGAGCATGCCTAGGAAATTTTAGGTGTTAATGGGTATCGATTTGCGAGTTTGTTAAGGTCAAGGGCGGAGAGCAAGGACCCATCTAAGTTACGTGAGACGGATTTGTTTAGTGTCAACTTAGGAAGTAAATCAGATTTGATTTGTAAGTGATCAGGAGAAAGAGAATTTAAGTAAAAAATAATAAGGTTTGTCATGCAAAACAGACAAGGCAGTCATCTTTGAGGTAAAGTATCTATAGGAGGTACTTGCTTAGTATACAAGCAGCAGTATTTTGTAGTTTGGAGAGGAATTTTAGGTACAATAGTTTCATGACTTATTGCAAAAGTCCGTAGTCAAGGTGAGGGACGATGTACTTCTAATATTGAAACTGGGTTTTTCTAATTTTAAAAGTAGTTGACTAGAGTGTTATTAGGTGTTCTACTTTGCTTAGGGATAGAATAAAGATTTAAGGTAATATTCAGGGTGATATAAGCAGTTTCATGAGGATTGGATATATGATCACTGGATGTTGAACTGCTCAGGAGGATTCTTGTATCAATTAAGAAGGATGTCTTGGTGATATAAGATTTGAGAAATTAAGAGTCTGGGGATACAGAGAGCTTTGAGCCGATGAGGATTCAGTATAGGCGATTGTATATAGGTAACAAAGGTGGTTTAGTTTAGTACGCACGTATTGTACATATTAAGTATACTGCTTCAGTTCAATCCTCTAACGCAAAGGAAAATCCGTTTGCATTCCGGTTTGCAATTTTGTCAAGAGGGGAAATTTAAAAACAGCTTATCTAATTGTTGATGATATCAGTTTATAGACAATAGTATAGACTGATAAATTGTTGTGTAAGGCATAAGAGCCCCTCATCTTCAGATGAGATGATGGATCACGAGCATAAGTTTCTTAAAAAAAAAAAAAAAAAAAAAAAAAATTTTTTTTTTTCTTTTTTTCGATGGCTGATTATATTAAGTATCGTACTTAAATAAAGTTTTCATGTCCTCTAAATAACTTAGCATAATTTCTTTTTTTACCGAGTTTGTCTTTACTATAGCATTGACTTATTAATTAAGTGACATGGCATTGTAAGCGGCGAAATAGTCTATTTAAGTGAAGAAAAGTTATCGGTTACAATATGCCTGAAAATGGAAAGAATATTAGCTTTAAATTATATGCGAACAGTTAGGAATTTTTACTTAGCTTTGGTTTTTTTTTCTTGGATACTCGAGGCTAAAAAGCATGGTGGTCGTTTGTTTCACTTGGCCTCATACGGTCAAATGGCACTTGTGGTACCAAGATGCTATCTAATTAGGGAGACGGTGTGGGCTGATTTAGAGGGAGGGGGGTCACTTAGTGAAAAGTGTTCCAGTTGGCGGCGCGACATATTTCTTTACATGTGTATCGTTTTTAGGGGTATTAATGTTAACAATTGAATACGCGTTTCAAACAAATATGATGGAAATAAAATATTAATAGATATAACGTAAAAGTAATGGCATAAGTAACGTACAAGGTGAAAAGCGGAAAAAACTGAAAAGGAAATGTGCAGTTGAAAAGTACAGCTTTAGGAAATAATTTAAATAATAAACTTACGGTGCGTAAGGATTCGTTGAAATAAGTTTTAACCGTCGTGAAGGAAAACCAACAATAAATTGAGAATCATAGAGTTTTAGGTTTAATTCAATAAATCTAATTATTTATAGGTTTTTTTTTAATATATGCAATAATTGAACATGCAATAAGTCTAGATTTATAACACGGTGGAAATGATATTTAAATAAGGTTTTCATGTCCTCTAAATAACTTAGCATAATTTCTTTTTTTACCGAGTTTGTCTTTACTATAGCATTGACTTATTAATTAAGTGACATGGCATTGTAAGCGGCGAAATAGTCTATTTAAGTGAAGAAAAGTTATCGGTTACAATATGCCTGAAAATGGAAAGAATATTAGCTTTAAATTATATGCGAACAGTTAGGAATTTTTACTTAGCTTTGGTTTTTTTTTCTTGGATACTCGAGGCTAAAAAGCATGGTGGTCGTTTGTTTCACTTGGCCTCATACGGTCAATTGTGACTAATACTAAATAAAATTGGATTTCAGTTGTGACTAATAAAAAAATTGTGAATAATACTAAAGAAAAATTGGATTGAAATCATACCTAATAAAAATTTTGAATTCAATTGTGATTAATACTAAAAATAGATATCAATTGTGATTAATACTAAAACAAATGGATTTAAGTTGTGACTAATGCTAAAAAAATGGATTTCACTTATGATTAATACTAAAAAAATGGATATCAATTGTGACTAATACTAAAAAATTTGGATTTAATTGTGACTAATGCTAAAAAAAATTGTATATCAATTGTGACTAATACTAAAGAAAATTGGATTTCAATTGTGACTAATACTAAAAAATTGGCTTTCAATTGTGACTAAAACTAAAAAAAAAGGCAATAATTTTCTGAAAGAATAGCACTTTTTACAACTTTGGAATTGTTTATATTTTTTAATCACACAAAATATATATTAAAATATTCCTTAGTTTGTGCATCGGCTTCTGCTTACAAATAACCTTGTAATATAATCATGCAAAGTAGCCGCACTTTACAATTAACTAGCTAAGTATCTATCTCATCTTTGTTTTCTGTTGATGCTTCTACATATTTTATACGCCGTTTATCACGCTCGTTTCCGTTAATCTGTTCCTGTATCAATAGTCAATAGTAATAAAAAAGAACAGATAGAATAACAAATCATTTGTTTTTTTTTTATTTTCCTTTGGCCGAAGTTATCAGAAATCAAGGAACCCATTACTTTGAACTCTATACGAGACACATAGATATTCGAATGTTCGATTAAAGTTCCGTATCTCTCAAACATTGAGTTAGTAAAGAAATTTAGAACGTAATTTTCATCTTTCCAGTTAACCATTTTCATGTTATAGTATATCTTTTTTTGCCTATTGGTCTTATTGAATTTCAGGAGTATCCAGCTTCGTGCTGTAACTTGAGGTAATATCACTTAGAGAAGGTGCACCATTCTTCATAAAAGCTAATGTCGGTTAGCCATAGAAAGAAGATCTTATTTGGGCAGCGAATACTATATGATTTTGAATATTCAGTCAGGGTTTACTTCTTTGGAAATAGTATCCTCATGACAGGTTGTTCTGACAAACTCCTGTACAGAGAGACGTACGATAGTGTCTAGTAGGCATTTAAGTTTCTCTCCAGTAGGTATTCAAGTTTCTCTTGTCTATGCGTATGTGTGTTTATATGTTTATATAAAAGTATAATAAAAGACGAACAAAGAATCACAAATTTAAAAGATATAATGCACCAAGTTTCGTTAGGGAGTGGGGTGTTCAATATTATGACGTACTAATTTCGAAAAAAAAAAACCGCCGACTTATTACTTGATGAATCTATTATATAAAAAAGAGTTGTCAATTTTATTGTTTAATTTTATTTCAGTCGAAGTTCTCAGAAATCACTTGATGGCCCCTTCCTAACATGTGATCTCTATATGAGATACATAGATATTTGAATATTCCATTAAAGTGCTCATTTACCTCTTAAAGTTAAGTTAATAAAATGTTGAAAACATCATTTCTCTCTCCTCATTTAACCATTTAGATAAGTTTACGTGTATCTTTTTGTGATCTCTTTATCTTACTGGATTTCAAGACGAAAAATGATCTCATCTAGTTAAGTATCCAGCTTCGTGCTATTAGTTGACGTAACATCACTTGGAAAGAGTGAAAAAGTCCTCATAAAAGCCAGTGTGATTTAAAAATATTTAGAAAATATTATTTGGACCGCAAATACTATGCGATTTTGAATATTAGCCATGGTTTACTTAAAGGGACAAGCATCTTCATACCAGGTTGTTCTGAGCCTTGTATAGAGAGCTTGTGTAGGTGGAGCTAATATAGAGATCTTGTGTAGGTGGAATTAATATATAAAAATACGCGAGGATAGTGTGTATTAGGCATTGGAGTTATCACTTCAAAATGACTCATAATCTTCTTTCTCTCAAACAATATTTCTCTAGATGTTGTCTTGTCTGTTGTAGTACTCGGGTCACACGTGTCTATGCTATTTACACTAGTCAGTTCAAACATGGAAACTAATAAAATTTTAAAAGATCATAACCAAAACTATTAACACAGAAATAGTCCATAATAATGAAATACGCCTAAAAGAAAGAATGCTGCCAAAATAAGTATATATATATATATGTGTGTGTGTGTGTGTGTGTGTGTATGTGTGTGTGTGTTGTTTGTGCACGCGTGTGAGTGTTTGTATGTCGCAGTGCACATAATGGTCCTTGTTAAAACCATCGGTACTTTGAAGTAATTTTAATGAGTCAGGTTTCTGAGAGGCAGCTCTACTGAACAACTTTATCGAAAAATAAACCAACCTAATAAAGAATAAAGAAACCGAAAGGAAACCAAAATCCCAATCAGTAAACTCGTTTACATAATTGAAATTACTCAGAAGAACCAAAACAAACGTTGTGTATTCTTGACATTTTAGAAATGCAGGAAACAGAAACGGAACCGGGGGGAAAATGTTTGAAGCAAAAGCTTCCGGTTTCATAACCACAAACTGGTGATGGTGCATCCGGTGCGGTACCAATTGAAACTTATGTTACATCCGTTTATGCAAAAGAACAAATGACGATTCGAAATTACTTAATCGCTTTTAATTTATGTATATAATGATTCAAAATATCTCCCATAGAACACACACTGTGTTCTTTGGTTTTTCATAGAACAAATATTGTGGAACACATGCTGCGGGGCTGCTTCCCAACTGACTATAACATGGTCCCCAACCTCCTAATGTTAAGAATGGTTTTCTGAATCTGAATAGACACCCCAATCTCGCCATGGTAAGAACGGTTTTCAAAGTAGACACCCCATTTTATGAGGGGGTGTTTTTAAAGTATTTGCCTAAAATTAAACCTTAAAATTCGCAGTCAGCATATCCACCCACAAGGACTATAACCCCCCCCCACAAAATAAAATCTTGAGGGTGGCAGTGTAGGCTGGAGAGCAGTAGATTAGTTTATCACGTGGCCCTACAAATCTGGCGGCCACTGAATTACAGTGCATAATGTATGTCTTTATACCTGGAAAACTACTTGTTTCCGCCAAAGTTAAAAGATTGTATTATTCAGCATAGTCGAAAACCTTGGAAAGTCCTAATTTTAAAGAAAATTGTGTGAAGGTAAAAATCGACGTAAAAAATTAATGTCTGAGCAGTGTCCATAATGAGTATAGAAAAGAGGAGTAAACCAAAAGTAAATGTATAAAAATAAAGTGCTTCTCTGGACAATGTAAGTTAGAGTAAATTTCTAGTTTAGCGGCGTAATTTCTTTGCCAGACACAAAAAAATATAAAAAAATACTTATTTTTATATAAAACACATAATTAGACCTACAGGCTAGAATAAAATCAGAAAAAATGTCATTATTATTTCTTTTTTATCAATTATAAGACTAAAAATACGGGATTCGAGGTCGCCATATCGCTTTATAAATTTGACCGTACTAAGGTTTGACAGATTATCCTTTATAGTGCCAAATTTGTTTTCTACGCTCTTTCATAGGACTCTATTTTAAGTAATAGTGTACAAAAGGCCAATTTGGCCATAACAAGGCTAATGTGTCAAGTTTAGAAATGCAAAATGTTCAAAGTAATATGGCTGCCTCGAATGTTGTAAATTTAGTCAAAAAAGATGATGAGCAAATAATGAAACTGAGATTATTTTCTAGTGTTAGTTCAGCCTTTGGGTCACATAATGTGATTTATATGAAAATAAAACGTTTTTATAATTTATTTGTCTTTCAAGAAACGGGGGAAAAAGCATCGTCTAAGGATTGTAAGTGGTTGATCCGATATATAAGATGATTGAAGTCTAAACACGCGTAAGAAAATATATATTGTCCACAGTAATAGTAAATGTAAAAAAGAAATGAAAAACATATTAAAAAACAAACGGACCAAAACAAACAAAAAAGGTAATGGCACCCGTGCGTTCGGTTATGTATGTAGAAGTGGATTCTGGAATAATAGAAATGGCTGGTCTCAGCCAATCAGCCGGGCGGATTTTGAGAAGGGAAGGTTAATTATTTTTTAATTGGATAATTGGAGAATGAAAAGAGTATATTATGTGTATGTAGCTAATAAGCAATTACGATGGGTGCAACGAAAGAAACGTAGGAAGATGTAGAATAGGTTCTGGTCTCAACTGGTAGCAGTAGGAGGACTAAATATTATAGAGAAAAATAGCAACTCTTTATTCTATAGATGTCGCGATTGTGATGGTGTTTCTCATAGGATGCAATGTAGCATTTTATTATAACGAGTTAATATAACTTAAATTGTGTTCGAGAATTACATAAGAAAGTGGCTAATATCCTAGACGTAATGAATTAATATGTGGCACCATTTATTACAAACCTACGATAAAATGCCTGAACTATTAAGATATGTTTACTGCAAAGCTAAAAATTATATCATGAACCAATAGTTATTACGGTATGCATGTATATTCATAATGCTGTTGTTCGATCTTCACATGGCATATTCCATTTTTTTTTAAATTTTCACACTTTTGCACCAATTTTCCCCGGCTAAAGCACAAATATAAATGTTCCTATATGTTGGAATACCCTATATAGCAAGTTTCATGTCTGTAATAATCAAAACTGACAGATTAGTTTGGTAGGCAAAATTTTTAAACACACACACATATATATATATATATATATACGCATACATAAATATATATATATACATAAAAACGTTTGTGTTTTCTATAACCTTTTTACGCAAATATTACGCAAGTATAAATCATGTAGAATATCTGCATGAATATAATTGCGTGTAATATTTAACTAAAGGTGATCATCCCATGAGAAAATCGAAAACAAAACTAATAGGGAATTTAAAGAATATGCAAATTAGCTAGATCTTTTGCAGACAAATGCAACTCCACGACCCATATACAACAAAGTTGTATTTTCTTTTTAAATAAATAGAAAAAAGGGGTTTATATATGAATACTAGCAGGGCTACCCGGCGTTGCTCGGGACCGTATAAACAATGAAAAAACAAAAGCAGATATTGAACATATGTTTTATTCTTAGGGGAGAGGAATCTTTCATCTCAAGTTTTAGCGTTACAAACAAACATTTGTCTTTTATATATATAGATAATGACAGGTTTTTTTGGGGTCCTCCCTCGAAGATAACTGATCAGTTGACCAACTTCTAGTGGTCCGTTTGACGTGAAATTTCGATATTTGTCATCCGGGTGATGGGGCTTCGATATGATACCAAATTTGTCAAGTTTGGTTCCGTCTTTCAAAAGTTTTAGCGTTACAAACAAACATACATGCATACACACAGACGTTTGGCTTTTATATATATAGATGAATGCACACAAAAAATTATAGAAGCATAGACAAGCTTTTACTATTGGTGTGGGTACTGCGATGGAAGATGACTAATGAGATAATTTACTTAATTAAATTATAGCTCAAAATGCATCAAAATATATGCTTAATATTTGTTCACATGAATTAAACAGGTTACTTTAGCAATAGTCTGGTTTAACTGACAAGGTCTGAAAAAATATTAGAACTAAGGTTATTCTGATTAATTTTCTTGTTTATTGCTGTTGTCTTCGAACGAGTACTAGTGCTCAAAGTTTGTCACAGCATTTGCCATTGGCATACTTGTAAGACACGCACATAGATGCCACATTCCTGTGATGGGACAGATGTTGATGTTTAATAGGTAGTTAAGGACCTATTAGGTTGCCGACTCTTTGTCGAACCCTGTCTAGGAGCGAGAGACTAGGGGTAGATGTACCAGACCAGATGTGGCAAGAACACTCTATGCATGGGCGAACCAGAGCTTTGTAGAGATGCAGAATACTCTTAGGTGTGAGTAGCATTTTAGCACGGTAGAAAGAGAGAGCTCACCTTCCTTGCCTCGGCCTTGGCAGTTGCCTCAATGTATTTATTCCAATTCATGTTGCCTGTGAATGTTGAACGTAGCAACCATAGAGAAGTATTTCCAGGCAGCCATGGAAATCAGTGGTTGAGAAGAGTTCTTATAATTATAAAAGAAAAAAAAGCTTAGTCATGGCACCATTGAACGTTACTAATTAGTTACAGTCCCATTCCACTACGTAGTGTTATCTAGGAAAGATGTCGGAAGATGTGTACAGCTTACTAAACAACATATTGGGTTTTTTTTCTGATAAACTGAAATCAAAGATTCTGTCGAATCAATAATTGTTATATAAAAATAATATTTACTGCACTGTTTCGCCCAACGTAAAATACATAATTATAACGTTTTCTTTTATAGTTACTACCAAATATAATTTTATGAAAGAACGTTGAAAAAAAACCTTTAAAATTATATCAATACATTTTTTGTAACCCTAAGCTGATTTAAGAATATTTATTTGTAACGTTTTACCTAATAACTGCTTTCAAATATATGTGTGTACAATTACGACTGAATAAATATTTTAGTAAAATAATCAGGAAAAAGATAAAATTGGAGCCAATTTTTGTAAAAAGTCAAATAAAATTTTGATGGCCAAACTGTTCTTTTAAGGTCAAATCCGTAAAATTTGGCTAAACAACCTATTATTATTATTATTATTATTATTATTATTATTATTATTATTATTATTATTATTATTATTATTATTGAAGTGTTCCTGGGTTAGGATAAGGAAATAAAAGAAATAAAAAAAATCGTCTTTGCAAGCAAACAGTCGCCGGGTTCGGGATCACCACTATAATCAACCTTCGTCTCCCTACCTCTCCTCGACTATTCCTGTCAACTCCTTTTACACATGTTTCCCGCGTTTTTGTCGTGTTATTTCACATGACTTCCACCAGAACACACCTTTTATAACTATGGGCGGCATCTTGACTTCTCTCTCTTTCGCCCAACCTCGCCCGACACACACACGCGTTAAGATATCTGTTCGTTTGATCTTTTCCCCTTTTTATTATTTTCTTTTCCTTCTGCTAACTTTAAACAACAACAATTATTATTATTATTATTATTATTATTATTATTATTATTATTATTATTATTATTATTATTAACATCGATGTAATAATAAGCTAAGTCATTTCGTGTTCGTACGACTGTTATTCCCTTTCACTTATACAAAAATGCCACCGTCATGATTTATAATCAAATTTATGTTGGTAATATAAAACAAAAATAAATACTATACGGAATTTAAAAATAAATCATTCCAAAATCAAATCATGTTTTTCGGTCGACTAATGCAATACACATTTAAATAAATGCACGTAAATAAATCGCATCATCTTTCATTTTCTGCGAACCTGTTTGTTTCCGGTCGCCATCTTGACTTCCAATACTGAACCTAGTCAACATTTTGTTGTCATATAATTATTCGTTTCTTGAAAGCAGATTATCGAACAAAAATAACTATTACTTGAATTTAATTTCATTTTGTTGTTCTTTATTTTTATTACTACAGGTTTACTATTATTAATTGATACAAATTAGCCAAGGTTTCAATGTTACATTATGAAAGAACTATAATTTTATAGAATAGCATCTGTGTATTTTTCTGTCCATTTTTCACATACCTTGAAAACGATTTTGTCATTGAAAACTGCCACAAATAAATACTCTGGTTGCTATGTACAGTAATCATTTTTATTAGAAGGTACAGGCAATAACGGTGGCATAAAATTAGGGGAACATAGTTTTGAAGGCCGGTTTATCATAATTTTGTAGGTTACAGACTACTTTTTGATTGTATTTGAAAGATTAAAGCCTAAAGTTAATTTTCAAAAGGAAAAATATTTGTACACGTGAAAAAACTTACAATGAAAAATGTTTTCACGGAGACATTCGGAAACTGACATGTTCAGTTAAATTTTTGAAGTTAGATTTTGAATAAATATATACATTGTAGGAATGTCTTGAAAGAGGCATATTCGTTTTCTGAAACCATTTCCAAGATAGCTAGTAAAGTTTTAAGATATTGAATCAAATTAAAAGAAAACATCTTGTTTGTACAAAACGGTAGCTTAATTAGCCCCCAAAAGCGAGAGTTTGTGGCTTCGGACAAGCAAAAATAAAGTCACCAAAGCGTGGATTCTACAGAAGCCCAAAATGTCAGAAATACATGAAGATGTCTAAAAATGACGCCAAGTAGTAAAACGGAGGTAAGGGGAGCTGTTGTTTCCCAGCAATACTTCCGTACATTTCTATCGTGAACATTTGTATAATTTTTATATAATTTTTAATTTTTACCATTTTTAAATTTAATTATTTGTCTGTCTTTCTCTATTTAAATTATTTTTTTAAAGATTATATGAGAAATTACGTTCGGCGAAATTTACATGTTCATTTAAGCAAGGCAAATATTAGAACTTTGCATATTACGCAAAAAATGTGATCTAAAAAGGAGGAAATATTTTTTGCAAATATATTTTTTGTGTAATTTAAAAAAAAATGCTTAATTCAATGATAATATCGATTGTTGAGAAATTTATTTTTCTTCAAGTTATATCGAATTTCGTAATACGGTCTTTAGAGCAATTTACGTAATGGTACTGCAAAAATTATTTTCTTTTTTTATTTTTTTTTATTTTTTATTGTTACAATTTACAATGCCTTTATTTCATTAAAAAAATCAAATATAAATTCATTCATTTTTTTTATACGAAAAACCATAACTTTAGTAAAAAATATTTTTCTTTAAACAAAATTATTCATTTCCACGAAGATTCCAATAAAAAATAAATCATTCCTTATATTTTGTGATCATTATTTAAAAAAAACTGAAAATTTAATTCAGATGTGTTAAATTTTTAATTTTTGTGATATTTTAAATAAAGGAAGGTGTCAAAATGTTTATATATTTTGATCATCGGCTTTTCATTTTGCACGTACATATTATTAGCGTCATAAATTATCTTGTGGTAAATTATTCAAACACAATGGATTTCGCTTCACTTAATCATTTATTCCCTATTTGCGTTAAAATCAATATTGAATGGTAGTTTTAAGAAGTTTAAGTTATCGTAAATACCGACTTTGAGCAAAAAAAGCTTTGTTTGTTTGCTTCTTTACATAAAAAATATGATTCTTTGCTCAGAGTCAATACTTACGCTAAAAGACATAACTTTAATAAAATGTTCTTAACGTTAAAGATTAGTACATCAACTGTGCTATGATAAGTTGAGACTACAAAACTGATCTACTGATCTGCGAATATTGAGAGGAGGCCAATAGGATACAACATTGTCTTTTCTGTAATCTATTTCTCAACCTGTGCGGTTTGAATCACCTTGCGTAAAATTCTGCCTTAAACGTGGGAAACTATCGTATGACAACATGCTTTAAAGACATGCAAAGAATAAGAAACTAAACCGAAATAAATCATTTCTGACTGGACTAAAACTAAATAATGTTTGTCCGTAATAGTTTTCGTTAATTAAAAAGAAACAATTCAAGTTACACGTTTTTTTTTAAGTTTTATTCGCTAAAAGTGCACCTCGTTATAATACAAGATTGTAAGACAGGTTAAAGTTAATCGAGAGGTTGGGAAGGATGATTAAACCATAACATTTTTCCCCTGAAGAATTATTATGACGGAGGATAGAATTAGAGATATAGTCTTAAGTTATGAAGTCTTTGTATTTATTAGGCATTTTTTTAAACCTAGATGATCTTCGTATGGGTTCCTGAGGTTCTGAATGCGTACTGTTAGATTTTTGAGAATCATCGTTTTCTGCTTCTTTCAGTAATGTATTCAGTGTCTCTACATCAGCAATGGGCAATTCTTTTCAGCTCTCAGTGTTTGTAAAGAGATCTTTATTGGAAGTGACTTCTTTATTCGGTGATTTATTTAAGGTCTATATCTCGTACATTAACAGAGAATTGGCGTGCATGTGCATAGTGAGGATTGCTTTCTAAAAGACTGGTGTTACAGGAGCATCATACTCGATTTAGTATTATTTCTGAAATATATAAGACTGTGTTTGCTCGAGTACGAATAGGGAGCCCAGACGTAGACTTACGATTATATTTAAAAAGTTCATTTGTTCGGTGTCATATTCATTGCAGCGCAGAATAGTGATTTAATTGAGTAGAAAGCACCAAATAAGACATCTCAACGTTAATGTTAGAAATCTGGTTGGATATCTCAACCCCTTAGAAGAAAAAGACGGAGAAAATGGAAAAAAATGTAGAAACCATATACTTGTATAATATGCTGGTTTACCTTTTCAGTAAAACCCCATTTGCTGTAACATACGATAACACATGGAACAAAAATCTTCATATAGCAAATAGTTTCGCTAAGTTTTTGACAATAATTAATACATATACACCG
This sequence comes from Euprymna scolopes, assembly GCF_053919585.1. Lineage (NCBI taxonomy): Eukaryota > Metazoa > Mollusca > Cephalopoda > Sepiida > Sepiolidae > Euprymna > Euprymna scolopes. The sequence continues at coordinate 8,891,611 of NC_136496.1, read as the reverse complement.
TATTACTTACAGTTAAAAGTGTCTTCTGTATTTATTAATTGTGTTTATTTTAATATAGGTTCAAAATAATTATCTATTCTTTAAGTTTAGTTTGTGAAATTTTTGGGGGTTTCTTTATATTGTTTAAAAATGGTCGTTGCTATTATAACACACGTGGTTATGGCGTATTTCCGGGAGTGTCAGAGTTCGTTTTTATCCCTGCCGATCAGCGTGTATTCTTAAAAATTGGGAGTTAGCAGCTGGCACACCACGGCAATTCTTCTATCCTTAAAACGAAATAAAGGCTACTTGTATCCCTAAAAAAATCTATGCTTGCAGCGCGTAATATTCTAAAGGTTTTACTATAGCCGTTTGTATCCCTAAAAAATGATGTTAGATTGAAATTATATGTCGCATTATGATTGGTTTTCATAACAAGGAGTGCTTTGAATAATGCTTATATGTCTTATCATCGGATTTGTAAATAAACATAGGTGTATAAGTAAGCCATAGAGTTTACTTTAATCATTCTCTTATTAGTCATTAATTACTATTTCTTTACACAAGCCATGCTAAATTTTATAGGAGGGAAATGTTGTGCATTTCTCTCCTAATAATTACTTAAATAAACACGAGGCCAAACGACATTGCTTTTAACAAAACAATAATAAAGGATTTATTTAGAAAAGGCGAGATTGTATCTCAGACTGGAGAGAAAGAAAGAAAGTATAAATGTCTGTTTGAAGGTGTCGTTTGCTATCAGACTGCTGTCGTCAACAAGTAGCAGTTGGAGGAGTGAGTGAGAGAGGTATGTATAGGTCGCTTGCTATCATCTCTCTGGCGATCGCAGCTAAAAGGGCTAAAAATAGTCCTTAATGAAACAGCTCAAATCAATGCGCCCTGCCAACCGATTGGTCAGTGTGGCCGAATCACTTTGTCACCGGGCATTGATCCGCTTATAATAAATAGTTTGTTAACTGCTTCAAGTTTCGTAGAAACTCTAGACTAAGACGATTTCAGCTTAATCGTCCGAAGGCGTCTTTTTTTATTCGAACTTCTGTAAGGTCAAACAGTTTTAGGCACCATAGTTGCTTATCTTTGATTTAAGTCTTTACTTAAGCAGTATATGTTGCGTGGGACACGTTTGTTGCATACAACATTATTAACTGGAACATTGAGAAGTTTTTATTCTTGTGCAGCGTCATTTTAATAGAACTCAGCGAAAGGTACACCATAGTCGTTTTGTAGAATAGACAATCTGATATCTGCAGAACGCGTTGCAGTTTGTGTGTTTGATGGTTTTGCATTGTTTTTTTTTTTTTGTTTTTTTTTTTAATTGTAAACCAGTGCTGGCGCATAACCAGATCGATGACACGACAAATACGAGAAACAGAACAGAAAAGATGAAAACGAATAAAAAGTACAGAAAACAGTGTAAAGAATATATTTCACTATTACATTTTCTTTACTGATACGTATAGCCCCTATTGCTGTTGTAGGTGAATAAAGGAAAGCAACACCGGTTACTGGGGATACCAATAACTGACTTCCCCTTATGGCAGAGATACTCTGAACTTGCTTTCTTCTATATGAAGCTGATGCTCACTTGCATCAGTTAAAAACTGTCATAAAATGTATAATAGAGGTGCTACGACAGCGAGTAAACCTAATTATATGTTTTGTCATGTAATATTACGGTTTTCATGTGCGTTTCTCAATATGGTAATATATTTATGTAATATATTTGCGCGTATTTTTCTTTTATTCCGTGTCTCCCACACAGCGAGTGTAATGTTATGACACTTTGGGCTGTGATTATAGCGTAGTATCTGTGTTAACTGTGGTAAGTAGGACCAAGGGTCAAAACATTATTATTATTATTATTATTATTATTATTATTATTATTATTATTATTATTATTATTATTATTATTATTATTATTAATTGATTCGAGCTACGGCGGGTCACTGGATAATTTTTTTTATAATTAGAAGAAAAACACTTAAATCGGGGGAAAATGATTGGCATATATAATATAATAAATCGCAAAACGAATGTGAAAAGCGAAAATAGATGTAAACATTATGTTGGGGTTTGCATAAACAAATAACTAGATTGGGGTTGCATCAGATTGGTCTGAAACACGTAATTATGTGACGTAAAGAAACACGTGATGTATGTAGATTTAGGGAGATTCTAGGCACTCGTTAGCTTGATATCAGAGAGAACGGACGACTCAAAATAGCGTGGGAAGTGACGTCACTTCGGACAGCCAAGATGTATAGAACGTGTAATCTCTGAAAATGCCGGCCAGATCATGAGAAGAGATGTTCGTAAATAATTCAGGTATGTGCTGTGTTATTTACATCTGTTAAAAGAATGTTTGTCTACACCTGTTTTGACACCTCCACGTCAATCGTTTCCTGTTAGAACTGTTGCATAAATGTTACAATATACACACTAGACGATCAACTAAATGATTCGACGTATATACATACACGCATTTACACGTACATGAATATACAGAGAAAAAATATAAACCCAACTAGTCAACGTGTACGTCGTTATGGAACATATTCACATACAAAATATGACATTTTATAATATATATCTTCCACCTGACTATATAACACGAGTGGCATGCATGTTCTTACGTTGCGGATAAAAATAAGTAGGGATATTAAACTCGTATCACTGTGATATTTGAAGATTATGTAAGGTAAATGTGAGAGGACGTCAGGGTGTGACAGCAAAGTGTCATTCATGTTCTGTGGATCCGACGCACTTCCAATGAATAGGTGGATGAGCATTATTTGATATAGTCTTTTCTTTTTCTTTTTTACATCTTAAATATAATAATGGTGGCATAATCATGTATTTTAAAGATGAAAGAAATTATAGGTGTAACTTGCTCACCCTCGCCATTTTAGATGCATTAATACAGCCATTACGCTTTTCTTTTCCCGCTCGTGTCCTGGATTAATACCTGTCGTCATCTTCTCAGTACGTCAGTCTTAACGAACTTAATATTTTTCTGGAAAAGACAAATAATGTCGAATCGTTTCCGTTGACCAAATGCTGCCTTAAACCGCACCCTTTATAAAAGTATTTCCTTGCGTTCTTATAATTTCCTCAGGGCTTGTTTCAGGTTTTATCTTTCAAATCATGACAACAAGCGAGCGGGGTCGACCTCTGACTTTTCCCTTGTCCGTAAGAGGCGTAGGTCCCTCCCCCCAAAAAAAACCCTTGAAAACCAGAAAAAAAGGTTTCCTTTAATGCATCTGTTTTTCCTAAGATATACAAAATTATATTTCCGGCAAAATATATCTGATTCATTAGCTGTTTTTATGGTATATGGAATGTTTCGACTTATCAAATTTTAATAACCTTAACATCTTAATTCAAATTATGTACATACGTATGTGACAAAGTGATGGGACTTCATGAAAAATGTCAATATATTGGCGCACTAGCACAAATGTGTTATTCTCAGTATATAAATAAAAAGAACAAAATATTTTTTTTATTATTTGGGGTAAACAGTTACATATGGTCGCTACAAATAGCCATCTGTTTCAGTCAAAGAGACTTCATGAGTCGACCTGGAACCCCTCGGCTCCAAAAAGAAAACATGAAAAATGAGATAGATTAGAGAGAAATTAAAGAAAAATGGGGCTCTTCAAAAAAAAGTATAAAAAATCCATGAAGAGTTTATAATGAATTGCGAGCTCTCTGAGAAAGAGGATAGAAAAGAACGGGGATAGAAAAAAAGAAAAAGGAAAGATCGCATTTGGACCTATTGGAAGATATTCAAAACTTTTACAACAGAATGTAAATTTGAAATAAAATTTAAAATGGGTCATAATTTTATTGGGGCTGTGAGTTGTACAGGAGTGTGGTGTGGGAGGGGTTTTACTTATATTGAACGTGTTACGGAAATAAAAGGACTTTGCATTTGTGTGATTTTACTCCGAGAGTTATGTGTCGTTATGCGTTCAGTTTGAGGTGGGGGGATTGACTAATGTAGACATATTCATGCTGAGGCATATATCTGCATACATACATACGTACTAAATATACAAAGACCTACATATATGTGTGAAAGCGACACAAACATACACATGTAAATATATACATAAAAGAACATACGCACACGCAAGAATACAGCTATATGTATAGATACACAGATAATCACATGTACACAAATATACAAATGTATGCAAATATACAGACATACACACACATATATACAAACATGCACACATATATATATCAATATACTTATACATATATATATACATATATACACACATACACATATATATAGACATATACAAATACAGATATAGATACACAAACACACACAAATACACGCACACATACACACATATATACATATATATACACATATATATATACATATACACATATATATATATATACATAGACACCCACACGCATATACATACATATATATATATATATATATATACATCTGCAAATACATCTATATGAACACCTACATATATACATATGTACACAATAAATATATACAGACGAGCGTCTAGCGAAATAAACCTACGTACAGAGGTACTGTTATACAGACATAAGAATATATTTAGTTGAATAGTATCAGGATATTAAAAATTTAAATGGGATATATTTAAGATAAAATTTTCGATTAAAAACTATTATGGAATTATTATTATTATAAGGGGGTAAATAAGGGGTAAAATAAATATATGGTCATTTGCGAACCCTCATCGGGTGTTAGGCTCTTTTCTTCATCTAAATTATACGTAGTCAAATTTAGTTATTCAAGAATTGAAACATACTAAAATGAGGTTGTAGGGGGAATGAGACATATATCTGTATATATACATCCAAACCAAATATACAAATACACCCATACAAGCGCGAAATCTATGCACACATACTTAAATATATACATAAAAGAACGTACTCATACGTAAGAATAAAGCTATATGTATAAATACATATAATCACAAGTTTACATATATACAAATACGTACAAAAATACAGACATACACACGCAAATACATATATACATATATATATATATAAATATATTTATACATTCATATATACACACATACACATATATAAAGATATATACAAATACAGATATACATACACAAACACACATACACCCAGACACACACACACACACATATATGCATACATATACATATATATATATACGTATATATATATATATACATAAACACACACATGTACATATATACATGTATATACATCAGCAAATACATCTATATGTACACCTATATATACGCAGGTATACAATAAATATACACAGACGGGTAGAAAAATAAACCGACGTACAAGGATACTGTTATACAGACATGAGCATATATTTAATTAAATGGTATTAGGATATTAAAAATTAGAAATGAATTATATTTAAGATAAATTTTTCGATTAAAACTATTACGGAGTTCTTAATAAATTATTAAGCAAATTAAATGTAAATATGAAAATAAACATATTATAATAATGAGTTTTAAAAGGTGTTAAATTACACCATATTATTATGTGTAATGTAAAGTATTCATTTTACTAGTTATTGTTAATATTTGTTTTATTTTATTTTATTATTATTTTATTTTATTTATTTATTTTTTATTTATTTTTTGTCTGAGTAGATTTTTGTATGAGTAGATTGGAGTTAGATGGTACATGTTTAAGACCATAGAATTGGAGATCTTATTAGAATAGTACGTTTTAGACCATGGAATTGGAAATCCTATCAGAATAGTAAGTTTTAGACCATGGAATTGGAAATCCTATTAGAATAGTAAGTTTTAGACCATGGAATTGGAAATCCTATCAGAATAGTAAGTTTTAGACCATGGAATTGGAAATCCTATTAGAATAGTAAGTTTTAGACCATGGAATTGGAAATCCTATTAGAATAGTAAGTTTTAGACCATGGAATTGGAAATCCTATCAGAATAGTAAGTTTTAGACCATTGAATTTGAAATCCTATCAGAATAGTAAGAGAATATTAATAGATGTACAAATAAACAGATGCAAATATAAATAGGTACAAACATAAAGTGCGCATACAAAACAATACACATTCATGCATGTATAGGTATATAATAAAGGGGTAAAGAAGGGGTTAAATAAAAATATGGTCAATTTACGAAACGTCATCGGGTTTCAGGCTATTTTCTTCATCTAAATTATACGTAGTAACATTTAGTAATACAAGAATTGAAACATATTAAATTACTAAGATGAGGGAAATATGTATAGTAATATATACGTTTACAATATAGGTGCGGAGTAGAAATTTAGACATGTGTAGCAAAAACAATTACAGGAATATCATATAGATATGGGTAAAAAGTGGAAGAGTCTCTAAAATGAAAGTATGTAGTTATTAATTCGGTAGATACTTAATATAGGCGAATTGAATGTGGAGTGAAATGGGTATATAGGAATAAGACCATAAGATCATACTGAGTATGATTGTTCACATCAGTATAAGAGTTTAGGGTATACCGATGGTGTATTCGGCTATGTCTTATGTATTAGGTTCAAGTAGTGTTTAAGACTTCAGATTAGATTGGGGTTAGATAGGAGATGGTTCTTATAGTGTTTGTAATTAATAGAGTTTTCTTGTTTTTTGTTTAGGAGCTTATCTCTTTCCATGGACGTAATAATAAATAGTTTCTAAAAGAAGGCATAGATAGCAAGGGGAATTTGTAGACAAACAAGTATTAGCTCTCTTTATGATAGACCAATTAACTATTGGTGATAATCTCTGTTCGATTAACTCATTAACGTATTTGGATAGTGATGTTCTGTCCGTATAGTTAGGATTTTCAAAAGAGCATTTATGGCCTGTATATCTTTCCTTGAATGTATTGCCAGCCATGTCAATATAATATTTTTTGTTGTCAGGGTTTTCCTTAGTAGAAATTGTAGCTTTGTAAACAACTGAAAATATGGGGCAGTTTTCGTTTAAGGGGGGCATTCATACTTTATTCTACAGTTGCATGATTTATTTACTTTGGGCGAATTTCTATTATTGCCAATTAATATTTTGTTATTATGATTTTTGTATTATTGTTTCTAAATTGTCACTACAGCTATAGCTCAATTTTATAGTGTTTTATTGAATAATTTGTGTAGAGTGTTTTTTTTGGGGGGGGTGCTTTTTGATGAGGTTTAAAAATTTGTCGCCTAGGTTAGTTTTGAGCATCATATTGTATGGAGGCGTATGCCACATTATTTTCCTTTTTCTGTTATTTTTTGCGTATGCTATTGTAGGGTATTGGTTCGATATACTCTAGTTGTATATTTTTATAGCCACTCTCTTTAAGGGCTTTATTGTAGAAGTTTTTGTGGGAGTCAAAGGTAGTATGGTTTGAAGAGTTGTAACTAATCCTTATGCTAATTGATTTAGGTATATGTTTGATAATAGATTTAGGGTGGTTATATAGTGGATTGACGTAGATGGGATTCGCGTTATCCTTCTTATAAGGTTGATAAATTTAATGTTACATCTAAAAATTGTAATATTTTGACATTAGAAACAATTTCAACTTTTAGCTTTATCCTCTTAAACTCTCTGAGGATTATTTTTTTCATTTTTTTGTATTTGGTATATAGACCGATGTTTTCAACCTCCATGATCCTAGTTAGGTTATATAAGATATACAGACCTACTACGTCAGTCAAATTAGTTGAGTTAAGGGAGCCCATCGACACGTCGAATTGACCTATTTGGTCTTTCTTGGTCCACTGTTCATTTCCGCTTAGCAGCACATAATTTCTACACTTACTGATGATTTCAGTTTCATCCTCAGAGATATCAGAGAGAAGCTTATCGAATTCAATTACCTCACCGAAAAGTTCTTTCGTGATAAAGAGGTGATAATTTTCGATATTAAATTGTAGGAAGGAACCATTTTCTTTATTATTTATGTTTGAGAACCACTTACTCGTATCATTTGTGTTTATCCATAGGTTATATATATATATATATATATATATATATATATATATATATATATATATATATATATATATACGCTAGTACACCGCACGAATTTCCTGACGGTACCCGCGCGATCCAATCAACTTGTGATAGAGACAGTGGGTTGCATACAGGGGTGAGATGCTATTTTTTATTATTTTATTTAAAAAGTCAGTAAAAGTAGTGATAACGTCCCTTGTTTCAGAAGCTAAAATGTTATTCTATAGATTTGGTTGGTTGGTTGTTTTACGGCATATCAACCCTTTTCAGGTTATTTAATGCCGAATCCGGTGATTTTGAAGAAATTTTTTTTTAATAGAATATACTTGTTTTTTTGCAAGTCAGTTTCTATTTAACCCATAGTTGGGACCCTAACAGATACTACCACTCCGGGTAAGAGTGGACCTGGGAGAAATCGCAATTAAAGGGTGGCTCCACACTCCCCAAACCCAGAAGCTGGGGCCTCACCACTGGATATAGTTTAAAGTCATATTCAGGACCCCCATTGAGGGACTTTTACCATCTGCAGGGGGACAGTCGGCGTATTCTAATGCCCCACCGACAGGGCCATATTATTCTACAGAAGAAAAGGTGTAAAACAACAAGGAAGAACGCATTTTCACTAAATCTGCACAAACTGGATAATCATGTGTAAATAAAATAGGCAGGAGTCGCTAACCGAAATTGACATGTCTGATCCATTTTTAATTACACAGAAAAAGGTCATTATCTCTGGAACAGTTTCATCATTTATTAACTCTTTATCATTTCGTTGTCTCAGGAATTTTTAATTACGAAATAATTATTTTCTTTTGATAGACCTTTTCGTTTTTTGTAGCGGTTTTATGATTATGATGTATTTCATGTTGAAAAGTTTATCCATAAAAGTGGAGTAATTAATACAATCAAATAATTCCGATCAAAACTTTTTGCGTAAAAAGCTACCTGAGAATTTGTCCTTCAAACTCCTCGACTTAACATTTACGGGCAAAATTGGAACAAATACATTGAAGACATTGCGAAATCTGCCGCAATGAAGGTGGGTAGGTTCCCTCTATCGAGCTAGAAGACTATTACACTTGAGAGTATCCTGTACCTCTACAAGTCTACCATTCCCCATCTATGGAATTTTGTTTCCATATCTGGGCTGGTATATTTACCAGTAGCCTCGCCTTCTTTGATAGAGTCCAGGAAATAGTCTTCAATATAATAGGTCGCACTTTGTCAACTAAGCTCCAAACCCTGTCCAATCGTTTCAATGTTGCATCTCTGTGTCTGTTTTACAAATATTTTAAAGGAATGTGCTCTGATGAACTCATTGCACTTGTGCTTCCTCGATCAATATATCCCCGACAAATTCGCTTAGCAAAAAAAAAATCTCATCCCTTCACTGTTGAAGCCCCTAAATGTCAGAGAGATTTCTACTCTAATGATTATTACTTCGAACGCCTAGACTTTAAAATCCCCTACCTGCTCCCCGCTTCTGTATTGATATGCAAAATTTGTAATGTAACGTAAACAAAAATCTTGCTAATCTGTCCTAGGCATGATTCCGAAAAGTAGTATCCTCTAACGTTCACGTGGCGACATGCATTGTTAGGGGTGAACGTGAGTAAAAAAGCAATCACTACAGATAATCTATTTCATCTTGTTTTCCCACATTTTTCGCCAAATTGTAAAACGCCAAGAAAAAAAATGTTCATTTTATTGAACCCAGACTTAGACAATGCATCAAGTGTATGTGCGCATTAATACACAGCTTTCTTTTATATTTCTATCTTCGTAACATATTACAATCTCTGCTTGGTTGTTGGTGAAACTATGTATGAATCAAACGTATTTAAATTGAAATGGAGGAGTTTGTCCGTATCTCTGATATTTATCTCTGCCTGATTGTAGTGAAACTATGTAACATTTATGTTACTGAACCCAGAACCAATCAATGTATTGAGTGTATGCGCGCTTGAATACTCAATTTGCCTTTGTATTTCTATATCCGTAACTTATTAAAGCTTCTACCTTATTGTAGTGAAACTCTGTATGTATAAAACATTGAAATTGAACTGGAGGAGTTTGTCCTCCTCTATGAGTGTTTTCGGTGATATATTCATCTCTACCTGATTGTAATGGATGAATAAAACTTATTTTTATAGCTATTGCTTCAGACACGCTATGAAGGGGCTTGATGTAAGAAGCTAACAAAATAAAATAATACTCTACGATAAAATACCAGCACCTATTAGTGCGAGATGGATATATGTCAACCAAGAAAACGGTAATATCGCTCATGGAATGTGAGGACTAAAGAATGAAATAAAGGTAGCGAGAATGAAACTGTGATGGAGGAGTTTGTCGTCATCTATGCATGCTGAGATATTCATCGCGTTGACTTGTGAATACCATATGGATGCTGATGTGTGTGTTTTTTAATTATTCTATCTTCATCAAAAATCACTGCTTTATTTACGTTCAGTTCGAAATTAACTTTGTTATTGTCGAGCTAAGAGTTGGTTCTGTTCAGTCCTAGGAGGTTCACCTTCCCAAGTTTTACATTCTATTTGAGAAAGGATTAGTTTATTGCTAATTACCTGAGGCGCTCCTACTGAAGAATGGCGAGGAGGTTGCTCAGACTTTACTTGTAGGTGAAAATGTACTAATTCAATTTTGCTGACTTTTTAAAACGACACTTGAACTTGTATCTAACCTCGCATAGAGAATGTAAATCTCTTTATTTATGTTGGTCAATTTTTTTAAAAATGACAGCGCTTTCATTTTAAACGAGTATATTTTTTATTTTCATTTTATATTGGAATTTTGTCTGTGTTATATGATTGTTTTTTTTTTATTTTCATTGCTAATCATGCTTACTTCAAAATGGTATGATAATCACTTACTCATTATGCAACTCTTGTTTCCACAAGTTTCAACGACTACATTTTATTAGATTTATTTCTTGTTAAAAAGTTACAAGTTATAGCTCGTTAACGTATAATGGATGTCATATGCCTACTTGATTGTTGACTATTCTTTAATCTGTGCTCATTAGCGCATTAAATATTAATTTCTATTTATATCTAACTATGCCTTGAATAGATGGATGTCATAATACATAGCTTCCAGCTCAATCCAGTTGTTTTCGAGCAAACTTCTAGAGTAAATGTGATATTATGGTGCCTAATCGCCAACTGCGGATCGACCGTATACTATATTACTTAGGTCGCTACATCTTACCATAACGAAGTTTTAAAACAAATTCAACCAGATCGGCTCAGGATTTCTCGAGAAAACATTTAGAGTAAATGTCGTATTGTGGTGACTAATTCCAATTAATCCCAATCTGTGTATTGGACATTTATTATAATATTTAATTCGCTGTAACTTATTATACCAAAGAAAAACGGAACGGATAGATAGACAGACAAACAGCGAGAAATATAATATAATAATATCTTTCATTGACATGTTGCCACAGAGGAGCTGGTTAATTGTTTCTTTGACATATCTGGATTTTCTTTTGTTTCTAATTAGTTGTAAGATTGATCACTATAATCCACCTGCAACACCTTTGGAAAATGTTATATTGTCAGCAGCAAAAACACATTATGCATAATTAAAGACGATTAAATAGGATTATGTAAAATGTATTCGTTAACACCTGAATCATGTAAGTGAAGAATTATCCTTTAAATGAAATAAAAAAATACATAATAGATACGTTTGAAGCCAAAACAACGCATTATTACGAAAATAAGCAGGTATTTATTTTGGTTTAAAATTTATCAATAGATTTCGAAATCAAATTCGGTATTTCTTTTTCTTTTGCCATGTTGTTGTTAAAGCAGAGAATCAATAAGTAGAAGTCCGTTTGTTGCTTTTCACAGTAGTAGCTGGTCACGTAGTATCTACGTTAAAGGTGTGTGCTCCTTGATGTAAGCGGTGATTGTGTTTGAATAAAATAAAATAAAATACGTATTAGATATGTTTGAAGCCAAAAACAACGCATTATGACGACACACCCCTAAAATGATCCTTTGTTATTAATCACTTTTATCGTTTAAATAGTTAATTTTTATCGGATTTTAATTTTTTTTCTTTGTTCATAAGTCAAAAAATACTGTAATTTAAACCACACCCCCAGGAGGGAAATAAAATAAAGTAACATTTTGATAATTTATTTCAATTAAAAATCAATAAGATATTCCCCATTTAATGTTATTGGTACTAGTGCACTTATTGATCCGTGCTGAAATAATAATGTTATTATTTTAAAAGCCATTCTTGAAATGAGAAGGGGAGGGTGTTTTGTACCTAGTCTGTACTGTAACCTTACAATTGAATAAAAAACATATCATAAAATTTTAATTAAACTTAGAAATACGATTTAAAAAATAACGCGGATCAGTAAGTGCATGGGCCCTATGTTATTAACATCTTAAAGATGTCATCAGTCATGTTTAGATCATGATAGTGATTGGTTGAAAAATATTTATTCATGTCACGAGAAACAATTCATCAGCAAAGAATGACATCTGGTCGTGTTGAAGTGTATAAAAAAAGGGGTAGCTACAATAACCTGTACAGTTCGAGTCCTGCCAGTTCTATGAAGCCATTCTTACTATTGATGCTTCTATTTACTTGCCTCCAGCACGGAGGCAAAGTTAGACACAAGTTCAATTTTAATGTGATGAACTTCTACCCCTCCCCAAAAAAGGGCACATTGAATTAGAACAGAAATAAACATTGCCTTAGTCTAGAGTGATTTATCTTACACTGATCAAAAACAGTAAATACTAATTACAATATCAGAACATTTATAAAGAAAACGCTGATTTGTTTTTAATCTACAAGTGGTTCTTCCTGTGATTACTTGATTCTAGAAAGAACTAGTGAAACTAATGCATACAACAGAATCGAGCCGATCAAATGTTGTACAACGTTCATTTATACAAATTTAGTTTTTGACAGAAAAGAAAGTTAAATGAAAAAATCTGATTTAGGAAAAAAATAATAAACAGATAAAGTAATGCGCGATACAAAGTAAAATTGGTATTTCATTGAGAAAAACAATTTAATTCATTATTCGACGAAGTGGATGGTTACTGTCTGTTCCAATTTTGTTCACAAAAACACTGTATGGACAGACTGTTTTAAAAGTAGCAAATCTAGTTATTAAAATGCACTTAAATGTTATACTCTTTAGGGCGTTTTATTATAAATTCCCTGAACCTTTTGTAATCTTTAATGAGTATAATGAGTAAATAAGGCAAATCTCATGAAAATTTAAAAAAAAAGAAAAGAATTTAGCATTATAAACTATGATGTCATTAATCCAATTTTTTTTTTTACATTTTCACCCCAAACAAGGCAAATTGCCACTTTGGTGTAGGGGGATACTATCAGGGGCAACAACTACTGGGGTACTATGTAGAGATTTGGGCAGCAAGATGTCGGTTCACGTTACACTTGAACTTCTGCACGTCAGTACTGTTGGGAAGCAGGACCTTGGAATGGAATTCCAAAGTCTAGCGGTTCTGGGGAAGAAACTATTGGAGAAGAAAGATCTTTTACATCTAGGGATCTCTACAGTGCGGCAGTGGGATTTAGCAGCCTGTCGGGTTTGTCGAGGGTGTTCACGTCGTGGGGGCACAAGTGATTGCAGTTCGTCAGGGCATTCACCACTAAAATACTTGTAGAACAGGCAGAAGGATGGCGTAAGACTTCTTTGCATGAGTCAAAATAATGATTTTTAAAACAGTAATACAGCAATAATACAACAGGAACACAATGAAGTAGTTATTATTTTACTAAATAGCGCATCTGCAATGTATCAGCTTGCAAATTTTGGGGAATTCCTTTGAATTAGTCTGTTGCAATACTCCGGTGAAATTTAATTGTGTCCAAAATTCTTCTTTTATCAATTCGTAGCTATAGCTTGCATACATTTTCAATAAGATTGAGGTCTGGAGATTGTGCATGCCAATCCAAACACGGAATATCATGCTCTTCAAGGAACCTCTTGACATTGTAAGCAGTGTGAATGGGAGCATTATCCTTCGTGAAGATGAGATTACCATCTAAATTCCGACCAAAGTATGGTAGAAAATGCTAAAGTAACATATGAACAATCAACATGGTCGAATACATTCGACCTTTCAAGCGACCTATAGGCCCTTGAACCATTGATAATAACAATGTCCCACACCAAAACTGAACACCCATCATTTGCAGCCTTGAGACTGCATCTAAGATTAACATCTTCGTTCTTCCCTCGGGAAAGGTACTTCCTACCATCACTGCCTTGCCTATTAAACTTGTTTTCGTCGCTAAAAATCGCTTTCGACTAATATCAAGTCATGATTTTCATTGCATCTGACGAAGTCCAGATGGCGCTTTTTGCTCCTTACATATATTATTGGCTTGCGTCTTCGAACACAACTTCGAAAATTAAATTTCTTAAGTTTGTTCTTAATTGTAGACAGATAGAACTATTTAACAAGATTACACTGTTGTTGGATTTAAGGAGCCGTTACAAATCTGTTTCTGAGGCTGCAGATCTTTATAGTATTGTCCTCTATGTAAATAGTAACTATAGGACGACCAGATTCAGGCGCATCGCAAATACTGCCGCTGTTTTTGGTGCTTTGGTTCGGTCATTCGTACCGTTTTCTCATCACATTTCAATCCGCGGCCGATTTCTCGATTAGATTACAGAGAGGTGAATATCAATGAGCTCTTGACAATGGCTAAGAGAGACTCGAAGTATATGGACTAAATGTTTCGTTGTATAACCTAGGGACAATAGAAATTACGATTAGAGATGCTAAAAGGTGTATATTTTAAGGTGGTTTTAAGCTTGTTTGTTTCTACGGAGTTCCTGTGATTTCTCGATTTTTTTTAAATTGATGTGAAAACTGTGATATTTCAATTAAAAGTATAATGCGAACAGGTTAAATAATAGAGAAATAAAAGGCGAGCCAAATAGGGTATAGGTTGTTTAAACAGTTACATTCACTTTAGAGTAAATTTGTGTGTTTTTTTTTTTCAAAAAGAAACGGCAAGTGCAGACTTTCTCTTGATGGCACTGTATACAAGAAGGATTATGTAGTTTACTTGAAGCATTATGTGAAGTATATGACACTATGTTTGATAGTGCCACGAGCCATCATAACCTCTCCCTACCATCATCAACATTGTCGGGAGGGGATTGGGTTTCGCACGAAGTAATACAGACGGAAAGGGAATACATAATGCACTTCCTATTCCCTCGATATCTTTGCATTCGGACAGCCATCCGTAAGCATTATTCTTTTGCCTCTCTGTAAATGAGAGGAGAGGGCATCGCCCTCAGCTAGTAAGCTAAGTATTTAAAAATTGTAATTACTATGAATCATCTTTTTATTTTATATATTGTAAATTTTGTGAAATAAAATAGTTAAGCTTTCTCATATATATTGCAATTGTGTTGTGCGATGTTTTTGTGCATGCCCTCAAATGTTGAAAAGGGCATGAAGAGGATCCTAGTACAAATACTACCAGAATAAGTCGTCACCATGAGAATGAAAAAGCCGACCACACCCAACATCCCAGGTATGCTTTTACTCTTTACTTAGACAAAAAAAGACTACTAACCAAAAATACTATGGACTGTCCAATTCTCAAAGTATGGTACCGTTTCCAGGACATTTAATGTAACACGTGGGTCAGTCACACGTGTAAAACGACACTTTAGGCTATGACGATGCAGACTGTTTATGTAGTAGAATAAAAATAAATATGACAATATTAAAGAGATTTCAATAATTTTCAAATACAAATATTTAATACCAAGCATAGGTGTGCGGCAATTTATGCTCGATTATATATGTGTAATTAAAAATTACGAAGAATCCTTATTGCCGTCTATTTATTTATTTACTTATTTATTTATTATAAACCGTTTCCATATACGTCATTGCCATGGCCCCGAAACACAGCCTTAATATATATATATATATATATATATATATATATAATTATTTTTTTTTACTATAATAATTAAATACCTACAGACACTAGTGTTTCATCCTTTCGGGATTCTTCAGTGCAGGGTGTCACGATTATTACCAGTCGAACGATTCGAACCCCGCGACACGAGACATCTCTGGCTCGATTAGCGGAGGCCGTATCCATTCGGCTACCATTAAGCATGTGAAATAGCGTTGAATTTTTAAACATTTAAATTTAAATGTTCATTACGTCAGGCAGACAGTGATCAAATCGTTATACGATGATCTACGCATAAGAGCTAAATTGACCGACTTTTTAATTCAACAGAAAGTGCTCAACGATAAGAAACGTATTTCTTAAAGGGGCTGTCATAATTATTTTTTTACTATAATAATTAAATACCTACAGACACTAGTGTTTCATCCTTTCGGGATTCTTCAGTGCAGGGTGTCACGATTATTACCAGTCGAACGATTCGAACCCCGCGACACGAGACATCTCTGGCTCGATTAGCGGAGGCCGTATCCATTCGGCTACCATTAATCATGTGAAATAGCGTTGAATTTTTAAACATTTAAATTTAAATGTTCATTACGTCAGACAGACAGTGATCAAATCGTTATACGATGATCTACGCATAAGAGCTAAATTGACCGACTTTTTAATTCAACAGAAAGTGCTCAACGATAAGAAACGTATTTCTTAAAGGGGCTGTCATAATTATTTTTTTACTATAATAATTAAATACCTACAGACACTAGTGTTTCATCCTTTCGGGATTCTTCAGTGCAGGGTGTCACGATTATTACCAGTCGAACGATTTGAACCCCGCGACACGAGACATCTCTGGCTCGATTAGCGGAGGCCGTATCCATTCGGCTACCATTAATCATGTGAAATAGCGTTGAATTTTTAAACATTTAAATTTAAATGTTCATTACGTCAGACAGACAGTGATCAAATCGTTATACGATGATCTACGCATAAGAGCTAAATTGACCGACTTTTTAATTCAACAGAAAGTGCTCAACGATAAGAAACGTATTTCTTATATATATATATAACTACTTTATTTACACACATAATATTAATATACGAAGTATAAATTTATGCGTAAACTTTAATTATTTACTCCAAAGTGGTCAATACGTAGGTAGAGCTAGTTAGTAAGTTATAAAATATATATGGCGATTAAGCTACACTGAATATTTCGCGTTTCATCCACTCTATGATTCTTCAGGCTTATGCGCGAATTCTGTGGTTGTTTGTCGTTTTTATATGCGCATCTTCTATTGAGATTTTAGTTAGCCAATCAGCTTTCTAGTATCAACCGCGCCTTTCCTATCAGCCAATGAGCATGCATTTATCGGACAAAGGCCGATTTGACCTCTGGTTGACCTGCTCCTTTGTGTGTGCTCTATTTAGCCTGGATATTTAGTTTCTTGATCTGTTTTAAACTAGGGTAGAGTGTTTTTTAATTAATGTTAGCTTATATATATGCATAAACACAGCCTTAATATATATATATATATATACATATATATATATATATAAACACAGCCTTAATATATATATATATATATATATAAACACAGCCTTAAAGTATATATATATATAAACACAGCCTTAATATATATATATATATATACATATATATATATATATATATAACACAGCTTTAATATATATATATATATATATATGTATGTATATATATATATGTATATATGTATATATATATATATATATGCATGAATTAAACTATATTTAAAATATATTGGATCGTATTTTACATTCGGGCAATTGAATGTTCAGAAACTTGTCCGTTAAAAAGAAAAAGTAGCTTATAAGAGAAACAAACAATAGTTGTCTGTCTCTGCTCTTCAATGAAACGTGCATAAATGAGAAAATGCTGCCCAAATATACTAATATATATATATATATATATATCTTTATATATATATATATATATCTTTATATATATATATATATATCTTTATATATATATATATGTATATATATATATATGTATATATATATATATATATATATATATATATATATATATATATATATATATATATACATAATGGGACGATTTCAATATTTTTCCGATACCGATTTCGTGCTAAATTTCCGATTCCGATACAATTATTGATTCCGATTCTTTATATATCTCTAAATATTTAACTATAATGTTACTTTGTCTGGATTACTGCAAAAAGCACAACTTAAATGTACATGTGTCTTTTGAAACGTAAAACACATTTGTGACGGGGTGGCCTAGAGATTATAGACTTACTGGCAGTTTAAATCAATTAATATTTGTTATTTTATTCTTACTACATGCAGTGGAAGATGTTTTATAAAAACAAAATCAAATAAACTAAAGGAATCGGTTCGGCATCGGAAATTTTATCGATTCCAGTACCGATTTCGATACCCCAAAAAGCTCCGATTTTTCCGATTCCCGAGTCCGATTCTGATTAAGAGTCCCAACACTAATATATATATATATATATATATATATATATATATATATATATATATATATATATATATATATATATACTAGCAAAAGTGCCCGTCGTGGACTGGGTTCAAAAACAGCCTACAGAAAATGGACTCTGATTTATGAAAAAATGATAGGTTATGAAAAGGAAGGGTTGTAAAGTGATAGCTTCGAATTTGGGGGTATCAAAACTAAAGCAAAATATGATGGAAGTAAAAATAAAATAGATAAACCCCATAATTTATTATACCATACCTGTTCACTCCGAAACACTTATCACAATATTCTGTGGATCTATATTAAAAAACCTTGTTAAACTTTGTGACATGTTTCAGTGTTATGGAGGCCAGGCGCGAACGAACACCCCATAATTTCATTATACTATATTTCTTCAAACTGAAACATAATTATCAAAGTATACTTACGCAGATAGATATGGAAAGTCTTTATTAAAGTTTGTGCCTATTTCCATTCTATGGAGGCCAGGCGCGAACGCAGACCTCACAATTTTATTATACCATCCCTATTTAAGTTAAAACATACTTATCAAAGTATTATTATGTACATCTATAACAAAAACACATGTACCCGTTTTTTTTTTTTTTCCATACTTTGTGAACCAGGCGCGTATGCAGACCCCACAATTTTAATGAATCATCATTATGCCATTAAACATACTCAATTACACAGAATTGATATGAATACAATCCTACTACGTGACACATGTCTGTTTGTATCAATCATATAACATGTGTCGATTTCGTGACATTGATTCATAAGTCGGTTCAGCACGAATATACACCATAAATCGATTTGTTACCCAGTATATTACACTATTAAAGATAACGTAAATACTGATATGTTCACGTTTGCTTATAGATTTAATCAGTACGGGAGACAAGCCTTAATTCAAAACACATATATTGATGCAGTATTTGAATTATAATAAGGTAGACGAGATTGCACGGCGGGGCGATGAATCAATTCTTTCTGTTTACAATTATTTCCGCACTTAACTCGACAGAGTCGCTACTCGTTCCAAGTAAAAACAGAAAAAAAACTGTAAATTTATTAAATAGAAACGCCGTTAAGTGTTTAGATCCGTTGTATAATTGCCTCCCAGCTCCCCAACCTTCGATCAATTCATCATCGCTAAAGAGAAAAAAAAAGCACTTATCTTCGCGCGTTGGCACTAAAACATAACCCTCTCTGATAATATGTATATATATATATATATATTTTTTTTTTTACATTTTCACCCCAAACAAGGCAAATTGCCACTTTGGTGTAGGGGGCTACTATCAGGGGCAACAACTACTGGGGTACTATGTAGGGATTTGGGCAGCAAGGTGTCGGTTCACGTTACACTTGAACTTCTGCACGTCAGTACTGTTGGGGTAGCAGGGACCTGGAATGGAATTCCAGAGTCTTGCGGTTCTGGGGAAGAAACTATTGGAGTAAAAAGATCTTTTACATCTAGGGATCTCTACAGTGTGGGGGTGGGATCTAGTAGCCTGTCGGGTTTGTCGAGGGTGCTCGCGTCGTGGGGGCACAAGTGATTGCAGTTCGTCAGAGCATTCACCACTAAAATACTTGTAGAAAAGGCAGAGGGATGCAACATTTCGTCGATGGGACAGAGGCTGAAGCTTAGATGCCAGTTCAGGGCCTATCAGGTTTGCGACTCTCTTTTGAACCTTGTCAAGGAGCGAGAGACTAGTAGCAGATGCACCAGCCCAGATGTGGCAGCAATACTCCATACATGGGCGAATGGTGGCCTTATAGAGGTACAGGATACTTTCGGGTGTTAGTAGTTTTCTAGCACGGTAGAGAGAGCCTACCTTTCTTGCAGCGGCCCTGGCAATGCCTTCAATGTAATTGTTCCAACTCATGTTTCCTGTGAACGTTAGGCCAAGGAGTTTGAAAGATGGAATCTCAGATAAAGAGTCGCTGGCCATTGCTATGGGTGGTAGAGAGGGTATATATATATATATATATATATATAAATATATATATATACATATATATGTATATATATGTATGTATATATATGCATATATGTGTATATATATGTGTATATATATGTATATATATATATATATATATATATAAGAGCAAGTAATTGATAGAACATGTTAAAAAACACTTTGAAAAAGAGTTAAAAATATATTTAATTTTAAAAAGGAAGCACAAAGTGAGTGGATAGTCCTTAATCCGCCGAGTTTCGAAGAAATACTTTCCTTCTTATCAGAGGGTAGGGTTTTGCTTGCAAAATCATTTAATGAAACTACAAGTAAGTCGTGTATCTTACTTGTAACTAATAAGGAAACAGGGGGAATAGAGCGAAGAAAAAGACGATTTTCCCTTCACCAGACTATCTATTCACGTGAAATCATATTTTTCTTTACTTTATAAATATTAACTCTTGAATATTTATAATATACTTTAGTTTTGCCATCTTGGTTTATTTTGGTCAACTTTACTTTAATTCTCATTTCATTATATATATATATATATGTGTGTGTGTGTGTGTGTGTGTGTGTGTGTAGAAGGTGTCCAAATAAAATGTATACACTCCTTAAATGACTATAAAACCAACATTTATTATGAGAAAGAAGCGTTTCATTCATCAAAATACTGTGAACAAACATAGAAACTTGCTAATCATCGACAGTGTTCAAATTATTGGGCATTGTGGTCCATTACAGCTATAAACGTTGAATTATTGAATCCAAAACGTTCTCAATCAGTTCAATTGATATGTTGACACATCTTCTTTCAATGGCTACTTTCAACTCACTCATTGCAGTTGGTTCAGTGGTGTGACCCTTGTGTTTAAAATGCCGCCTACCCCTAAAATCCAAAGTGAGGGTCAAATCTAGTGAGGACAGTGCTCGATATTCCTCTTTGTCGTAAAAATTTCTTTAGCGAGTGACCATCCAGATAGGTTTTTACGTCTTGATAGTGGGGATGGGCTTTATTTTGCTGGAAGTATCATTCTTTATTTCTAAATATCGCTTATAAACGTGGCATAGTGAATTCATGAGATAATTTAAAGAATGTGTACATTATATATATATATATATATATATATATATATATATTAGCTGGACCCCCGACGTTGCCAGGTCGTACAATACGCTTAAATATGATATTTTAATTCATGCAGATTGTGTATGTATTATTAATCTATCCTCTATTGCTAAATATATATTCCGAGGATAATTTCTTATCCTCTCTGTGTTCACTAAGCCTTGAATGTAAAAGAATGTCTGAAATGCCTGGAATAGTTTATTATTTAAAAAAATGATTTACACGATAAATAGTACAAATATTTTTCCCGTTGCCAAATAGGAAAAGGAAGAGAGAAAACGAAAAAGATAAGTGAGATAAAGCGAGCAGAAAGTGACTAATTTGGGATTATTAAACTGGTTTACAAAGCTATATTTTTATAAGAAAATTTAAGCTGAATGGCAAACACAGTTGTTATATTTTTAAGTAACAAGTGTATTCATTGAAACGAAATATGCAATATGGCGTCTAAGCAGAAAAGATGCAAGAGCCACCTAGCGGCTATTCAGTGCATTAAAACAATTAACTACGAGTCATTTCCGGTTGTGACGCCTCACTTAATACAGTTGGTACTGTACGCCATATTCTAGGTAATGTTTTCTGTTGTTTGCAAAGTTAACTCTTGAATCATTCATTCTTAATATTTAAAAGTAATTTGATGACTAAAACTCAAATAGTTTGTATCTTGAAAGGATAAGTTTTATAAGTGCACACTTCATTGTACGAAGGTTTCTGCTGTCATTGTTTAATGACGCTTTATTCAACGTTGCTCGTGTGTGACGTGTTCGTTTGTTCAAAGCTTGTAAAAGGAATCTAACAGAAAAATGTCACCAAAATGTAGTAGTAGTAGGAGGAGGAGGAGGAGGAAGAGGAGGAGTAGTATCATATGTGTAAGACCTCTATAACGCTATTTTTTAGCCAGTCTGAGAAATTGTCTACAGATTGATAAGCTGTTGCATAGCCTCCTTCTAGTTGGGTGGCTAGACAGTGTAGGATCAAGTGATTTGTGTCCTGTGGGGACTCCTCGTACTTTGGAAAAATTAAGCAGGCTATTTGTTTCCTCTTGTGTTTGTTTACTGCAGTCCTGCAGTGTCTTATTCTACTCCGGTTTGTGGCTACCACTGCTTCCTATTAATTGTGGCCCTGTCGGTGGGGCATTAGAATACGCCGACTACCCCCCCCCCTGCAGAGGGTAAAAATCCCTCAATGGGGGTCCTGGATATGACCTTAAACTATATCCAGTTGTGACGCCCCAGCTTGTGGGCTTTGAGGAGTGTGGAGCCACCCTTTAATTACCATTGCTCCCAGTTCCACTCTGACCCAGAGTGGTAGTACCTGTTAGGGTCCCAACTATGGGTTAAATAGAAACCGGCGTGAAAACAACAAATATATTCTATTAAAAAAAATTTTCTTCAAAATATTTGGATTCGACATTAAATAACCCGAAAAGGGTTGATATGCCGTAAAACAAAAACAACGAACCAGCCAATCCTATTAATTGTAACAAAACCTGGGACGCGTAAAAGTGTTGCCCCCAATGATGTTCCCTGCTTTGAGAGTATTGTTTCTCCATTTATCCTTACATGTCTAAACTGGGTCGCATTTTTTTTTGCTATTTTTTGAGTTGTAGAAGGGCTTTCGATACTTGAATCTGGAGGTATCTGGGACATCTTTTTTAACTTTGTAAGATTGGTTACTCCTTGCTTTCCTCCTCGGCGTTTTAAATCCATTTTTAATTGCCTCTTCCCACTTTATTTGGAGTGAGGCGATTGAGATTACTACTGGTAGCTATTGTGTTCAGGTTGACTTCAGACATTCTGAGATCATACGCGTGGTAATACGCGCGAAGGATCACAACTTTTTAGTACTATGCAGGCTTTAAAACGTAGAGTTATTTACGCAGGTGAAAAGACGAAATTTAGAAACAAAAATTTAGAGACTTTCTGAATTCTTTACTGATTAATACTTCGACACCGTCACAAGAACATGCTATCGTAATCTTACTCACGCAATAGCCGCTTTGGACTTTGTATCTACTATACTATTTATAATAAGGAGTCGCCTTATATCAAGATTAAAAAGCCAGCCGAGGATCGTATTTGTGAAGTGATAATTCGAGGCGGTAGTTGAAATTGGGCACGATCTGGTTATTTAAGGGGACACGTCAAGAAAAATTGTTTTCATTGGACGTGAAAATAATTATGTAGTAGCCAGCCACATGGAATTCTGTTCGACGGACGGTAAGTTCTTGGACAAAAATTCTGTTCATGAAAGCCGATAGTTTTAGGGACATACAGAGGAAATATAAATTATTATTAGTGGCTGTTTTTTGTTAGACGAGTTTTTGTCGTTAAATTTTACAGAGAAGTAGGTACGATGCAAAAACAAAACGATAAAGAAGAAAAATACCAACAACTTTTTTTTCGCCTTACGGCATATCGCCCTTTTTGCAGTTATTTACCGAATTTAAAATGTCGAAAGTTAGAAAAAAAATTGAAAAGATTTCTGGCGCTCTACTACAAGATTCAGGCACTATTTCTTCCGTAAATTAATATCTAGGGAAAGTAGGGTAATTTTTTGTTATATATTTTTAGACTAAAAACCTTCACTAACAGTTTTGCGGTACTCTCGGAACACGACACATGTTTCCATATTGTCCTTCAACAAATACCTTTATGCTATTTTACTAAAATGAAACCGGATATCAATTCCCAAAAGCCACTAGAAGATAAAGGATTAAATAATTGCCAGGTGAACGGCGAAACAACATCGTAGTTATTGCTAACCACTGTGCTACGGGTCCTTGCGGAGGGACCCGTGGCATAACGATTAGAGTACTTGAAAAAATGTTTTCTAAACGTAACCTTAAGGTTGAAGGTTCAATTCTCAGTGTGGGTGACTGAAAAATACAATTATGAATTATTCTTAGGACCTCTATCCAGTCATGACTGACGGAACAAGAGCATGCTACCCCCATGAAGTAAATAAAGGATTCCCGAATTTGAGAGAAACATTCCAGAATTCGACAAGATACATATGAAGAAGGCATGAGGTTACATCGACCGAAACGTTGTGAAACAGACACTTACGATGACAACAGTAGTACGATGAATCCAAATAATACGAACATTGTAGTTATTGCTAATGATGCTAATAATAAAATAGAATTTGATATTTAAAGCGGATAGCGCAATAAAAATTTGTTTATATTGGAATTGAAAACAGCCATGTTATAGTCAATGAGAAATTAACCACAAATATCCAGTTCTAGGAAAACATGGAAGTTTGTTTACATACGAATTCATATACCAATTGTTTGCTTATTAATCTGGAACTTGTCATGTTTTCTCTAACGGATTTGCTCACGAAAAACTTAAATTTTACACAAAAAATATGCAACTATCAAAACTTTGGATCAACTTAAAAATAAGCAAAACAATCGAAGTCTGCATTATATGTCGTTAATATTTTATTAATTTTAGAACGTTCTAAGAGTTTTTCCTTGTGGAAGACGAGGTTGTAGACAATTTTGGAAGTCTGCTGTCAGAGAAGAGAGGAGACACCTAATGGAAGTTACACAAGTCAAACTTCCCCCTCTTGCCCAACGAGAAATGAACGAGATATTGCGTGTTTTTACTGTCCTTCTCCATAAAAAAATATATCTCTCTCTTTCTTTCTTTCTTTTTCTAGTTTTCTCTCTCACACACACACTCAGACAAGCTGGCATCACAACGATAATGGTGGCGCTAAGCTTGCTGGTTCGATTAACTCGCGTGTCAAAAAGAACAGGCATCAATTAGTACGGATGTACATAACAAAAGAAATACAGATATAACACGTAAACTTGCCGCTTTTGTGAGTTCACCAACTTTAAACGCCCTGGTTCACTGGTTAGTAGTAGATATTATTATAATTATTTAAGAATACTAGGTTCTATATGTAAGAGTACAGTTCATGGAGCTTTTTTTTGTCAAGGGATTGCTGATTGGTAACAGCACAGAAAGGTTATATATCGTTTACCTCTCTAACGGACTGCTGCTAGAGAAAGACTTCATATTGTTGTGGAATGTGATACTACTACTATTACAGCTGCCTTCGCATCGGCTACTGGAAGAGATCGAAATTCTGTCGTATTTAAGTGAATATATTCATTTTATTTACACCAGTCAGCATTCACCAGCAGTGCTGAACGTTTACGAAGACGATACATTTATTGTTAGCACAGTATGGAGATGGATTCGTTGATTTCAAAATGGACACATGGAGATGTGAATAACAAAGCGCTCTCCGGAGTTATTGAGGAATGACGATGCTGGCAAAAATGAGTTGGTAATGATGTCATTTGTGTAAGAATAAATAGAAATTATTTAGCACAAAAGCTAGTTCGTTTATTGGACTACTTCCATCTTCTTCTTCTTCTTCTTCTTCTTCTTTTTCTTCTTCTTCTTCTTCAGATCCTGGATATGACCTTAAACTATGTCCGATGGTGAGGCCCCAGCTTGTGGACTTTGGGGAGTGTGGAGGCACCCTTTAATTGCCATTACTCCCAGGTCTACTCTGATCCGGAGTGGTAGTACCTGTTAGGTCCCAACTATGGGTTAAATAGAAACCGACTTAAAAAAACAAAAATACTCTATTAAAAAAGTGTTCTTCAAAATCACAGGATTTGGCATTAAATAACCCAAAAGGGTTGATATGCCGTAAAAAAAAAAACAACCAACCAAATCTTCTTTATCTTCTCTTACTCTCTCTCTTTATATATGTGTGTTTGTGTGTGCTAGAAAAAAAACAAAAAAAAACACCCTTTCATCCAAGTAGCAATTAATATTCTTAATTAGTAAAACGAAATAATTTTATAAGTATTTACTTGTAACTAGTCGGGACCGCCCAGCCTTACTCGGACTTGCTCAGTCGTAATATGCGCTTACATATATTTTAATTCATGCGGATTCCGTTTTTATTATTACACAGTCAGTTCCCTATTGAATATCGTTCTTAATATATAGTACTAATTTAAAAAGTTAAAAAATAATTATGTTATCAGCTTGAATCGAAACCAAACTATTTAGCGCTCTATCCGCGTTCCCTACCGTTTAATCTATCGACAGATATATAAAAAAGATCTAAAATTGCACCACTTCAAGTAATGAATATATTTGCGCATGTGCAAAAGTAATACACATTCGTCGGAAAGTTAAAATGAACATTTTACAAGTCACGTTGCCGATATATTTCTGTGCACGTTATTCATCCATCCAAACAAAGATTTTACCCGCTATAAACCATCCTTAGCGTATGCTTACCATTTTCTGTAAATTTTAGATTTATGTAACCAGTAGTTTAAGAGGTTATCGGTTAAATATTTGTCACACAGACAAACAGGCACACACACATACATATTCTGTTTTATTTATATGAATTTGGATAGATCAGTGGAATGATTGGTTTATTTACAAGTGAAAATAGTAAAAAATATTTTGAGCTTCAGTAAAAATAAAGAGTACGTTTGATGACGATCCCTGTAGACTTGAATTGCGCTTTACAAATAAAGCAATTAATTATCGAAATAAAATTTTTATTTTTTTTTTTATTTTTTTTTTTACACAGTGATCACCACTTATCAAGGCCCGGAAGCCACTCAGGGATAAGGGTTATATTAATTTTTCATGGAAACTGTAAAAAATACAATAAAATTACGCTTAAAGTTACAAAAAAAATATTTTAAAGAACAGTGTGTTACGAATAAAATTTTATGTTAGGGATAATGCAGGAAAGTATGGTAAAAATGGTGGATCAATTAGGTTTCAAGAGCCCAGGAAAAAAAAAACTACATAAAAATTAATTTCTGAAAAAAAAAAAAAACTCCTTTTTATTGTTTGTTTACAGATGCCATGTTCATCGAAAATCAACCGGTGTAGGCCCAACGTTGTCTCTGTCATTAAGCTTATTTTTGGGGGTCCTTGAAACCTAACTGGTCCATTTTTTCTTTTCTTTTTATGAAAATCTACACTTAAAAAATAAGGTGTATAAAATAATTTACTAGATAAAATAAGCATTTTCTAAGGACAATTCAACGTTCTGATTAGTGTTGGGACGATTAATCGGAATCGGAATAAGGCATCGGAAGAATCGGAACTTTTTGGGGTATCGGAATCGAAAAAATGTATGCCTATTTTACGATATCAAAAACGGATCCTTTTAATTATATTTTTTTTCATTTGATTTTGTTTAAAACAAAATCTCCAACTGTTTCTAGCAATAAAAACAATAATTAGTATTTAATAATTTTAAACTAACTAAAATCCATAGATCTTCCCCTCCTCAGTCTGTTTTTACTTTTGAGAAAAAATATGGACATTACACATTTTCTTATGGTAATAAGGACCAAATAACGATTTTATAGTTAAATATTAAGAGAAATAAAAAGAATCGAAATCGGAATCGGTAAGTGTATCGGAACCCGGAGTTACGTACAGAACCAATAATTGTATCGGAATCGGGAAAAATGTTGAAATCGTCCCATCACTACTTCTGATAACTCACTCTTATACAGCATTCTATTTCAGTAACTTCTTCCCAAGAACGACAGGCTTGTGGAACTCTTTTCTGCTGACTGTTTTCTCCTACATATAGTCTTGTTATTTTAAAGACTAGGCTAATGGGCATTGCTATCATCCTTCTTCGTCCTTGTTATGACCTTACATCAAGCGGATCCATGCTTTGCCTGGAGCACTTTCCATTAACAAAAAGTCTTAAAGTTTTCCAAATACTATCTTTACCAATCCTTTGATCTTTTATAGTGAAATTAATAAAAAAGTTCCGACCTCGCTTCACTGTACAAAAGAAAAACGAAAGAAAATCATGCTAAATTTTCACACTTGAAACATGTAAACCTTCGTTTCGTGTACGTCTACGGGCAAATTATATGATATTCGATTTGTAGTCGTACACACTTATATCAACTTTGACACAAATAGAAATAGTATTTATTTTTGGTACTTGTTGGCGGTTAAATTAAAAACAAAAAAACTCTTATGCGAAACAATCGACTGTCTCCGTGTTCTTTATTTTTTATGACTGTTATCTACTTCTCCATTCGTAACAGACAGTTTGTAAAGAAGACGACCCCCAGCCAAATTATATGTCAAGGGCCTCTTGTAAAATATGCCATAGACATCCTGCTTCTCTCTTTTTTCTACCATTTTTGAAACATCAGCATCATTTAATGGATGAAAAACACAATGCCAATGTCTATCTTTTGTTTCACATGCATTTATATATGTTCCTCCGTTTTTCGACGCATCAACTATAAATATCCCAGCAAAACCGATGAAACACTAAGAATCAGCATGTTCTCGCAAGTGCTTTTTAATAAGTTACGAATATATTTCTATAACTGTAATTAATGAACAGTAAAATCGTTTCATATTTTATTTGAAATCTCGTTCTAAATTAATGCCATTATTTACATCTATTATTAATTATTATGATGGTTATACTCTACTGCTTTTTCTAGTACAACTTTTAATTTCATCTGTGAAGGATGTAAATATATAGCTGTTTATTTTTATTTTTATTTATTTTTTTTTATACTAGAACTCTTCCTATTTTATTTATTAAGTAGCATCCCCCTCCCAGGGTTGCCCGGTCATAAAATACGTTTAGAAATGATATTTTTTTTTGTTAATGCAGATTCCGTATTTCTTATCATACAGCTAATTATCTATTAATTTTTAAATTTTACTCAATATACATAGTAATGATTTCAAAATGTTAAATGTATAAAAGACGTGGGAGCTATCATTTAGAATTATTATGTTGTTAGTTTACTGAAAACACCGGAAACTATTAAAATAATCGATTATTATGATAGGTAAAAGTATATAGTTAAAGAGAATGGTGTGTGGGAATCACCCTCCAAATGGACTGTTCTATCCATTATATAAACCATAGACTTTTTGATCCCAGGTGTAGATTAAACACCAGAGCGACCCTCGCCTGCTCGGTGACGTTTACTACTCTTTTCAGTTTTAACCTTTTTACGTTGTTGTTCCAGTAATACATTGTTTAAACTCTATTCCGTTGTTCTGTTTTCTTGTGGCTTATTGCAAGTTATAACAGAGAAATAATTCAAAGACGTGAAAAGATATTTACAATTGGAGTATTTACATTTAATTTTAATTGTCAGGAATGTGAATTTGATGTTTATTTGGCCGATGGTTATTTAAAAAAGATACGTGACAAAGTTCAGCAGAACTTACACCAAAGCTAGCGAGAATAGTCAATTAGATGGAAAGCACCTGGCGTAAAATGCTTTGTCGAGCCACGCAGAACTGACTTCTGGAGTAGGGTGATGTTGTATCTGATTCCCAAGGAGTTCAGCTGTTTCATAAGATCATCAGGAATTACGCCAAGCGCACCGTTGAATTTTGGCTCGATGGAAGTTTTCTTATTCCACAATCTAGCAATCACCACCCTCAGTTTTTGATAGTTCCATATTTCTTCATTCTTCTTGTCTGTTAAGTTAATATAGTTTGGGCAAGTAACATCAAGAATTTGGCATTCATTTGTCTTTTTGTTTACAACTACAATATCCGGTTTCCTATGAGTTATCTCCCAGTTCTACTGAATCATGAAATCACAGAGAGTCTTAACGTCCGCATGTTGTACTACCCCTTCTGGGTGATGTTGGTACCATTTGTCCGTCACTTGGATTCCAAACGTTTGGCACAAACTCCCGTGCAGATTTGTGAAATGTTTGTGATGGCGTCGTTTGTATTATTTGGAAGCAAGCACAAAAGAGGCACTAACAATGCGTGACACTGTTTCAAGAGATATACCACACAACCTGCACACTTCAGAACAATTCTTCTCAAATAAATTTTTATTTATTGCATTTGTATTTAGTGCCTGTTCCTCAGCAACAAATATAAGATTTTCTGTTTCTCTTTTCAAGTCATCTTTTGACAGAAAATTCCACGTGTCTTGACATTTTTGTGCCTTAATATCTCTCTCAAATAAAAGTTTCATTCTTACCAACTCAGTAACTCTTATGCTGTGATTCTTTCCTTGTACTTCTGTTTATCTTTCAAAGAATCTTCATGTAGCTCTTTCTCCTTCGATACTGCTGCAAGTAACACTTCATGGCTGTTGATCAAGTAGTGGTTAACACTTCTAAGATGTCCACCGACACATTTTTCTGTCCGAATCGGCCCTTTTCCTCTTTTCCCTATTGAGATATACAGCTTGAGCACGTAAGAATTTGAGTGAAGTGCTCAACACTTGACCAACAGTTTCCCTATTATTATTGTTGTTATTATTATTATTATTATTATTATTATTATTATTATTATTATTATTATTATTATTATTATTATTATTGGCTCAAAAGGACCTTTCATACATGCCTTCAAAGATCTCTCCCTAAAAACAGCCTGAGTTACAATAAATCTTCCCAGGTTTCCAGTACACTGCACCTCTTTCGATAATATTTGCAAATGACTTTGCATTATTTTAACAGCTGCTAGCCATTGATTTCTCATTGGCAGCGGCTATTGGTCTCCGCTAGAATTTGAGTGGCAATAAACCATCCCCAATGTCCCGGTTCTCTTCGCACTTATCCGGCTGAGGTCTAGTTAGTCCATCGGTCTTTCCTTCCTCTTTGCCTCTACTTGGTTATTTGGTCTCGCTCTTTTTGAGGGGGGGGGCAGTGATGTTGCCATGGGGGGATGTGTTAGAGAACTCATAGATATGCGGCTTCATTGTTCTACGTTCCATGTAGTGTTTCATGTTTTGCCTTTGCAGCATTTTGTCTGGTTCACGCTTGTTACTCCCGTCTGTTGGTTTGCACATTTCAGCTGCTTTCATTATTATTGGCCATTGTATTTTTCCAGTCATTGATTCCAATTTCCCCCATTCTTTTCCAAGGGTTTTCGCAATTGTTGCTAGTGGTCCTACTATTATAAGTATTATTTTGATTTTCTTCATCTTCCATATCCCTTTTGGCTCTCTGGCTAGCTCTGTATATTTATTCCGTTTCTCTTTTTCTTTGATATTCACCCTGTGGCCAGCTGACGGGTTACTATATATTTTAATGACAAAAATATGTGATAAAATATACTATAGTTTTGGGATTGAGTTATATTTGTAAATAAATCTGTTTTAATTATCCATATAAACCGGAAATTTGTAATTAACTGAACTAGCCAAACTTTTTAGATTATGTAAAGCTCTTCTCATTCCATCGAACTTTAAAATTAAATATCTAAATAATTGGCCACTCTCCGTCGATATTATCTGTAATATTTATATAGAAGAAAAAATACTGACCAAAATACATGTAAGTGATATCCACATACATGATGTGTCCAAACTTATCAAGAATCTTTATGCCAGCAAAAAGTGGGCTTGAGAGATATCCAATCATAACACTAAAAAAAGCTGCATTTGTGTTATGAGACCGTTACCTGCCCATCCATTGACACTGCCAAGTCCTATATTAATCAAGAGCCAATTACTTTCGTGTATATTGGATACCTTACCGATATTCGGCTGACAAGTAAGCCTAGTTTACGTCAACACTTTTCTCTGTATTTTGTTCATTACCAATATATCTTTAAACTGATTCCCTGTTCCGAGTTTTCTTTTTCTGGTCACGAATTAGGTGTACAATTAAGATCTGACTTCCGTTTTTGCAAAGATGTTCAAACGCTGCCTAAATGTGAAATTTATCCTAACACATTGTAAAGTTTGTTTGCCTAGTATTTAGAAATACTGAAAGCCGGTTATTTGCATTTCAGTACAGTCCAATTAGTTTATTGAATTCATGAGAAGTAGAGAAGTTATCAGCCACCTCATCAAATATAACTTACTCAATGACTAGGTATTTGATGGGTTTTGTCGTGAAAATCTACTTCAGAAGATTCCTAGCAGCAGAATAGCTAGAAATGCCCCCTCAACCATCGAATCTCTTCACTCTGATAGGTTTATTCTAGTAGTAGTCGATAGATAGAAGCACAACGTTCAAAGTATACACGCTGGCGTGCTGCAAAGATCCATTCTGAACATATCTCTTTAGCAAATCTTAATCCATACTCTCCCTCAACAGATTTTAAGTTCATTTATCGACATATAAGTAGTCGTCACTACCATCTTTGGCAACGAGCTAGATTTCTCTTAGTATTTCTCCACCGACTTTTTTTTACATAGGAGTCGCCACTTATAAAGGTCTGGAGGACAGTCGAGGATAAAGGTACATGAGCGTACAGTATACAATGGAATAATATCGTAGTAATCGCTAGTAGTGGAAACTTGGTAAATTGGATTACTTAAGGGGACGGCTTATCAAGAACTTGTTTATGTTTAACTTGAAGACGACCATATTGAAGTCAACTGGAAAGCAGGTAAACGGAAAAGATTTTCACATGCATGCTGTTCTAAGAAAGAAGCTTTAGAGACAGATAAAGAGTGGAGGCAATTAGTCATAGTGGTCTCAGCTAGACGAGTGTTTTTCGTGGAAGTTTGGCGAGAGGAGGGGCATATATTAGAGCGCAGACGAGCACTAGCCATGAAAATAATGGTAAAGCAGAGACAGGTTCGCAATGTCTCTTCTGTAGGAAAGAGTTTGCAGGGAAGAAAAAAATCATGTCCACTAGGCTACGAAGTATTTTCTGAACTCTATCAAGGCAGGATAAGCTGCTTCTAGCAGCTACTGCCCAGATGTGGCAATCGTACTTAATCCCTGATCGTGCTAGGCTGTTATATAGATAAAGAACTGCATCAACACTGAGATATCTACTGGAGCGGAAGAACGATCCCACCATTTTCCTAGCGACTTTGGCAATGGATTTGATGTACGTTTCAGATCAGGAGTGAAGGTCAGACCCAGAGGCTTGGCAAAACATAAAGCCTCCCCAAGACCATGCATTTCAATTCATGTAAGACAGAGATCAGCGTTGATGATGTAAAGATAGAATCTTGGTTTTAGATGCATTAAAATTAACCAGACACCTCTTACCACATTGTACCACGTGCTCAAGATCAGAAGAGAGTGAATCAGAGAGAAAATATCCATTTACGGCTTTTGATGTGTTGCCATAAATGGTAGTGCCGCCAGCACAAATATCTACGAATGATCTTTGGATGTGATTTGGGAGATCATTGATGTAGATCAGGAAAGGAGTTAGAACCAGGATAGACCCTGGAGGGACTCCAGCATTAATACTGAGACCTTTTGATTTCTGCCCATCTACCACTATTGTTATAAATATATCAAAAAGAAATAAGTCAATAATTGAGAAAATATTTGCAGCTATAGCGTAGCGTGAGAGCTAGTGGATTAAATCTTTATGTCATACTTTACGAAAAGCCTTTAATATGTCAGGTTAAACGCTTTAGAAAGGAAGCCTCCGTCGAGAGATCTGCTAATGCTATGAGCACATCTGCTGTAGATCTATCTGTTTAAGCGTTTCCTTAAGAAGAAGTGCTGTCCAACACCCTGGAAAACCTCATCAGTATGCCCTGTATTTAAGAATTCAGGTGATAAGTCATCCCCCTCTCAGTACAGACCAATAAGTCTCCTGTGTGTCATGAGAAAGTTGCTGGAATCCACAATAAATAGAGAAGTAGTCAACCACCTCAGCAGAAATAACCTTCTTAGCGACACGCAATATGGTTTCCGCTCTGCTAGATCTACAACAGATGTGCTAACGGTTATATCTCATAGGAGTAGCGAATCTCTCGACAAAGGCTTCATTTCTAGGGCAATTGCTCTCGACATATCAACGGCCTTCGATAAGGTTTGGCATAAAGACCTACTACGCAATATTTCCAGCTACGGTATAACTGGAAATGTTTTCTCTATCATTAAATGATTTCTTTCTGATAGGCCCATAAGAGTAGTGGTTGATGGGCAGAAATTAGAGGCCCACAGTATTAATGCTGGAGTCCCTCAGGGGTCCGTACTGGGCCCAACTCTCTTCCTGATCTACATCAATGATCTCCCAAAACACATACTTAAATCTTTCGTTGACATCTATGCTGATGACACGACCATCTATGGCAACACATCAAAGGCCGTAAATGATGATGTTGTCTCTGATTCTCTCTCCTCTGATCTTGAGCGCGTGGCACAGTGGTGAAAGAGGGGGCTGGTTACCTTTAATGCATCTAAGACCAAGCTCCTATCTCTACATCATAAACGCTCTGATCCTCATCTGGCATCAATTGAAATGGATGGCTCTCGTCTAGGGGAGGCCCCAGAATTTGATAAGCTTCTGGGCTTGACCTTTACACCTGATCTTAAATGGAACACATACATCAAGTCTGTGGCCAAGGTCGCTGGGAAAATGGTG
Source organism: Euprymna scolopes (assembly GCF_053919585.1). NCBI lineage: Eukaryota > Metazoa > Mollusca > Cephalopoda > Sepiida > Sepiolidae > Euprymna > Euprymna scolopes. The sequence continues at coordinate 8,856,683 of NC_136496.1, read as the reverse complement.
GGATCCTTCTACCGCTCCAGAAGATATCTCACTAATGATGCAATTCCCTATCTATATCAGAGCCAAGTACGTCAAAAGATGGATTACTGCTGCCACATCTGTGCGGGGGCTGCACAAAACAGCCTATCCTGCCTTGACAGAGTACAAAATAGACTCTGTGGCTTGGTGGGGGATGCCCTTTTCTATACCCTGCAACCTCTTTCCCACAGAAGAGACGTAGCGAGCCTGTCTTTGTTCTATCGTTACTTCCATGGCAGGTGCTCGTCTGAGCTCCATTCTCTGGTTTCCCCTCGCCAATCTTTCTCAAAAAACACCCGACTAGCTGAAACCACTGTCAATAATTTTCCCCACTCCCTATCTGTGCCTAAATCAAAACGTAGATACCATGAACAAAGCTTCTTTCTTAGAACTGCATGCCTGTGGAACTCTGTTCCGCTTGCCTGTTTCCCTCCCGACTTCAACCTGGATGTCTTCAAGTCCAACACAAACAAATTCCTGATGAACCGCCCCCCTAAGTAATGACACCTTACCAATTCTCCAATACTATTGCTACACTATCCCTTTGATTACTATACACACAATAACCCTTATCCCTGAGTGGCCAGTGGGCCTTGATAAGTGGTGAACTCCATGTAAAAAAAAAATCAGAATGGAAACCAGGTTGCATGTCACTAAGGAGGTTATTTTTCTGAGGTGCTTGACTAGTTGTCTATTAAACACAGATTCCATCAATTTACTCATGAAGCACAGAATATTTCTTGGTCTGTACTGAAAGGGAGATGACCGATTACCTGAGTTCTTAAATATGGGGCAAGTTACCAGGGTGCTAGGAAGCAATTCTTATTAAGACAACGCTTAAATAGCTTTGTAAGTATGGGAGCTAGTTTTAGTTGAAGCTTCATAGCCCTATCATTAGAATGCCGTCAGAGTCAGTTTCTTTGCAGGAATAAATGTTTTTAATTAGCTTGGCAACATCACGCACGGATATTTGTATGTTGCATAGCGTGTGTTGGAGCACGGGGTACAATGCAACAAAAATTCTCTGGTAAATTTTAATGCATCCAAAACCAAGCTTATATATTTTCATCACCAACATTCTGATTCGTATTTGGTTACATATGGCACTCGTCTCAAGGACGCACCTGCTTCAACAAGCTTCTGGAACTAATATTAACATCTGGCCTTAAGTAGAAGACCTACATCAAATATGTTTAAAATGTTGTTGGGAAAAGGATTAAACCCTTCTACTGCTCCAGACGTGAGGACACTTTAAGACAAAGATATGCAACACATTTTGGACCATGTTACATTAGTGGAACATTGGTTTTAATGTGGCATAAGAGATTCAAGGAAGGTAGGACGTCAGTGAGGAATGATAAGAAGCGTGGGTGTGTAAGGAAGTCAGAATACCAGATTTGATTGGCAAAATAAAAAATTCATAGATTAGCACTGTCGTCTGTTTATAGAAGCAATAAATAAACGATGTTATGTCCGTTTGGAACGTGTACACACACTTATTCACAAAGAACTGAAGATGCAAAGATTTGCACTAATTCGCCAGTCTTAAACTTTTCCTTGTCACAGATTATTTGACTAATATGGGCATCAAGGCAGTTCCTCGCTCCCTCTATTGTCCAGAATTTGCTCCCTGTGACTTTTGGTTATTTCCCAAGCTGAAGAAAAACCTTAGAGGTTGTTATTATGACACAATTTAGGAAATGAAAGACGCTGGGACGAGGGTCATTGACGCCCTCACACAAGAGGACTTTTATTATGGTTTCCAGGCGTTATTGGAAATAGATAACAAGTGTATTGCAGCCGGAGGTAATTACTTCGAAGAGGACTAGAGTTCCATCTGTGTACTATCAATAAAGATGTCCATACGAAAGTATTCTGGAAACTTATTGAAGGTAAATTGTATTTGACTTATGTAGAGTTAGAGATTTGCATCAGGTGTGGAATTCTTTCTAAAGTGATAGAATACTGATACTAGTTTTCGAGCAATCTTAGCAAATAGTTTTTTTTTTCTTTTTAATTGCCAAATTGTTGGGTGGTTACTGACCTTGGTAGTGGCCATTTTAGACGAAGATAACATACTTGACTATTGGAAACAATCACGCCAACAAAACAAATTTGCCTTTGGAAGTAACAAAGAAAGCGAATCCCAAAAAAGCGGAGAAAAAAAGTCTGAAAGTTCAAGCCATTTTACGTTTTAGCGTTCGCCAAAATTGCTTCACAATTATAGAAGCTGACCTAGTACGTGCACTACTGGTAAGGAATAGAGTAATAATAAATAGAAAGCCGAGAAGTAAAAGGGAAATGTTCGGTTATCGAAATGAAAATAACGCGCGAAGAGAAACAAATGTGAGGATACGCCCGCTTTACGTGAGGAGGAGAGATGTTGCCTAAATATTGAGTTGAGTTAAGAAAACTTTGGAGATGAGAAGGATAACAGAGTACGCACGTGATCTCGCACACTTACTTTTGGGGAGAAAGAGAGGGGACAAACTGTTTACATTACAGGGCTGGTGACAGCAAGAATTAGCATGTGTTGAGACTCTTTTTGACCACTGAATAGAATCGGGAGCAAATGTGAAAGAGAAAAAAAAAAGGGAGACGAAGACGTTAATCTGACAATTTCGTTGTTGAAATCCGAAACCCTTTTAAAATCAAATCTCTTAAGGTCGGGCTTTTTTAAAAAAGCTGTTGTTGTTGTTGTTGTTGTTGTTGTTGTTGTTGTTGTTGTTTATTAAATAAACAAAACAAAATAGTCCCAACCGCTTTATTTTTAGGGCGTAATCACGTGGGCAATTCAGATGCAGCAATCGTAGTTTATATTGTAAAGATTTCTTAAGTTTGTCGATTTGATACATTTATAAAATGTAAAAGGTACTTCTGCAATTTATGACCGTGCTGAAATAAGAACGTTATTATTTATCCACCTACCTTTTACAAAGAGAACGTGGGAGTTCGTTAACTATTTTGTCCTTTCATCGCACAATTTGATGTGCGAAATTTGAATTAAATTTGAAGTAAATTAAAAAAATTGTGTCTAAGATCAACTCGATCCGTACGCTGCAGATGTAGCAAAGTCAATCGAGCGTAGTACAGGGCGGAACGATAAATTTGTCGCCCTAAAGAAAAGACCACTTTAGCTGGATTTTAAAATCAATTCAGTAAACTTGATAATGTAGTAGAGTCGCCTTTTGCATAAACAACCGCCTCGATAGTCGATTTTCTGCAGAACAGCGCTTTAGTTTGGCTAATCATGATGGTTGCTTTATGATCAGAATCCAAATGCAACTGTTTAGAAAGTAACCGAGACCACAGTAAGGCATATTATGATGGTATGCATATATATAAGACAAAGCATCTACACTGACTTTTCCGTGTTTAAAAACCGTAAGTATTCGCCAGGCTGAAATTCTACCAGACCTTACACACGCAATGCCCAATATTGATATAAATACTAAAAGTGCAGACATGGAAATATCTCATAATATTTTATTAAATACATGAAATAATGTATATATATTAAAATGAAATAAATTATTGATGCCTTCATCGATATTCCGTTTTTATTCAATGAGTTTCTGAGTATCACTCCTTCGAAGTAAACCATAGAAATCAAAACAATGTGAAATTACGTGGAAACAATGATTTATACTTTGTTTGAGACCAATGAAGTTAAAATTCAAAATTTATGATGCGTTTATGATGTAGAATTCGTTTGTTTTATATACATACAAATATAGGAAGATGTATAACTATTCATATAAATGCATATATGTAAAAGTGTATATATATATATATATATATATATATATATATATATATATATATATATATATATATATATATATAAAGATATTTATATATTAAAATTTCATCCAGGAAAATATAATGGATTTTCAATGTAGGCTTATATTCTCGCAGAAAAGTCTTTAGCACAATA
>NC_136496.1:8840228-8842728 GCF_053919585.1 Euprymna scolopes | reverse complement strand
AGCTAGTTGGCGCAATTATTCCGGAGTTGCCGCAATTACCCTAAAGTACGGTATATATTTAATAGAATAATATATATATATATATATATATATATATATATATATATATATATATATATATATATATATATATATAATATAATATACATGTATAAATATATAATAACTATCCGTATGATATACATATATATATATATGTATAATATATATATATATGTGTGCATATATATATATATATATATATATATATATATATATATATATATAGAGAGAGAGAGAGAGAGAGAGAGAGAGACATAATACTTTATAATGTAAATGTGTATCAAGAAATATGAAAACTATATCGTTATAAAATAAATAATGGATATATGTGCATATAGCGGTTAAGATGTAAATCTATAAACTGATTAGTATACATTTTTTAAGTTTGGTCTGAATAAATTGGGCAAATATAGGTTGTATGTAGTTCTATTCAATTAATGCAAAAGGAAGAACTTCGCAGAAATTCAGATACCTTTGATATTCGTGTAAGCTTAATTACCTGTTTTAGATAGCAACTAATGACATTGCCTCAAATTAGTGCTATTTTAATATTTTACGTACACCAATATTGGACAGCTTCATCTTTGGGCAATGTTATATATGTCTATAAAAATGGTATGGAACGATAAAATTGTCGTCCTAGAAAATACGGCATGATTTTATTTTTATTTGATAAAAACCGGCTTTAGTTTTTTGTTGCAGACCATCTACTAGTTGGCCAGTTGTATTCAAATCCTAAGAACAATAAAAGTCTCATCTCATATCTTAAATAACACAATATTCATCGAGTGAGATCGGGGATGCTCAGCTGTACAACTCCTGTATTCTACTGATCCAAGTTATGAAAACAGGACCATTGCCAGCAACCTGAAAATGCTAAGCGGGACGGTTCAAGGCTTGAGGGAACACAGATCAACGAAGTTTCCGGCCACGGTTATGATCTTTGGTGTGGTTTGAAGCGAGGGCCATATCATGCCACCTCACGTATACGGAGTGGCCTTAAAAGTCATCACCGAAGTGTACTGGGATACGCTGAAGAATATGGTGATACCTTAGTGCAATCAGGTGACCGCCGACAGACCCTGGACACGGCGACGGCCCACAAGTCTAAAGGGACCCAGGCTTGGTTTTAAAAGAAGTGCTACGACTTTGTGTCCTTCTCTAACTTCCCCCCTCCTCGCCCAGCCTGAACCGTGGCTACCGAGAAAGAAGGTCGATGCATATGACGGCGTAACGTCACTTCCTGATAAAGTTGTAGCTATAGACAACTTTCGGTATTCAACCACGTGGTCATGCTAACAGACATAAAAAATATGGCTACCAATATGTGTTACCGATTGTCCATGTATGTTCTAAAGAGACAGCACATTTCTTATAATTATCTGTCGGATAATTATAATTATAATTGCACATTTGGGATAATTTTAATCAAAATACCGTAAGTGAATTCGTGTTTGAACTTTTATTTATATCGGAGAAAGTCGAATATTTCATTTTATTGTTTTTTATTTTTTTTTTACTGCAAAACAAACAATTTTTATATAATATTTTTAGTCCGTTCTTTTAATAATAAATAACATTTTTCACTGAGTATTTTCAAATATTTTAAAGTAAGCATTTTTCACGGCAGTTTTTTGTTCAACGATCGGTGAATTATCAATATTTTAGCACTGGACGTAATTTATTTCTTTGAAACTTCATTTTTTTATAACATTTTAACTGTATATAGTTTACATGACGGGTTTGTTTAACTATACACATAGATTCGAAAAAGTTTTTTAAAAAAACATATATATAACAAATAAATGTTATCAAAGGCAAGATAACTTACTTTTCTACCAAACATGCCGACATTTTTCTTTTTCAAGTATATCGATAAACATTGTATGATTTTCGAAGCGATTACACGTTTTAAAGTGAGTAAAACCACTAAAAAACCTTCCCAGATAGGTAGAAGAGTAACTTATTTTGCCTTTGATAACATTTATTTATTATATATTTGTTTTTGACAACTTTTTTAATCTATGTGTTTAGTAATACAAACACAAAATTTAATTTAACTTGAAAATAACATTTAAAATGCACGTGTGTACACTGCACAAGCACCATTATTAGTAATAATTATTATAGTAATAATAATAAAAAACAAACTGGTGTGGATGACATCGACTGGCGCCACATCACACCAACTAGTTTTGAAGGGTCAGGGAGGATGGAAAGATCGAGGTGAGAGAGTGCTGACCAAATCTCCACTGGAAGTGTGCAGTTACAATCTGGTACTTTGGGGAGGCATTTTGTCACCCAACCCCCAGGAAACACCAATGGCCGATGCCAACGAGAAATCAGTGGCAATGGCTGTTGTGATAACATGCAATCATCTGCACAAGTCGTCAAGAAGTGGAGAACACTGGAAATCTGGGGAGACCTGTTGTCACTTGGTCTCCAGGGAACACCACAG
>NC_136496.1:8817728-8832728 GCF_053919585.1 Euprymna scolopes | reverse complement strand
GATATAGATATATTATATATATTATATATATATATATATATATATATATATATATATATATATATACGGTATATGGTATACGGCCCCATACAATCAAATGTTAAAAACAAAACTTGGCAAGAAATTTCTAGATCTTATTGAAAAACACTTTCCCGCAACCAACCCCTTACACAAAATCTTCAATAAAAATACCTTGAAGTTATCTTACAGTTGTTGCGAAACTTTAGAGATGATAATTAAGGCACATAATAACAAAATACTAAATGAAAACAATGTAAACAACAACAAAATAAACAATAAAAAAGTAGACACAAGGACAGAAATAAAAACAACACTAGCAGAAATAATAATAATAATAATAATAATAATAATAATAATAATAATAATAATAATAATAACAATAATAATAATAATAATAATAATAATAATAATAATAAAAATCATAACAAACCAACCCCGGACAAGTACAACCATACCATAAATAAAAATACTAATAACGAACAAGATAAATGCAATTGTAGACACCGCACACTTTGCCCAGTCCAAAACAAATGTCTAACAAAAAGCGTAGTCTATCAAGCAACAATATTTGAAAAAGAAAACCCGAATAACAAAAAATATTACATAGGCATGACTTCCTTAGATTTCAAAACCCGATACTATTACCACAAAAGCACATTCAAAAATAAAAAAACACCGTATAAAACAACACTAGCGAATTAATACTGGGAACTCAAAGAAAGCGGACATTCGCCGGTAGTCGAATGGAAAATAATAAGACAAGCTACCACATGCAGACATTTAGACGACCCATGTAAATTATGCCTCCATGAAAAATTTTCTATCCTGTACTTTAAAGAACCTCAAAATCTATTAAACTGTAGGCGGGAAATAGCAAACAACTGTGTTCACAAAATAAAACTTACTCTAGGATAGCGATACAAAATAGCTTTAAAACTAACAATAACAATAGAAAACAAACAAATAAATAAATTAAATAAACATGAATATACATAAACTATCACACGCATATATGTATGTATATATATATATATATATATATATGCATTATTGTGTACACATAGGTATATTTATATGTATATAAAAAAAGAAGCAGAACGACCACCTAAAACCACTAACTTAGATCATTTGTTTGATAAAATACATGCCCATTGGCTGATAGGAAGGGGCGCGGTGGATACTAGAAAGCTGATTGGCCAACTAGTAATCCTCAACATGTATAAAAACAAGAAGCAACGACAGAATTCGCGCATAAGCCTGACGAATCCTATAGTTGGATGAAACGCAGAATATTCAGTGTAGCTTAATCGCCATATATATTTTATAAATTACTATATATATATATATATATATATATATATATATATATGTATATATATATATATATATATATATATATATATATATATATATATATATATATATATATATATATATATATATGTATGTATATATGCACACAGTTATATGGCTATGACGTGGATTCTTCTGGTCTATTTTGTTTACATAAAATGTAAACATACATTATTTTTTCTGTCACATTTTTTGCTTATTTATTTCTATTAACTATCATAAAATGTTTAATATCAGAATTATTACAAGTAAAAATTGTCGAACTGGACATGGAAACAATTGTAACGTAAAATGAAATACACTTTTTGTAACGTAAAATGAAATACACATTTCTGCCACATTTTCTACTTATATATTTCTACTACCTAGCATAAAATGTTTAATATCAGAATCATTACAAGTAAAAAAGATACAAAAAGGCAAAGAACTACAAAAACACATGCTATTTAAAGCTGTAATTGCAGTACAATTTCTGGCGTGATGTCATCGTTTTGTTGTCCATTTGCTTCCTTGTTCACTCGAGCCGAATTGTGTTAATTTGTTTCGTCATCTTCTTGGGTTTTCCCGCACTGCTATTTAACAGTCCTAACATATATACATCGCTCACAGATCCTACTGTTCTTATAGACCTCTTTAAAATAAATGATCGTTGCTAATCACTTAACGGTATATCTTAACAATAGCTTTAATGGTTTCTGCTCTCGAAAACATTGTCTAAAGAGAACATTATCAAACATCCGCTTGAATTTTTTTGTTTGGATTGAATCGCGACGAACAGAGTTATATAATACGCACGAACGTTCTTTTTTTGTGTAGGGCTGAATCTATGACCTTGAGTCTGGGTATGTGACTCTTAAAATGTATTTAAAGAAATTATTTAAACAAAGTAAAATAGGCCTACCTTAAACAAATAAAATTATTGAAGAAAATGTTCAAAAAAAATGTTTGTTGAATCACTATTTACACCCGTTATATTTTTGGAAAATATTTATGTAACCAGATATATACGCAGTTATACGCTTAAATCACTGATAAAAACCATAGTAGTTACTCACTAAATATTGAAAAATTATATTTCTTGCGTCACTATTTACAAACTTTCATTTTATATATATATATATATATATATATATATATATATATATATATATATATATATATATATATATATCATATAAAGCTGAATGCGTGTGTGTGTGTGTGTGTGTGTGGTCACGAATATGCTCCTATATGGTTGACTATTTTAAAACACTGATTGCATATAATGATAGAAGATGTATCGAGACACGGGAATGGGTATGTTTGATCTGGCAGAACGGTGGTTCATTAAAATTGTGTGGTCTGGGTTCGCGCCTGGTCCACAAAGTATGGAAATAAAAAATTTAAAAATTAAAAAAAAAAGTTTACAAGTGTTTTTGATATAGATGTACATAATAATACTTTGATAAGTATGTTTTATCTTAAATCGAGATGGTATAATAAAATTGCATGGTCTGCGTTCGCTCCTGACCTCCATAGAATGGAAATAGACACAAACTTTAATAAAGGCTTATAATCAGAGTCCATTTTCCGTAGGCTGTTTTTGAATCCAGTCAACGACGGGTACTTTTGCTAGTATATATATATATATATATATATATATATATATATATATATATGTGTGTGTGTGTGTGTGTGTGTGTGTGCACATAAATAACTAACTAAAACCATAACACTGATCTACTAGACATAGGAAAAAGAAGAAAAGAAACTGTTGTTCATTTGAAATTATGTCATCATTTTAGGGTTATTGAAAATCAAACTATGAAACATCCATTTTACTTATTTTGCTAACCTGATGATTTGCTGTTAAATGTTATAATTTTATCCATATTCGAATAATAATTGAAATAATTGAATGTTTTGCTGATCTATCAAAAGAATTCAAGAATATGATAAGAGAGGAATATGGCACTACCTTCTTCAGTGTCAGGAGTTGACTGGTTAAATTAATCAGATCGTTAATTATTTATGCAAATTACAATATTAATAAATAATTAATTTTCAAATCACTGTATCATTTGTGTTTGAATATGAAACAGATTTGGTAAAATCTGTTGAGAAAAAAAAAAGACAGGTAAATATTTCCAAATACAAATCCGTTGAAAAACAAAAAAGTTTATCTGTTAAATTTTTGCTAAAAGTAAAACAATTGTAAGGAGGTGCGTGAAGTTGCCAACAACTCTGCAGTCGCCGCACCTGCAATTTTTGACCATCAAAAATTTTCCATCGGGCAACCATATTCTCCACGCATCTCCGGTATTTAACTTTTTTTTTATTACCAAATTCTTTTCTACATAATATTGTAGCAAAAATGCATCTCAATGGATCCTGTTGTTTTTGTCCATCGATTGTTTTCTGCTTGTTTGGGGTTGCTAAATTCGTTTGATAACCTAAAACACAAGAATTGGTCATATTTTTGGCCGAATCACCTCAGGCTTTCTTTTGTGGGACTTTTCTGACACAATGTGGCGCACGAGGGAAGGTTTGAAAGATCGAACCCCTATGCTGTAATTAATAAGCCCCGACCACTCTAGTATCATGACAAAGAGAGCATCATAAATGAAAACTCTTTTAAAAATATATTGAATTTCTTATCAAGGAAGTTTTTTTTATTTATTTATTTTTTTAGCAGGTTGTTATTCTCATTTTTATAGTTGTTTTATCAAGTTTCGGTCAACTCATCTTCTTGCCTTATTCAGGTGATTAACCATAACGGAATATAAATGCTGGGTCTTGTAAGTATTTCCTCAGTAATTACTTCCTTTCATAGTTGTCGTTGTCTCATTGTTATGCTGGGTGTGGGGAACATATTGGAGACAACTTATAACGGACTCAGGACAAAAGATGAAAATTACATTTATATTCTAAGAGTGACATTTATAACAGATCTGAGAGAAATGCGAATCCATTATTGAAGGAATGTGTAATACAGTTTTTTTTTACATCAGAGGGGGAGAATCATTACTGATTATGGAGGAGGCGACAGACAATTAATACTTGGAGAGGGTTATACAAAGTCCGTTTACAAAGATGATAGACAATACACATTTACCTTTTCAATGGATGGGATGACGACACGAAGACGAAGACTTAGAAAATATAGATTGTGATTCTTTTATTCATCAGTCGACCGATTGATGATTCAGAAATTCAAGCTTGTATGACTACATGGTCGACTCTCCTCCCCTTCGCCTCTAAGGGCATCTGCTCTCACTAAGCCGCTGTCCGACTTTCGCCTCTAACTATCACTGTGACTGCAATTTCTCCCTAACTAAGTTCGAGCCCTGTCTCAATATATTGAGAATCTCCCCTCTTTATGACGTCATAGATGTGCTGTTCCACGTGATTAAATTTTACGTGGATTTTACATATGTTTGTCCAAACACACTTTTGGCAAACAAAGAATTCCCAATTTGAATTGTTCAATATCTAACCTATTTGTAATCATTATCTATAAACTCGTATTGCCAATTCTTTTAGCTGATATATTTAATATCCAGTTATTTCTTAAAGAATGAACAATTGTCTGAATTCCTAAATTAATTATTTATCTCTGAGATAAATAATATTTCGCTATTTGCGAGAATAATGCCAATCGATCTGCATTCCTAGGCTTTTAACTCTTGCCTATTGGGTTCGATTCTAGCCTTTTCCTAATAGCATTTTCAAACTTATCTAGTTTTGCTTGTTTACTTACTAACCCTAACCCTAACCCTAACCTTTCCCTTTTCATAAAATCATGTTTTAGCCAACTAATAATCTGGACTGCTTTTAGTAGGATTGAAACCGCTATATATAGACAATGCTCACTTTGAACCGTAGAGACTATACGATTCTAACCATTGAGGCAAGGACCCTGAAGAAGGACAGAGAATGGTTGAGGATGACAGTCTGCAAATAAATAAATATAAATTACTCATCTAAAACAATTCAAATAAAAATAATATACACGAAAAATATTTTTTTATGTGTAAAAATGGACAAAAACAATTCTATGAATAAAATATTTTTTTACAACAAATTCGCAAGATTCCTAAAATTCTTGCATTTTTTTTGGAACTCTAGAATAATATGCACTATCCAGCTATTGCCCAACATTTTTAAATTTGAGGAAGTTAATATATATTTTTTTTAATATTTTAACTTAAAAAGAATAGACACTCATATAAAATAAAAATAATGTGTCCGTATTTTTATTATTTGTTTTTCATCTGTAGATTGAAGAATAATTAAGTTTAATGTTAGGAGTCGTCCTCAAATTTATGTAACAATAAAAATAAAAAAAAATAAAAAATTAGTGGAGCTGAAAGCCACGGTGGAACTGTAGCTTCCGTAGTAACGCCTTCTGAACGTTTGTTCTTATAAGCGCATGCGGGTGAAGCTACGTTACAAAAAGTCCGACAAAAAATTCCTCGCAGCGACATCCAGTGTTGTGAATTGATATTTTCACAACCCGCTAAATCGAAATATAAAAAAAACACTAGCATACAAATTATGTTGACGGATTAAAAAAATCAGAACCCAAACACATTTAAACAGACACAATAGCTTTTCTACTATCAAAAGAATATATATGTGACGTTCTACCAGATTTATTTGCTCACATTCAATCCAAACAAAGAAACTGCAATGAAGACTTCAGTAACTAAGTGAATTAAGCACCATAGTAACAGGGATACTCTAAATAGCAATTTTAGCAGCAAGATATCTGTTCACGTTACATTTAAACTTCTCATATAAAGTTGTCATAAAGAAAACAGCATCACAACTTTATTTTTTTAATTTTATTAAAAAAAATATATATTCAGGTAACTGGGATATTTAGTAGAGCTGATATTTATTCAATGTAACCGCCTTCAGCCTCAACCCCCGCCTCGATACTGGGAGCATGCCTTTTCCACAAGTGCCTGCAGGAACTCAGCGAATATTCGGCGGATGGCGGCTTGCTTTGGTGTTGTGGGAAGTCATGTTTGTGATGTTTTCGACATATGAAGAAATGAAGTAGTCCAGCACCTTCAGGTCAGGGGGGGGGCAGTGAGAGAAGGTTACAGATTTGTAGCACACCTTCTAAAGCCAAGCCTCAGTCTCTTTGGACTTGTAGGCTGGCGCCGAGTTCTGCCGCCTGGCCCTGATTCTGCCAGAAGCCACATGATTGCAGAATGGAATAACTACACTCTTCAGCAGGCACACTTTGATGTTGACATTCAAACAGACTTCGAAAATATGAGAGGGCATAACGTGTCCTCACTTGAAACTACACAAAAAAAAACATAACCATGGCCAAAAACTTCGTTGAACTGTGCTCTCAAGCGTTGAACCGTCCGGATTTGCATTTTGTGGGTGCTAGCAATGATCGTGTTGTCTTACTTTGATCAGTAAAGGGCATGTGTTTTACAGTAGCACATCTCCGATCTCGCTCGGTGAACATTGTGTTACTTCAAGACATAATAGAAGGCTACTGTCGCTCTTGGGATTTGTACACAGCTGACCAACAAGTAGATAGTCTGCGACAAAAAAAGAAAGTGATTTTTATCAAACGGAACTGGAATCATGTCTTCTTTTCTATGGCGACAATGTTATATTCCCTCTCCCTTTATAAAAGTTTTATTGTGCCATTATCGTATTTAGCTGACTAGTGAATGTATTCTATGCTAGGTGTGAAATTACTCATAGTTTAATGTCTCTCTGTTTTTCTCTTTTTCTCTCGCTTTAGTGATGTGATGATTCGAAAATGTTTCCTGGTTCCAATACAATTAACGATTCTATTTTGAATATCCGATTCCGATACAATTACCTATTCCGATTTTTTTAAAAATCACTAAATATTCAGTTATATATATTTTTTAGATAAACATAAAAATCCACGTGATATATTTTCGTGAATGCGAACATACGGATGGTTTATACATGTTCATTTTGTTTGAACAAATACATATTAAACATTTCATCTTTAGTAACAGAAATGGAAAATGAAGTTTAAAAAAAAACAATTACTAGAATCGTTTGTGGCCTTGGAAAATTTGCACATTTTTCTCCGATTCCGGTTCCGATTTACTGGATTCCCGCTTAAGATTTCGATTAATCATCCCAACATTGATATATAGTCAGCATGGCCTGCTTTTAGATCAACTCTGACTTCGGGAAGTGTTGTGGAGCTTCGTCGGCATCTAACAAGTAAGCTGAGCGTTGCCGGTTGTCGTAAAGAATACACTTTGCATCGCAAGTCACAACCTGGTTGAATAGCGAATCGTTTTTGTTTCGTAAAAAAAGGCGGGAAGATGACATATCGTAACGGCCATTCTTTTGGTTGTCGTTCAATTCGTGAGACACCCATTTATCAAGTTTTCTTCTTTTTTTTTTTTTTTGGTCTTTCCCATCTTGGTTGGAAATCCTCGTATACTTTACCTCTAAATCAGAAGCAAGTTTTCCAACAGTTGTGCGTCAATTGGCTTCGATTAAGGCTCTTAATTGATCGCTGTCATTGTGCTGTGCGTTCAGTAATGGTTCTTGGGCCAAACGTTTCATTGATATCGCGAACAGCTTTTCGGCCTAGCTTTAACTGAAATAAGAAAATTGTGGGGTATTCATTTTTTCCATCTTCTATTCAACGTTCTTGAAGGGAACTCATAATTGTTTCAAAACGATTGTAATTAAATCGATTAGATGGAGCGAAAATGCTCTTTAAAATATTGTATAAAATAAAGATGTTAACACCGAAACGTATTTGAAAATACATAATTTTTAAATCAAAACTAAATATCCCGCAAGAATCCTCTTGTCAACTTAATATATATATATATATATATATATATATATATATATATATATATATATATATATATATATATATATATACTCACAATCTGACAAATAATTGCAAAGCGTGAATATTCCATACATATCGTGAGAATATATATATATATATATATATATCCTCACGATATGTATTGAATATATATATATATTTCCTATTTATATATATATATATATCCTATTTTATATATATATATATATCCTATATATATATATATATATATATATATATATATATATATATATATATATATATATATATGATTAGTTTTTTTGGAAAAAGAATTCCAGCAGAGTGCTCAACTAAAAGGAAAATCCAAATTTTAAGAGCGTACTTATATTTTGTGTACAGAAAGTTGTTAGTTGAGACAGGTCATTGGTACCGTCGGTTTCAAGCCCGATAATAAGGCCCGTTTAAGGTATCCTTATCAAGCTCTCTTCAGCCAATATTCGTCTATCTTATAACCGGAAGTGTGAAGTATATATACCTCGCGAATCCACGTTCAAATCTCGTTTTGTTTAATCCCCCCCCTTTTTATATATATATATATATATATATATATATATATATATATATATATATATATATATATATATATATATATATCGGGTAATGTAATACCTAATTTTCAACTTTGAATTATTTAAATTTAAGATCTAATTTCGAAAAAATTTTTTTTTTTTATATGAATCGATTTTAATTTGAACCCCATTTTATTTTAAAATCTCTTTCCTTAAAAATTATTAAACTTTTTAAACGTATTTCGAAATTTTTAAACGTGATTCGATATAATTAAAAATATATTTTTTAAAACTTTAAACGTATTTTTGGAAATTTTTAAATGTTCGATATAATTAAACGACTTTTTAAGTTTTTAACCGATAAAAATACAGATTTTAAAGTTTTTATACATAAGGAAAGAGATTTTAAAATTAAATGGGGTTCAAATTAAAATCGATTCATATAAAAAAAACATTTTTTCGAAATTAGATCTTAAATTTAAATAATTCAAAGTTGAAAATTAGGTATTACATTACCCGATATATATATATATATATATATATATATATATATATATATATATATATATATATATATATATAGATTAAAAAAAAAAAAAAAAAAAAAAAAAAAAAAAAGGGGGGGGATTAAACAAAACGAGATTTGAACGTGGATTCGCGAGGTATATATACTTCACACTTCCGGTTATAAGATAGACGAATATTGGCTGAAGAGAGCTTGATAAGAATACCTTAAACGGGCCTTATTATCGGGCTTGAAACCGACGGTACCAATGACCTGTCTCAACTAACAACTTTCTGTACACAAAATATATATATATATATATATATATATATATATATATATATTAGGTTATAAACTTGCATCCGGAATGACATTTCCATAATATGTAAGTTAGGTGGCATGTCTAATGTTTTCTTCTTTCAGTTGTTCAACTGTGTTTTAACTGTTACTTTCAGTCTCTGTGCTCATATTGTTTTCTAATTATATTAATAACGTTCTATCGTATTCTGAAGGGAACGGCTACTATACAGCGATACATGATGGAGTATGCAAGTACCTCCACTGGACCATCTGTAAAAAATTAAACATCCAGTGTAGCAGCAAGTCCTGGGAACATCAACCTGAAAGAACAGTTGGAAATGACTTATGTACCATATATTACGACCATGTTATCCCTACATCCACCTACCTTGAAAATGCTGCTGTGAAACCTGACATAGTTATATGGATTAAGTCAGAGAGAGTTGCAACCTTGATTGAAGTGAGTGTTCCTAATGATGGCGGTCTGAACTGAGCTGAAAGAGAGAGAAAGAGACCAAATACCAAATATCAAGGTCTCATGTATGATATGAAAAGAAACTGGAATCTTAAGGATATATCAATCATACCAGTTATAATAAGTGCCGCAGGGCTTATGAAAAAGAACCTGAAGTCCTACCTAACTAATATTACTGGTGAACCAAGTGCAAAAGAGATCCAGACAATTGCACTTAAGGGAACAGCGAGGATACTAAAAAGAGCTCTCGGTTGGTTTCAATGAAAAACGAGGCAATGTTGGCAGCTAGTTTGGCTGCCCCATACCCAGCATTACAATCTTCAAAGGAAGAAAAATAAAAAAATGAAAAAAAATGCTTGAGAAATTCACTGACAGATATTTATATAATCAGTCTATGTTATGCCTATGTTTTTCCTAGCTTTCTACTTCTTTTGCAGCGTTTGATTTGTGTATAATAGGCCGTTTTAGGAATAGTTTTGTTCGTTGAATTGAGCCTTTAAGATTTTTTATATGGTTGGTAAGCAAGTTATGGGTCTGTAGTTGCTTTAGGCCGTGATAATTTTAGATTTTTTACATTATCGTAATAATTCGTTTTTTTTTTTTTTTTATCTAAAGCTGTGTGCGGTTTCTGCTGGGTCCGCTTGTTCTCTTCTACGTAACAGTTATTATTATTATTATTATTATTATTATTATTATTATTATTATTATTATTATTATTATTTACTCACTAATAGTAGTCACACAGACCATCTCTTTAAGAACAATTTTGAGGTGTTTTCTTGAGCTTGAGTGACAACAAGTTTTTTTTACAAATTTCCAGTACTCTCCACCTCTTTCGTAACATTTTCTGACGAATTTGCGTTTTGGCAACAATCGCTTACCATTGATTCCTCATTGGATGCGATCATTGGTCTTTACTGGAATGTCGATGACAATAAACTCCCCACTGTCCCATGCTTTCATCCAGCCGAGGTCTGGTTAGTGCTCGCTCTCTTCGGCCTCCATCCTTCTTGACGCTCACTTACTTGTTGTGGCAACTGTTTATTACGACACACGTAAAAAAGGAGGTGGAATTCCGGGGGTCTAGGGGGGTAATCTTTGTTATTAATTGTATCCTCTTAGCCATTCCTCTGTACCCAATCTCTCCCATTATATTTTTCAAAAATGTTCGGTATTTTTCCTATTTTTATTGGTTTTATTGTTACTTTTTTTATTTTCTAGATGCTTTTAGCTCTCTGTCCGTCTGTTTATTTGTTTGTTTGTTTCGTTTCTTTGTTTCCTTGATCTTCAATCTGTGTCCTGCTGAAACGGCAAAATCTACAATCTTGCAGGACTTTTCCTTCTTTTGCCTCTTATTACACCCGGTCTTCTTGCTTGTGTTGGTTTATCTGTTTGTACATCCATGCCCAATAGAATTTTGTGACTTTCATTTTCAAGTAACACTGCCGATTTTCGCTTGTACTATTTGTCTGGGTGTTAAAGATGCGATTGTTTGCATATTTCCCAGTATACTGGCTTCTTCGCTTGATTGTGTCTATTTTTATTTTCTTTTTGGGATAGTTTGCTGCATTCGCTTATTATGCGGTATACTGTTTCGCCAATTTGTCCACAGAATTTGCATTCGCTGTTTTCTTCTGCCTTGTCGATCCTTCCTTTGGTGTGGTTGGTTCTAATTGCATTATCTTGTGCGGCTGTTATTAGGGATTCAGTTTTTCTGTTTATATTTTTTCGTAGCCCTGTCCAAGTGTTTTCGTTAGTGTCATCTTTTATCACTCCGCATGAATCTCCGTATAACTGTTTCTTTTTTCACGTTTCTTTTCCCGACCTTTCTTTTTCTGTCTTTTTCGTTTCTTTTTCTGTCTTTTTCGTTTTTACAGTGTCTCTTGATGTAGGAATTATTCTTTCGGTGTTCCGTATTATGTTTTATTCTACTCCATCTCTGGTCTCATTTGCATAGTCTTCTATACAGACCAGCTCTCTTCCTTCGTCTTTCTTTTACATAGTGTCGGTCTGTATCATCTTTTGGATGTAGTACATTGTGCATAGTCATGAATTTCTTTGTCTTCTGGTCGAGATGCCTCAGATCTTCTTTGTTTAACTTATAAACGGTCCAGATCATTATTATTATCATCATTATTATTATCATTATTATTATTATTATTATTATTATTATTATTATTATTATTATATTTATTATTATTATTATTATTATTATTATTATTACTATTATTATTATCATTATTATTATTATTATCATTATTAATTTATTATTATTATTGTTATTATTATCATTATTATTATTATCATTATTATTATTATTATTATCATATTATATTTATTATTATTACTATTATTATTATTATCATTATTATTATTATTATTACTATTATTATTATTACTATTATTATTATTATTATTATTATTATTATTATTATCATTATTATTATTATTATCATTATTATTATTATTATTATTATTATTATTATTATTATCATCTATATATTAATTTGCTTGTACGTACGGTGTCACGTCATCATCATCGCAAACATTAATTAATGAAACGCGTCATCATCATCGCAAACATTAATTAATGTGAATTATCTCCCTTTATTGTTCAATCTTTATCAGTTAAAAATCAGTAACCCCTTTTATTTCCCAAAAGTTCCCGAACAACAAAAAAATAAATAATAATAACTGTCTATTTATTGTTCCGGATTATTTTAAAGGCAATTATGCATAGAAGGTATCGTTCCACAGTTTAAATAGTATAGTATTTTACTTACATTTTTAGCGATGTCTTCTGTTTATTATTGTATGGACGCTTATTCTATTTTATTCAGTAATAAATATATTTTTTACATTTAACGCTACGAGTACGTTTTTTTTTTACTGTGCCACTTATGTTTTTTTATTTACTTTTTATTTACACAACAAAAAATATGTTTAGAAATACATGTTACAAAAGTCAAGAATGACTTTATTAAATAAATCACCAAAGTCACCATTCGCAAATGCAGAGTCAAAACATATTTTACGTCTTGTTCTGTTTTGTTTTTGTTTTACGGCATATCAATCCTTTTTCGTGTTATTTAATGCCGAATCGAGTAATTTTGTAACATTTATACAGCTTCACGTTGTTTACATAGTTATTTGTTCATTTTATTTTGCTTATTTTACAGGCATTCATGTTCTAATGCCCACCGGCACAACAATTTTTTTTTTAATATGAAATAAAACAGTGTTTCATTACTTACGATTTAATTTATTTAAAGAAATATTTATTTCCTATTTAAAGATTTTCAGTATATTTTATTTAACTGAAGAATTTTTCCATTATTTTTATTACATTGTTAGGTGAAGTTTCAGAATAGTTAACCCCCTTCCCCATATTAAGAATGGCTTTCAGCATGGTTCTTACAATAGCGGTATCAAAGTTTTTTTGGTAAATATCCAGATACGCTACTACAGAACACCGACCACTCTAATTTGTGTTTTTATAGGTAATTGAGGTCGCTGACAACGAATCTGATAGTCAAACTTGGGGCAAATTTACCGTTTGCATGGTATTAACCCCCGAACCCACGAATAACTTTCCACCATTTTGCAGCTTCCGTTTACGCTACGCGCATGCGCTGCAGCATGAACGACGGCTTGCTTCACCTAGCAAACTGCCTTCTCACATGGCGTACCAATAAAAAAATTACGGACTGACAATTTTTTAATGACTTACAGTTAAAGAAAAGTACAACAAATTGAGGGACTTTTTTTTTTTGTCTCGCGTAGTTTTTAATGTGGTTTACAAAAACATAAGCACCAAACATCTTTATGTTTTTCATTCTTTTTTGCGGGGGGGGCGGAGGGGGATTCAATTATAGAACTTATGTGGCTTAATACGTGCTTTTGCAGTTTAGTTAAACGTTTTTCCGTAAGTAACGCACCGACATTTACCAATTAGAACACCATTTAATATTTTCCGAAGATTTTACTGTGTACATTGGGGGCACGAGCGGGGGTGGGCGGATGTGATTTTGGGGCGCGCGTGCCAATGTACACAGTAAAATCTTCGGAAAATGTTAAATGGTGTTCTAATTGGTAAATGTCGGTGCGTTACTTTTTGAAAATTTGAAAATTCTATGTTCCAGGTAAAAAAAAAGATATAAATTACCCCCCCCTACTCCAACTTGGAGTGCTTCCCTTTTCTTGTTTTATTTCTTTTTCAGCTAATTTTAAATTTTCCACCCGCAAAGTGCTATAATGTATTTTTGAAAATTAGAAAATTCTATGTCCTGGAAAAAAAAAATCCCCTACCCCCAACGTAGTTTGCTTGGTGAAGCCGTCATTTATGCTACAACGTGCATGCGCGTAGCATAAACGGAAGCTGCAAAATGGTGGAACGTAGTTCGTGGGTTCAGGGGTAAATACCATGCAAACGGTAAATTTGCCCCAAGTTTGACTATCAAATTCGTTGTCAGCGACCTCAATTACCTATAAAAAAAATTTAAAAAAATTAGCGTGGTCGGTGTTCTGTAGTAGCGTATCTGGATATTTACCTTTTTTTTTTTCCTTATTTTAAAACAAATTATACAAAAAAGATACAAGACCATTAATTTTTTTTTCATTAAATCGCTTTTTAGGTAAAGGTTCCAAATAGTAAACCCTTCTCCCCATAACTGTTTTTTCATGCAGTAAAATACTTTGTTTCAATAATTATGGTTTAAATAAATATTTATTCCTTATTTAAAGATTTACAGTACATTTTATTTAACTGAAGAAATATTTATTGTTCATACATATATTTTCCCTTAATTTTTTTTACATTGTTAGGTGAAGTTTCAGAATATTAAGAATGGCTTTCAGCATGATTCTTACAATAGCGGTATCAAATTTTTTTTACATTGTTAGGTTAAGTTTCAGAATATTAAGAATGGCTTTCAGCATGATTCTTACAATAGCGGTATCAAAGTTTATT
>NC_136496.1:8810228-8812728 GCF_053919585.1 Euprymna scolopes | reverse complement strand
GAACTTCGCATTATTTGAGCTAAATTAAGTAGCGAGTAAGATAATTTACGAGAGTGCTCTACCAAAGAGGGGAGCTTTATAAAATATATTTTAGTCATCGACATACACTAATTGTACGTTCGGTATATGTTATCCCCTGTTATGCTCATTTTTAATAAATATGATCTCCAAATGGAATAATTTACAATCTGGAAATCGTGACACACGTTAAAGCTACTACGGTATTAATGCATAGATTATTATTAAAGAATAGTTATATTTTATAGATTTTATTTGTTTATTGGAAAAACCAAAAACGTTTACATTCATTAAAATTGTTTTATGTTGTCCTGATTGTATAACATTATAAATGTTATTATTGTACTAGCTGGCTGCCCAGCGTTTCCCGGTCGTACAATACGCTTAAACAAGATATTTTAATTTATGCAGATTGCGCATGTATTATTATATAATTAATTCTCTATTGATTATCATATTACGAGCAATAATTTGCCCGGTGAAATAATTCGTACAAAAATAATAAAAATAATAATGATAATGTCGTTCATAAAATTCCGTTTGTGTTTGTTTACAGTATCACGTCAGCTGATATTCAAGCTTGACGATTAATGTCTTAGAAAAGTTATTTCTAATCAACGTTTAATTTTTATATATGCAAAGAAAGAAATGATTTGTGACGATTGTAAATGATATTTCTTCTATCGGAAACGGAACTCAATAATAAGAAAAATGAAATATGAGGTGCACCCGAGTTTGAACAGGGTATCATTCGATCCGTAGTGTAATGCTCTATCACTAAGCTATATCCCCAGATTATAATAAATCTGTATTTTTAGGAGAAATGTTTTGCTGAAATTTTATTATCACCTCTTGGACGGTGTAACGTAAAATATTCCCCTGTAAAAATTATCTTTTTTTTTTTATTTATAAGAGAGAAAATCTATTTAATTTTTTTTTTTTTTTTGAATTGTCAATATTCATCGGATGAATTTCTCTACAAAATGTATCGAAGAACACTGCCAGAAATATAAATTTAGTTTTTGTACAATGTGCAAAACTTGGCTCAGCCGTTTCGGAACAGATAAGGAAGGAACTCACACAGACACACCAACACAAAGAGACTTTGTATATAATAGTAAAGATAGGGATAACTAATATGTAAAATGCGAACAGAGCGCGCCTTTTACGTAAACATGAAGACCAAATTATGGCGTGAATGCTTCCCAACCACACAAATAGCTATTGTTAATATTGGGTGATCTGCCCTAACGTTCTTGTCTATCGGCTCGTTTTAAACTGCCTGCGACACGAGTGCCTAATTATTCGAATTCATAGAATAAACTCACGGTCCACCACCCCCGTTCAAAGAGACGATGATAAATACAATTGCGAACAAACGTATAATTGGAATGACATAATTATCTTTAAAACAGTTACCCTTCACCATAACTCCGAGTGTGTAAGTAGTTATTATGTAATCACCATGGCGTATCTGTCCACTCTTGTAAGAGGGAGGTCACTAGCGAATTCAATTAGATACCTGCTGTACAAGTAGACGTGGTTTTCTGGGATGGTTAATTATGGAGGTCAATAAATTTGAATTACACAGACGCGCATATTCATTATTCTCTATCCATATAAACTCTTTATGTCGTACCTCCGCTCTCTAATTCTCTCTCCTTATCTCTGTGTCTTTGTTTCTATATATTTATACATAAATTTATCTTATATTGACAGAGTTCAAAATAGACTTCGCAGCCTGGTAAGCGATGCTCATTTCTCTTTCCTGCAACCTCTTTCCTACAGAGGAGATGCGGTGAACCTGTATTTGTTGCATCGTTATTTTCATGGCAAGTGCTCGTCTGAGCTTCGTTCTATGGTCCACCTTTGCTAAACATTCAAGAAAATACCTCGTCTCTGACACCACTACTAATAATATCTCCCACTGTTTATCTATATATCTACCTACCTACCAACCTACCTACATATATATATATATATATATATATATATATATATATATATATATATATATGACTACTTCATTTAATCACATAAATTAATATACGAAAGTATAAATTTATACGTAAAGTATTTACTTCAACAGTGCGCATACGTAGGTAGAGCTAGGTAGGAAGTTATAGAATATATATGGCAATTAAGCTACACAGAATATTCCGCGTTTCATCCACGCTAGGATGCATCAGGCGTGGATGAAACACGGAATATTCTGTGTAGCTTAATTGCCATATATATTTTATAACTTACTATATATATATATATATATATATATATATATATATATATATATATATATATATATATATATATATATAAGCCCCGTTAAGAAAACATAGGAATCGGAACTGTCTGCGGAATTATTACTAAGGCAGTTAACCAACGTTTGTGCGATGTTAAGGATTTCCGCTCGTGCGAACACTCAAATGTATTCGACCAAATTCGGCTTTTAATAGATCTTGATTCGCTTAATTGCTGTGAC
>NC_136496.1:8627728-8807728 GCF_053919585.1 Euprymna scolopes | reverse complement strand
TATATCTTGGCCTACTTCAGTATTCATCACTTTTGTATTAACCTCGTTAAAACTTCATTGATTATTTTACCTGTGGAAAATATTAAGCTGGAATTATATATATATATATATATATATATATATATATATATATATATATATATATATATATATATATATATATATTACGTGTGTCTGTGTGTGTGTATGTGTGCGTGTATGTGTTCGTGTATGTGTGTGTGAGTGCAAGTGTTTACGTTGGAAAATATTCGCACCAGAAGCGACTTTCAGACGTGTACAATCATAAGAATGTTTCGTTTAATTTCGCAACGCACGTGTTTGTCGTTATTCTGTGTCGAGGAGTTAAAGTGGCCCGAGAAATTAAGACGTGCCTACAACTCTCTCTTCACCAATTGAGCACATTCGTCACTTCTCGACGGACAGAATCGCTGATGACGTAATGAATAATTAAGAGTTGCAGTGAAGGTTATTAACAGCAGGTCTTTCTCGGCTTGATCCAGTGACCCCCTCTTCCCTATATACACATAGTTTCAGCTTTCGTTTAATAGTATTGCTATTCAACTGCACCCAATGCGTAGGCCACCAGCTGAGGTCGGGACTTAGTTGCAAGTTAAGTACATCTGTGGTCGCAAGGGGCTAGTTCCGGTTTACGATAACTGACCACATTCACACCTTCTTTACTAATTCAAGGAGTGGGGGGGTAAGGGAATGGCTGATAGAGCAACAAGGAATGGTATCTATAGTACTCAAGAGACCCGCTTAATGTTAATGTTAAATGGGGGTTCTTTTTGGCCGTTGAGAGGCGAGTTTACGTGGACTGAATTGTACGTTAATACGAGGGAGCGTTATCGAAGAAGGTTTGAAATAGACATTATTGAAAAGTAAAAATATTCACTTTTCATAAAAGTTTTTATTTATTAAATTTGTAGTAAAACAAATGCATTTTACGTCAAGGACAAAGCCTGAATATCCTCATCAAAATATCGTATGTTTCCGATGACATTATTATCAGCAATGGTTGTCCTGATGTTTTTGTAGTCAGAATACATTTTAGAAAGGCATTGGGTTCTTACGGGAGGGACTACGTAAAGTTGCCAACATCTTAAGTGAAAGTGATTTTTATGGAAAGACACTTTATCTCTTCCATTTGCCTGTTCCCCATCTGACTACAACTTGGATGTATTCAAGTCCAACATAAACAAATTCCTGACAAACCGCTCTCTTAAGTAAGACACTTTATCAAATCTCCAATACTAATGATTACTACAATACTATCTCATTGATTACTGTACACGCAATAACCCGTATCCCTGAGTGGCTTCCGGGCCTTGATAAGTGATAACCTCTATGTAACAAAAAAAAGACACATTTCTAATTTGGATCGCCCAAGTCGTAAGTCCGTGTCATTAACTACTTGAACACCGTCACTTCCCGAAAAAGACTGATAAAAATATTTCCAAAAAAAATTATAATACCATCTACAATTCGCATGTTATTGCGTTTTCTGTGGGGCTACTTTTTGGGAAATGTGACGTAATTCATTATTTTTTGCAAGCTGATAAAAACAATATATATACGAGGTGCCGTCAATAAGTTTCAAGACTATTTTGGTACATGCATTTGAATTTTGGCAGACTCTTGAAAATTCAGTATGTTGTAACTACTTGTGAGATGACTGATCATTTTTTATGATTTCAGATTCAAATGAACAGCTGCAGCAGGAATTGGAATACACCCTACCAAAGCCTGATTATCACAGATGTTGAATTTCAAAAATGCAATCTGGACATGGGGTCATAGTAGAACTACGATATGCAAAACAAATTCTGTTTTAAACTGGGTAAAAAATACTACAGGAACGTATAGAATACTTCAGACTACTTTTGGATAATGTTGCATTCAAGGAAGGCAAAGTGTCTGTGAGAGATGGTGAAAAGTGTGAAAGCAGTAAGGAAGTCAGAACACTAGAGTTGAGAGGCCAAATAAATAATTTAATTGATAAAAATCTTCGTGTGTCTATAGAGACAATAAGTGCACAGTTTGATGTCAGTAGTTGCACTGTACAACAATGATTGGCGAGGAAATGAAAAAGCGAAAGGTGTTCAGAGGAGTTCAGAAAAAAGACGTTGTCGTGATCAAGATGGGCATCAAGATAGTTTGCATGGTTTGTCGAAAGGGTCCTCCATCCTTGTCATGTACTATTTGAACAAGACAGACATTAAGACTATTCCTCATCCTCCCTCTAATCCAAACCTTCCTCCCTATGACTTTTTGTTATTTTCTAAGCTCAAGGAAAACTTTAGAGGCTGTCGTTATGAGATAATGTAGGATATAAAATGGTTGTTATAAGGATCGTTGAAGGCTCACAAAAATAGACTTCTATGAGGCCTTCCCGCTCTTGTAAGAACAACTAGTTACAACAATTGCATTACAGCCGGAGGAGATTGCGTCAAAGGGGACTAAAGTTTCATGTGTGTACTATCATAAAAATGGTCATCCGAAAAAATCTGGAAACTTATTGAAGTCTCCTCCTATTTATTCTGCGTACATTTTTAAAAATCTTTTTTAATATATATTTTTGCTATTCACTTGTAAAACTTTTTAAAAAAATAAATAGCGTTTCAGTTGTAAATTAGACAACAATGTAGAACAAATACATTGAGGGCATTGAAAAACTGCTGCAAAGAAAGTTATCTCCCTCTACTGTAGAAGACAAATATTGACATCATATATATCTTTACAAAGCTACAATTAGCGCATGCATAAAGTACTGTTGCAATATCTGTGCTTGTGAATCTAACATTAGTTTTTATCTATTTGGAATGGCCCAAAAATAGTGTTTCGAATCTAATAGGTCTCATCGGTTCTATCACCGTAATGTTGTATCCCTGAGCCTATTTTTACAAAAAAAAAAAAAAAAAAAAAAAATGGAACGAAATGTGGTTTGATCAACTCATAGCAATTGTGTCTTCTCAACAGACATGCTACAGAATTATCTGAAAGGCAGCCAAACTCCAGCTCTTTATTGTTGCGGTCCATTGATCCAAGAGTGTTTTACCTTAATTTTGTTTTCACGAGGAATGATAAGCTTTCCAATTGCTTTTCTACTAAACACAGAAGTGCTATTGCATTTATATTGTTTCTGGTTAACGGACAAGACAAAATACTACTTCAAGAAAGAGAACAAAACAAAATTCACCAATGATGACGATGATTGCAACGTATTGTCAGACGAGTGCCACTCCCTCAGTCCATGAGCCCTAACATGACATTTTATTTAATTTTATTTATATTTTTTTAGTGGTACCGGCGAATTCACACACTCAAGCAGACATGACACTGAAGAGGTTCATTACTATACATACATATATATATATATATATATATATATATATATATATATATATATATATATATATATATATATATATATATATGTGTGTATATATGTATACGTACACGCATACACACACATACACACATATATATCCATAAACATACACACATATATACATATATACATACACAATACATAATATATATACATACACACATGCATACATACTCAAATACATACGCATATATACACACACATACAAATACACATATAATACATATACACATACACATACGTACACATATATGCACATATACATACACATACATTTAAATACATATATATATATGCATATATACATTTACCATTCGTCTTTATCTATTAGAAATTTATACACAAACATACACATATGCATAGATACACATACATATACATACAAACAAACATATATATACATATATACATAAAAACACACAAACATATATACATACATATACACATATATATATATATATATATATACATATGCATACACAAGTACATACATAAACATACGTACACATATACGTACATACACACACGGATGCATATAATGATGGCAGATCAATTATTACATCCTTCCAGCATTTCGAGCCTACACGCGTCACAGCTTTTCCATTGCTATAGGACTATTTTATAGAAAAATGCCTGAGTGAGTATCCATACAAAGATGATGTTACAGAGATTTATCTTTGTACGACAGATAAATCTCTCTCTCGGTTCAAAATGTTGAGGTCCAGCAATAATGCGGGTACTGGTCTCCATCTTTATGTTTTTATTTTACTCAGAGATTTGCTTCTCCTAGAGGAGTTGCCTTGACCACGGCTTACGGAAGCTGTCTCCATCTCACATACACATGGAAATAAACACATGCATGTATACATGCATGCATACACACAGAATGCGCGCAAACATACATATGCATGTATACACACATGGAAACATACACACATAGAGTCAAACATTATAAGCATGTACTTACATATGAATACACCCACGTACACGTGCACATACATGTAAAATGCACATGATGGAGCGTTCCAAAATCATATATTCTCAATGATCAGGATGAAGGTGATGGGTACAATTCAATGAGTTTGACAAAAATAAATCCAAAACAAGCTCAATATACATAGAATCAGACGAAAAACCCAAATGAACAGAACCGCGTTTCAAAAAGGCAGACAATGATGACGAACTTCACACATTATTTACAACTAATATATATATATATATATATATATATATATATATATATAATTAACAAACATCTAAACTTAAATCTAAATAAGTAATATAATATAGTAGGTTGGTTGTTTTTGTTTTGCTGCATATCAACCCGTTTCAGATTATGTAATGCCGAATCCAGTAATTTTGAAGAATTTTTTTTAATAAAGTATATATATATATATATATATTAGTCATTTTCTATTTAACAAGTACTACCAATTTAAGGTGGCTCTATAATCCCCTAAGCGAGCAAGCTATGACTTCACCACCGGATATAGTTTAAGGTCATATCCAGGACCAATATAATAATAGTCGTATATAATATAATTATTAAAGCACAATATACATAATTATAACAATTATCTATATTTTTATAAAGTAATAGGGTTCGTGTGTTTCTGTCTGTGTGTACAGCTCCCCATCATCAACGAAATATAAAGGAGGTAAGAGGGTAGATCTCTCCTGGTAGAGAAACATTAGAACCCATTTTAGCATGTTTCTGTTATAGGAGACATAAGAATCTATGCCTAATTTCTTTATATACTAGTCTACAAACCACCCCCATATCGAATGACTTATGCTCATTTGCATATCACATTATATTAAATCTCTTTAACTAATTACCTCGACCTTATTACATATTGCAAATATTCTAATCATTTCAACTGTACTATTTACAAAATCTATTTAACATTTAATTATTTAATATATTTTCATTTAATTTTATATTCGATTTATTTCACTTTACGTATATTATCAAAACAATTCATTGGCGAGGAAAGCTTTATGTTTTGGGATTGTATTGAAAATGTAATGGAAATTTCAATTTCGTTCCGTTTTAATCTTTTATATTTTACTTGCCAATATAATTGAAAGAATACAATTCAACTATCGTAATTTTATATAAATAAACAAAAACAAATATTTTAAAATAAAACTTTATTAAAAAAGAAATAATTTTATTTTTAAATGAAAAAAATCAATTTAGTAAAATAATTGTATTAAACACCCCCAGCCTTGTCAGCAAACCTGTAAACCTATAAAAGTTAACATTTCGAATGTAAACAGTGATTTTTCGATTTTGTTAGCGCTTGCCGCAATTAAAGACAATTAAAACGGAACTAACTTTATTTCCATTCTATTTTTTAAACAACCACCAAAACATACCGCTCTCTTCCAGTTATAGCCAATTTTTTTTTTTTAATTAAATAAAACAGGTCAAAATAAACAGATAAGCGCATTTTCTTTTACATTTTTCTTGCAACCATTGTCATTTAACCAACTGCAGGATACCGTTACTTTTGTGGGGTTGTTTTGAAAATGGCACGGAGATTATAATTTCGTTCCAATTTAATCTTTCTGGTCGAGCCTATTTCGAAAGCCTGTCTTATCATAGATTTGAACTACAAATAATTTATTACATTTTGATTATTACTATCTTAAGACTTAAAGCTTATATTTATTTCATTTTTCTATTTATATATTGAATTAGTTATTTCCAGTCTTATTTAAACTTAGTGCTTTCTTTAAACCGGATGAACCTTTTATAAAAATATGAGTTTAACGTAAAGAACACGAACAAGGTTTTATTCAACTGAATTTCTTCCAGTTTACTAACAAAATATATAAATTTAAAAGAGATATAAATAATAAAATAAAAAGGTTATGTAATTTAAAAGAAATACACGTACTCACAAAAGCAGAACTTTTTTTACACATTTTTTTCTTTAAAACCATAACAATGAGACTAACAATTACCTAGATCTTAGTAATTATTTGTTTTAATAGAACTGTTTTAATTGTACTGTTTACTTAGTTAACCTAAGTTGGTATTACATTTATTTTACATTTACTTTTTTTTTTTAATTATTACTTTTAGACTGTGACGTTTACACCCGGAAGTAATGAGTCACACGTAGGTCGCTTTTATTCATTCCTTTTGGTCAAGATCAAAGTGTAGTATCTGTTCTTCAGATGCTGCACTTTTTTCTTGTTCTCTTTCGGTGGAGGAGAAATCCTTCACGACTGAGACAATTTTTATTTTTGTACCTTCTCTCCACGTTAAAAAACGACCCTGGTGTCTAACTCTGTCTCGTGGGGAGGCATAGTAAATAGGTACAATATAATTGTTTATAATTGTACTATTCAGAAATATTATTTATAGTTCGTCCATTTCAGTTAGTATACATTTCCTTTACGCTTAATTAATTTACAATCATTAATATCGTTAAACAATTCCGTTTAAAACCGAAATTATGCCACCCAAACGAAGTAGAAACGAAAGTGAGGAAGAAAGAATGGAAAGATTGGAAGCTAATAGACTAAGAGTTGCTGCAATTCGCTCCAATGAAAACAATTCAGATAGAGAAAGACGTCTAGAACTTAACAGGATACGTCAAAGAGAAAGGAGAGCAAGACTGTCAGATTTGGAAAGAGAAACCCAACGTGAAGCTGACAGAACTAGACATGCTGTAAGGCGGTTAAATTCATCACAAGATGAAATTCAAGAAAGGCAAAGATATGCACTGGAAAGAGAAGCAATATTACGATCGAATGAATTATATGAGGTAAGTAGACGTACACAAGGTCAGTTGAGAGTGGCTCAACGACATCAGAATGAATCGGAAACCCAACGAAGCTTTCGCCTATACCAAGGGCAACAACGAGAGGCTGCATGGAGAGAGAGTATGACTTTGCCCCAGCAATTGACAGAAAACGAGGCAGCTAGACAACGAATGACTGCTTTGAGACACCATGAAATAGAACACTGCAATAGAAAAGGATTGCTCTACAACAAAAATGACTCTCTCACTACAGCTGATATAGGAAAAATGGACAAAGTATGTCAACATTGCTCAGCTGTAAAATTTAAAGGAGAAACCCCTGGTTGTTGTTGTTCTTCTGGCAAAGTTGTGCTTGATAGCTTTCCACCACTGCCTCAGTTGCTTCAAGATTTGCTCTCCGGCAATGGTCCCATCTCTAAAGATTTTCTGCAAAATCTACGCAGTTATAACAATTGTTTTGCAATGACATCATTTGGTCACAAAATTGCGGCAGTACATGGGTGGAATCCTTCTTTTAGAATTCGAGGCCAGGTTTGCCACCAGATTGGGAGTCTTTTACCACCTGAAGATGAAACAGCAAAGTTTATTCAAGTCTACTTCTTGGATAGTCTGGAAGAGGAACTACATAATCGGGGACGTGACAGTAGACTCAATAGAGACATTCTCCAAAGTCTGACTGAATTTTTATATGAGACCAACAGCTTCATTTGTCAGCTGAAACAACAAAGGAGAGGATTGAAGAAGAACACTTGGTAGAACATAAAGTTGTCATAAGGGAAGACCGAAGGCCGCAAGAAGAGCATCCACGGCGATTCAATGCTCCAACAACAACGTATGAGATTGGAATATTAATGGAGAATGAACCAACAGCTAACCGGGATATTGTCTTGCGTTTTAGAAATGATACATTAAAATGGATCTCCGAACTACATCCCCTCTACGATACTTTAATGTACCCGTTAATGTGCCCCTATGGTTCTCCATCTTACAACATCTACATGAAGGCATCCAATGGGCGAAAAGTTACCCAACAGCAATCTTATTCGTACCATTTAATGACTCGGCCTCGAAACTATTTTCTCTGGTACCGAAGGCTATTTCAACAATGGCTGGCGGATGTGTACTGCAAGATTGAAACAGAACGTTTACAGTTCCTGAGGCGTGAGCAACAGACCCTGAGAGCTGACAATTATAGCAACTTGAGAGATTCAATTCTTAGGGAGGATGGGAATCCAGAACAGTTTGGTCAACGAGTTGTACTTCTGGCAACTTATACAGGAGGCCCTAGATACATGTTTGAGCGTCAAAGTGATGCCATGGCATATGTTCGGCGAATGGGCCGAGCCGACCTCTTCATCACGTTCACAACAAATCCAAAGTGGACAGAAATTACAGAAAATTGTCTTCAAGGGCAAGACCCTCAGGATCGTCCAGATATTGTTGCTAGGGTTTTCAGGCAGAAGCTAAAAAAGTTACTTGAATTTATTAAAACGGGAGGATTTGGCAGGTTGAGGGCTTTCCTGTACAGTATTGAATATCAAAAAAGAGGACTGCCGCATGCACACATCCTCACCTGGCAGGCCCCAGAGGACAAACTTCTACCAGAAAAAATGAATCTCTGCATATCTGCAGAGATCCCTGACAAAGAGGAAGATCCTGATCTTCATGCTAAAGTGATGGCACATATGGTGCATGGACCTTGTGGACCATTTAATCCAAATTGTCCATGTATGATTGACAACAAATGTTCCAAAAATACCCAAAAGAATTTCTTCAGTGTACCGAGCAAGGCCAAGACTCTTACCCCAAGTACAGGCGAAGAAAACCAGAAGATGGAGGCCAGACTGGTACAATAAGGATGAAGAGAAATGGTCGGTATGTTAATCAAGAAATAACAAACCAGTGGATTGTTCCGTACAACAAGGTCCTCCTTCAGCAGTTCAACGCTCACATTAACGTAGAAATTTGCAGCTCGATCCAAAGCATCAAATATGTCCTCAAATACGTGAATAAAGGATGTGATCAAGCAGTGTTTGAACTACAAAGAACTGATGGAGCAGCTAACCAACAAGGCCAAGTACAAAGTCACATTGTGGATGAGATCCAGCAGTTCCAGAATGCAAGGTATGTCGGCAGTTCAGAGGCGGCCTGGAGGATATTGGAACATCCCATCCATGAACATTTCCCCCCAATTGTACAACTTTCTGTTCATCTTGAAAATGGGCAGCGTGTCATGTTCTCAGCTGATACTGCTCTGGAACGAGCCCAACGTCCACCGCCTGCCACAACTTTGACAGCATTTTTTCAACTCTGCCATGAGGATGACTTTGCAAGGGGTCTCAAATACGTAGAAGTCCCTGAGTTTTACACTTGGAACAAATCGACAAAGAAATGGATGAGAAGAATGCGTGGGGTACAAGTTGAAGGTACTGAAAATGATGATGTATGGAAGGCACCATGCATTGGGAGAATCTACACGATTAGTCCAAAAGCAGGGGAGTGTTATTTCTTACGCCTGTTGCTCAATGAGGTTGCTGGTCCAACTTCATTTCAAGATTTGCGAGCATACAATGGTCAGGTGTTTGAAACATACAGAGCAGCGTGCCTTGCTCGAGGCCTTCTAGAAAATGACCATCACTTGCATCAAGCAGTAGGAGAGGCAAGTGCCACTCAATCACCTTCAAATTTGCGAAGCCTATTTGTGATAATTTTAACAGCCTGTGAGCCAAGAAATCCTCTTGAGATCTGGATGGCTTTTCGTGATGTAATATCTGAAGACATTCTTCACAGATACAAGCAAGAAGTTAACAATCCAGAAGCAGATTTTAATGAGGACATCTACAATAAAACTCTTTGTCTAATTGAAGAAAAAGTTCTCCTTATGTGCGGTCAACCATTGGCAAGCTATGGATTACCTGCACCAACGCAAGGGAGAGATGAAAGACTCGCGAGAGAGTATCAACGTGAAGTTACTTATAATCTTGAAGAACTTTCCCTACAAGCAGAAAATATGCAAGAAAAACTGACCGATTCTCAAAGAGAAGTTTACAATTCATTCATGGCAATGTTGGAAACACAAGGTGAAATGAACAAAAACATGATGTTTCTTGATGCTCCAGGTGGTACGGGCAAGACTTTTGTAATCAATTTGATCCTTGCAAAGATTAGATCCATGAGAAAGATTGTGCTTGCAACAGCATCCAGTGGCATTGCTGCTACTCTACTACAAGGTGGCCGCACTCTTCACAGCACTTTTAAAGTACCCTTGGATACTCATCGAATGGATCAGCCAGTTTACAAAATTACTGGTAACTCAGCCTTGGCAAATGTAATTAGAGACACCTCTGCAATCATTGTAGACGAAGCCCCAATGACGCACAAGAGTGCTTATGAAGCAATTGACCGAACACTGCAAGACATCACAGGAAACAAGAATCCCATGGGTGGCATTCCAACCTTATTTTGCGGTGATTTCCGTCAAATCCTCCCAGTGGTTAAAAATGGCACAAGGGCTAACATTGTCAATGCAAGTTTGAAACAATCCTATCTCTGGAGGCACGTTATAGTGAAGAGACTGACTACTAATATGAGAGCCTATATCTCTGATAACACAGCTGCAGCAGACTTCTCAAAATTGCTTCTCCAAATCGGTAATGGTCAGTTTCCTATCACTTCTTCACCTGACACAATTAAGATTCCAACTGCGCTTGGTAAATGTGTCGGTAATCAGAAGCAACTGAAAGACAAAGTGTACCCAGACCTGCAAAACAATGGAAAATCACCGGATTGGCTTGCTGAGAGGGCTATTATTTCGCCATTAAACAGCAATGTGAATCATTTGAACAATTCAATAATGGATGAATTTCCAGGAGACACAAAGCAATACAAGTCAGTTGATTCGGCTACTAATGAATATGAAGCTGTTCACTACCCTGTGGAGTTTTTAAACTCTTTGGAGATATCTGGAATGCCTCCACACATTTTAAATCTCAAAATTGGATCGCCAATCATGATTCTTCGATCCTTGGAACCGCCAAAAACAACAAACGGAACCAGATGTGTTATCACCAGATTGCACACCAATGTACTTGAGGCCACCATTTCCTGTGGTCCCTACAAAGGCGAAACCGTTCTACTGCCAAGGATCCCCTTAGTTCCATCGGACTCAGAACTTCCATTTAAATTCCGGAGACTCCAATTTCCTGTGAAGGTGTGTTTTGCAATGAGCATAAACAAAAGTCAAGGTCAGACATTTAACACCATTGGCGTAGACTTGACATCAGACTGCTTCAGTCACGGTATGTTCTACGTCTCCATCAGCCGGACAGGAAGTTCAGAAAAACTCTACATTCTGGCTCCAAATCAAAGCAGCAGAAATATAGTTTACCCTGAGGCTCTTCAGTGAAAAGTTCGAGAAATGGATATGAGGAAAAACTGACATGATCTGATTGTGGTAAGTTTTTAGTATTGAATGTGCAAGATAAAATTTAAGCAAGAGTTGAAAATTACTTCAATGAAAAATTTACTATGTAACATCAAGTAACCTTCCTTTTTGATGAAAATGTTTTGTGAAGTTCCTGATTGAATTTCAGTCACTACAAGAGGTAGTTAAAATGTTAATCACCTTATGCAATCGTTGCTCTTACAACATCAACTTACTGGAAAGGTGCCCACAGATTTTGGTACCCGAGTGCGCAACAAAGCTCCGTGCGAAGCACGGGTATCTTTGCTAGTATATATATATATATAGTTATTTATATATATATATATATATATATATATATATATATATATATATTTATATATATATGTATATATATATATATATATATATAATTATATATAAATACGTGTTTAAACTATATACAGTTATTAACGTACACAGTATTTTCTCCGTTTCATCCCGCCCAAAAGAACAAAGAAACAGCTGAATTAGAGGGCAAATTACTTTTGTCCGATAAACTCGCGCCAATTTGTTACCATAAAATGTGAGAGTAACTAAGTATCTGATTGGCTCCTAGCAAACCCAGTACTACGGGAACATAAAAAAAAACACTATTTATAGTTACTAGCAATATTGATTTCATACAATAAATTTAATAACCCTCCTTAAATAAAGCGCAGAATATTCTGTGTACCTTAATTGCCATATATATTTTCAAAGCATATTTCCTAGCTATACTAATGTGCGATCGAGCACTATCGAAGTAAATACTGAAGATTCATACATATTATTTTGTGTAGATACATAATATATATGTGTGTATGTGTGTGTTATATTTAACCAACTGACATCTTAACATATATATGTGTGTATGTGTGTGTTATATTTAACCAACTGACTAATCAATATTCCTTTCTTTTGCCCCAATTTAGGAAGATTTTAGTTGACAACATATCTATATTTGAATAGACCAATAATAAACGAGAAATCGAAATACTAGAATATTACTAATAAAAATCAAAAAAACAATACAATAATAAAATAAACTTTACCAATAAAAGTTACATCCTGAAATATTTGTGAAGTTACTAAAATAGATAACTAATGAAAAATATACATGTCCTTACTGTCAACACGACGGTTCTAGGTTCAATCCTTGGCTTGGGAGAGATGCCAGTCTAGCGGCACTGATTAGCTGTGAGACAACGAATCGATGACTACAAATATATTTTAAGCCCTCCCCTCTTTGAGTAGAGCACTATCGTAAATAATCTTACCCGCTACTTAATTGGCTGAAAATGCGAAGCTCGTTGTTTGTTTGTTTACAAACATGCGAT
The DNA here is from genome assembly GCF_053919585.1 of Euprymna scolopes. NCBI lineage: Eukaryota > Metazoa > Mollusca > Cephalopoda > Sepiida > Sepiolidae > Euprymna > Euprymna scolopes. The sequence continues at coordinate 8,794,777 of NC_136496.1, read as the reverse complement.
TTGAGCACTATAAAAGCGGTGGCGGGTGTCTATTTAAATAGACATTCCGACGAGTTACTTACGGGCGTCAATTCCATGGTCGAGTGGGAGAACCGCCGACTATCAACTCGATGGTTCTAGGTTCAATCCTTGGCTTGGGAGAGATGCTAGTCTAGCGGCATTGATTAGTTGTGATACAACGAAACAGGACTGTATGTCGATGACTACAAATATATATATATATATATATATATATATATATATAACAAATGCAATTAAATAAATTGCTTGAAACCAGTTAAGTTAATCTATTCCTGACGTTGAATCTAGAAGAAGAAGGTAGTCAGATTTTTGACAAATATGGCGACTACATCAGCCAGTTCCTGGCAGTAGTGAAGATGGTTTTTTGAAGTTGGGAATTATCCAAAATAATATTAATAAATATAAAACGTAAATTAATTCGTCCCCAGATACAAACCTGTATTTTTCTACGCCCTGGCGTGGTACGTACAGCGCATAGCCTTCCTAAATCGTCATCTATCTGCTACTGGTTAGGTTCAACGGTACTATACTTCGGGGTATTTGGCGAAAACCGGTGTGATTGTGTCCGGAAGGGATTACTTCGAAGAGGACTAGAGTTATATATATATATATATATATATATATATATATATATATATATATATATATATATATATATATATATGGCATATTTAATGTAATAAAATAGATTTTTTGTCTATTAATTCTATTTTCGGTCGTTTCCAACTTCCGAATAACAGTTTTCACTCTTGTGGGGAACTAGCTGATGTAATCACCATGTTTATCATAAGTTCTACCCTTCGACTGAGCTGATTGATAGGACTAACTTGGTATATGAGATCATCTACCCTTTGGGAGACTGTTTCTCTAACAATAAAAGTGAAAGCATATATATAGGTTTCATTACCACCACTTTGTCGAGGAGATTAACCATGCATCGCTCTGATAACACCCTTATATTTGATCACTTGACTAACCAACATTTCCGTCCTCTGTCCGAGTTTAAGAAACGTTTAGTTGACAACACATCTATACTTGAACAAACCAATAATAAACAGAAACTTGAGATATTAGAAGAATTACTAATAAAAAAAAAAAAACAACTATTAATAAAATAAACTTTATTAACATCCTGAAGTGTCTGTAGAGTTAATTATTTTAATTGTTTTGCAAACATTTCAGGGCGTTATTAATTTTAACCAATAAGAAAAGATAAATAATTAACCAATAATGAAGAGAAAAAAACTTTATAAATTCTTCAAAACCAGTTAGTTTAATTCATCCCTGACGATGAAGCCTGATAAACACGGTGATTACTTTAGCCTGAAGTGTTATTCGGAAAGGATCGAAAATAGAATTAATAGACCAAAAAAAAAACGTCTATTTCATTTAATTAAACATACCCTAGAGAAAAAAATGCTGTCTCTCTCCCTCTCTCTCTCACTCCCTCTCTCTCTCCCTCTCTCTCTCTCTCTCTCTATATATATATATATGATTTATTGAATCACATAAATTAATATACAAAAGTATAATTTTATGAGTGATCTTTAAGTATTTACTTCAACAATGCTCAATACATAGGTGGAGCTAGGTAGTAACTATATATGGCAAATATATATGGCAATGAAGCCACACAGAATATTCCGCGTTTCATCCACGCTATGATTCGTCTCCGAGTCCTAGCGTGGATGAAACGCGGAATATTCTGTGTAGCTTCATTGCCATATATATTTGCCATAGATATTTTTATAACTTACTACCTAGCTCGACCTATGTATTGAAACCTGACGAATCCTAGCGTGGATGAAACGCGGAATATTCTTTATAGCTTAATTGCCATATATATTTTTATAAATTACTATACATATACATATATATATTTATGTGTGTGGGTATGTGTGTGTGGGGGGTGTAAGGCACATTTAGCAATCTTAAGTGGTGTTAGTACATTCCCATAAGTTTTTATATTCCTAGATTAAACAGTTTACATTAATTCAGGAACGTAAACACGTACACACAAACAAATAACCTATTCTAATGTTATTGCGGATGAACATAAATTATCAGGCGTCATGACGGTACACATAATGTGAAGTATAAATACTAAGTTCACTTTTTAGGAGTCTTTGCGTGGAAAGGAAACAATACTAGGCCTTTTGTATCATTGCCTAATTGAGATATTAAATGTTACACTTTTCCTCGTCTTTGCAAGGATCGAACTCACAACCGCACTGATGGTCACCCACGGAAGCTTTTACATCGCATCATGCCGCACGTATTTTTGTGTGATTGCAAAGAATGTTCCTACCGTTAGTCATCAACAATTTTAAATAAAACTAAAAAAAACAAAGAATATCAGAATTTGAAAACAGGCTGTGCCCTTCGGATGAGGAAACCCGGCTGATATGCGACATTTCTCGCCGCCTTATCAATCGGTAGGTGAACCTCATCAAGATACAGCATGAGGGAATTTCAATCTCCTCCTCTTTGGACTGAACAGATTGCGGGCGTTTGTGTAGAGGCGGGGAAAAAGGAATTCGGCCACATCATTACTTAGTTACATGCATCTGGACTTGTTTCTTCATCTTTTTTCTAGTTCGTTTTTCTTTTGCAAATCGCTTTACTGTTAATCTCATATCTAATGGGGGAGTCAGGTTTTTGAATATAACAAAATCAGTACTATTATATTATTTTTAAGTTATAATATACAAGAAAGAGCATCACAGGTTTAGAATAGCGAATTTATATTCGCTAAACAAATCAATTTACACAATTTTTCTCTTCCTTACAAAAAACGAGGTGCATTCAATAAGTTTACAGGCGTTTTCGTATGGGGAGGTATTATGCTTTTATTGAGAGTACACGCATTAAACTCTAGTCCCCTTCGAAGGAATCTCTCCCAGCTACAATGCACTTGTTGTACCGTTCCAATACACTCCGGAAGGACCCATGGAAGTCCTCTAATGTGAGTGTGACAATGCCCCTCATCACAGCTTCTTTACTCTCCTCATAACGACAGCGTCTAACGTTTTCCTTGAGCTTAAGGAATAAGTAAAAGTCACAGTAAAATGTCTGGACTATAGAGAGGCTTAGGACTTGCTTGATGGCCAACTTAGTCAGATAGTCTGCGACAAAGAGGAGGCGTATTTTGGACAAACTTCGGGCAAATTTTCCGCACCTTTAGTTCACCGCGGATAATTATTTCTCCAGTCCCCCAATGATATCAAATTGAGCACTTCTTGTCTCCATAGACAGACGATGGTCATTATCCATGAAATACTTTATTTGGCCAATTAACTCTGGTGTTCTGATTTTCATACTCCTCTCTCATCTCTTATCATCTTTTACAGACTCCCGGTCACTCTAAATCCGATGGTCGAATCATGCAAGATGGCCCAAAAGCAGTCTTAAGCATTCCATACGTTTCTGCGAGATGTTTACCAAGTTTAAATCATAATTCATTTGAATATTGTTCTTCTAAAGTGTCGTCACGTTCAGATTGCATTTTTATGAAATTCATTAGTTGTTACAATCAGACTTTAGTAGGGTGTATTCCAATTCCTGTTTTAGCTATTTATTATAACCTGAAATCATAAAACAATAACATACGTAATTTTCAAGTGTTTACGACAATTTTAAATGCCTGTACTAAAAAATCTGGAAGCTTATTGAAAGCACCTCGTATAATGATAATAAATCCAATATCTAATTTTGACCAATATCAATTAGAGATTTTTTTTATTGAAAAAAATATGTCTGAAATTGAATGCAACACTTAAGAATTCGAGGCTCTCATAAATAATTCATATCGAGGTATTTTGTTATTAATTGCTGTTTAATTAAAGCACCTCAATCCTAATGTAAATGTGAAAACGCCAAAAAAGTGCTTCTTAGAAAACAACGGTTTTTATTGTTATCTTTTAAACCAGTAGGAATAATTAGTTATCTTCTTTAAGTATCGTAGAATTTTTTATTTGTTTGTTTTGTTTTATTTTAAAGAGAAAATTAGAAAAAATATCATTATTGCTTAATATTATATAAATATGATAAAATATAATTATTGCATAATATTTAAAAAAAAAAATATTTCACATAACGTTCATTACGCATTACGTTCTTCCATTGATCTTTATTTGTGTCTTGATATTTGTTATTATTTTCTGGTTTAGTTTCATTTGCATATATCTTGAATATAAATATCCTTAAATAAATAACGAAACTTACGTGAGATCAGGTAATTAAATACGGCGAGTTTTATAAGATTTCATCGTTTAAGTAAAAACAGACAATATGAATTACATATGATGGGGTGGAAAAAAATGAATCCCATCAAACAGAGCAGCTTTGCACAATTTTTATGCATTTTTACTAGGATTAACCTTAAAATATAATAATACAATCACAATATCTAGCATTCTAATACAAGGATAACTCAACATCAATTAAATAAAATTTTATTCTAGAAAATGTATAAAATAAAATTTAAGAGTAAGTTTTATTAGAAATGAATTAATGATATATAACAGGGCGTGTATGAGCGCGTAGAAAATATCAGTAGTAGCTCGATGATGGATGGCAAGTTATTGTATTAGCAGCAGGGGCAGTGTTTGAACGTGTATGCAAATTAGAGAGTGTGCCCGAGCTGGCGTATGAGGAAAAAATACAAAAAGACATCATGTTATCGAGGAGAAACACCACATGGTCGGAGAGAAACATAGTCAGCGCTAAAGGAAATGGGCGTGTAAAGTGAAGGCGAGAATGGGTTGGATGATGCCAGCGGTCGGTCGAAAGAAAGTGAAACACGTGCCAGGTTAGAGATGGCAGCGAGAAACATTTACGTGGCGTTAAAACAGGAGAGTAACGGTAATAAAAATATTTTGTTTAAAAAAGAAAAACTGATGCGGATGAATTATTTAATTTCTTTATTTGTTTGTAACGGCTACGTTACTTTTAGTATTGCTTTTTATTTTATACAAATCTTGTTGTATATTTTTGTTATCTTCTAAACGAGTAGAAATATACGGTGACATGCATGGCATACTTTATAATTCTCATGTTTTTTTTAGTCTTATTACGTATGGCAATACTAGTGGTTTAATTGCTCCGCCAGAAACCAACCTAGGCTATTCCATGTTCCAGCTCTTTTGCACGTGTGGCTATTTCGCTGGTAGATCATTAGACTGAATTCTAATCTTCGGCTCATACAGTTAAAGTTGTAAGACTCTGATACGTCGAGATCGACGGGAGAATCCATAATGTATATATATATATATATATATATATATATATATATATATATATATATGTATGTATATGTATATATATATATATATATATATATATATATATATATATATATATATATATATATATATATATATACTCGGGTTTTTTTTATTCAAAAGTAATGGACTAATGAATCCAACGAGGTTGTTAGAAAGTGCTCAATAAAAAGAGCTGATAATATTTGTTTATTGTTATATAAACATGGTCACATCCTGCTGCTACAAATAGCCACTTGTTTCAATCAAGCAACATATATCATCAGGCAGCGACTTGACTATTCAAAAGTTCAATGAATTATTATTATTATTATTATTATTATTATTATTATTATTATTATTATTATTATTCATTGAACTTTTGAATAGTCAAGTCGCTGCCTGATGATATCTGTTGTTTGATTGAAACAAGTGGCTATTTGTAACAGCAGGATGTGACCATGTTTATATAACAATAAGCAAATATATATATGTGTGTGTGTGTGCGTGTGTGTGTGTGAGTGTGTGTATGTATAGAAATATATGTGTATATATATATGTATATGTATATAAATGTATGTGTGTATATATATGTATATGTATAAATATATGTGTATATATATGCATATAAATATATGTGTATATATATATATATATATATATATATATATATATATATATATATATATATATATTAAGGCAGCATTTTTTCTCTATGGCAAATTTCATTAAATAAAATAGACGTTTCTTTGTCTATTAATTCTACTTTCGGTCCTTTGCAAATCTGATTTACTGTCTTCACTTTTGGCGGGAACTGGCTGATGTAATTACCGTGTTTATTATAAGTCGGAGTACTTTCCGGTCCTCTGTCCCAATTTATGAAAATTATAGTTAACAATACTTCTATACTTGAACAAACCTTGAAACGAAAAGTTGAAATGCTAGAAGCATTACTAATAAAATAAATAAACAGCTATTAATAAAATTAACTTAGCAATAGTAATAACATCCTGAAGTTTTTGTAGAGTTAATTATTTTAATAGCTTTGCAAACATTTTAGGATGCTGTTAATTTTAACCAATGGAAGTAAAAGGATAAATAATTAACCAATGATGAAGAAGAAAAACAACAACAATAAAACTTTATAAATTCTTCACAACCAGTTAGATTAATTTATCCCTGACGATGAAGTCTGAAGGATTGGAAAATACTTATGATAAACATGGTAATTATATCAGCTAGTACCCGCCGAAAGTGAAGACTGTTATTAGGAAGTTGGAAAGGATCGAAAATAGAAATAATAGACAAAAAACATCTATTTTATTTAATGAAATATATATATATATACATATATATATATATATATATATATATATATATATATATATATATATATATATATATATATATATATATATATATATATATATATATATATATATATATAATTACAAATTTCTAACGATAGGTAATTTTTGTAACTGGCTGGATTTGATCTCCTTTAATTGAGACTGTTTTTCCTTTAGGTTTTAATTCTGCTTCCGAGTATATTTATTATCAGCTAGTTTTAAAGCAAAATTCCTCCGTTATTCTATTCTGGTCTGTCGAATAAAGTTTCCTTTGAACCCGGTGTAATTTTAATCAGTTGCCGTAGACGCTGACTAAAGCGTCTCTTCCCCAATTTTTCTCTGCGTTCGAAGAATGCCTCCATCTATAGACGTCGAGGCGACATACCCTCTCAGAAAGCATCATCCTATCCGCCCACAAACGCCTCCCCGTTTCTATTTTTATGATTTATAATTTCTTCACAATGTTCTCTCTTCCACATTCTTCCCTTGCTGGACAAAAGAGAAACAAGCCGGGCATTGTCTTGCGATGAGGTAGAATTCATGAAGAGAACTCTATTACTAATACACTTTTGTGTTCGTTATTTTCATGCTGCCGCAAGTGTCTACGCAAAGTCTACCTTCCTGCCCGATGTGGCATTTCTTCTAGTTGGGTTAAGCTGGATTCCATTGGAAACAGCAGTGTCCAGGGATTATGAGACGATGATGCGAATATGATTTTGATGACGTTAATTATATTATTTATATTATATGAAATATTCAGACTACTGTTCTCGTCCTAAGTATTATACTCACAACGTTACGGCAGATGTAACCGCCGACTTTCTTTACATATGTATTGTCGAACTCGATTATCTTTCTCTCGAACTAGGGAGGCTGTACAGATTTTGACATGAAGATTCCAGATTTCGACAAGGTACATCTGAAGACGATTGAAGGTCGCATCGCCTGTAACATGGTGAGAATAGCACACAAGATGAGAACAAAAATTTTAATTATGCAAATATTACGAACTTACACTCCTCTTTTTTGAAATCTAGAAAACTTTTTATTTGAAGATTTTTTTTGTTTTTTTTTTGTTGCTTTTTTTGTCAAATATGCATTGGAGACATGCAAAACTGTTTCCTTGCTAGTAAACACTGAAATACTGTCCATAGATCATTATAGTCACGTACCTTTATAATGATTGAGTATCTGTTATTTTTTTTTATCCCGCCATTTCAAAATAGGAAAATGTACGTAACCGATTTAACGTTAAGTGACGTTAGACTTTATTTTAGTAATTCATAAAAAAAAAAAAAACTGGAAATAAATAAATAACAGTCCAGGTCGGCGTTTTTCTTTAACAAAGTTTTTTTTTTTTTTAATTTCTGTTACACTCCCGTACCGCTTAAACCATCTCTCGCTGCCACATGCCTATCTAGTCTGGTATATTTCTCCTTCCTCGGAACGCATGCTGTTGATATTTTCCCACGTGCTCATATGCACTATGCTGTGCACGCAGCATTTCCGATGAAGCCGACAAATACATGAATGTTTACTTTTGACTTAATACAATGTGCTAAGATTTCAATACAAAACTATTTATGACGAACCAGTGAAAGTTCGAAAATATTATAATAGTATCAAGACACCCTCCAATCAAAAAAATGAAACAGAATGCGATAATTGATGTGAGGATATATTTCATCATTCACAACGCTCTTTTTCACAAATCCTGTTCAACGCTGGTACTCATTCTAATTAATAAATATAAAAGTGAAAATGTATGTATGTTTGTATGTGTGTTCGCTTTTTCTGTATATTTACAAAATACTTTTTTCAGAGAAGCGGTCGCTCGCCTTACAACTTTTTAAAACTTTTTATATCACATATAAATCGTAATATCTCAGAGTTAACAACGAAGCTCGCCTGTCTATTTAATTTGCTCGACTTTGGGAAGATAAATATTCAACATTTGTCGCTCGCCGCATGTGGGTTAGTCTTTTCCTATAAAACCTTGGGAAGCGTTCCCGCAGTAAATGAAGTACCATCCCGCAGTCAAACTTAACCTAATTAACTCATTAAAACGGGCACCTGCCAAATCCACGTAATTAAATAAATTCAAACGTGTTTCCGTTAGCATTTCGCGGTGGAGCAATCGTTAAGGTCGCACTTTTTTTCTTTTTTTTCTCACACTTTAATTTACAACTTTGCCTCAACGGTTCGGGTTCGATCCTCATACTTACCTACCAAAACATTTTTAACCCCCCACACCCGGAGTTTCCACACACACCTCCAAACACCCGGGCAACGCCGGGTCCCCCTCCCTAGTTTACTGCTATTTCTCATCTTTATCACACTATATAATGGACACCTTGCACGTCGATTGTTATCTATAATATAAAGCTGAATGTTTGTGTGTATGTGTGTATGTGTGTGCGCGCGCGTGTGTGTGCGTGGTCAAGAATAGGCTCCTATATGGTTGACTACTTAAAAAAAACTGATTACATATAATGATAGAAGATGTATCTAGACACAGGAATGGGTATGTTTGATCTGGCAGAACGGTGGTTCATTAAAATTGTGGGGGTCTGCGTTCTCGCCTGGTCCACAAAGTATAGAAATAAAAAAAAATTTAAAAACAAAAAACGTTTATAAGTGTTTTTGATATAGATGTACATAAGAATACTTTGATAAGTATGTTTCAACTAAAATAGGGATGGTATGATAAAATTTTGCGGTCTGCTTTCGCGCCTAGCCGCCATATAATGGAAATAGGCACAAACTTTAATAAAGACTTTTCATATCTATCTGCGTAAGTGAACTTTCATAATTATGTTTCAGTTTGAAGAAATATGGCATAACAAAATTATGAGGTGTTCGTTCGCGCCTGGCCTCCATAGAATGGAAATATGTCACAAAGGTTTTTTTAATATAGATCCACAGAATATTGTGATAAGTATTCGAGTGTGAACAGGTATGGTATAATAAATTATGGAGTTTATCTATTTTATTTGTACTTTCATCATATTTTGCTTTGGTTTTGATACCCCATAAATTCGAACCTATCTCTTTAAAGCCCTTTATTTTCATAACCTATCATACTTTCATAAATCAGAGTCCATTTTGTGTAGGCTGTTTATGAACCCAGTCAACGACGGGTACTTTTGCTAGTTAATATATATATATATATATATATATATATATATATATATATATATATATATATATATATATATGTATTAATACTTCTATACCAATGTCAAATATATGAACTACTCCGATCAGACTCAATTTCCTGTTTTCCTAGAAACTGCTTTCGTATTTCCTTGTATATTGAGTACTAGTAGGGGGGGGGGCTTTGCCCTGTAGTAAAAAACAATCGCTTGAATATATTTCAATTTGTCCAAATTTCGTATAAAATATTATTTATAGTCGTGATTTCAAAAGTAGAAAAAAATATTAGGGTGCCATCAGCTAGATTCGAAACCGAAGCATTCAAATCCGATGACCTTAATATTGTACCAACATTGCAAGTACATGAACCGATTAAAAAATCAAATCTAAACTAAAAAAGATGAATGTACAAAATGTATAAAGAATTATTTGAATGTTGTCCAATTTTTGACCCTTAAGATTATTTTTACCGGCTAATGACCCATACAAGAACGACCCGTAAAAATCCAATCATTTGCGGCCCCTAGCGCTGCTCTGATGAGATAGTTTGAAAATATGGAGATTTACAGACAAACATATAGTCTTTTATATATTAGATGTAATAATTAATATTGAGGATGTAATATATTTCCAATGCTTCATCCGCGAACGACTTTCCACACGTGTACAAACTTTTTTTTATTCTTAAACCGTTGGTGGCAAGTAAAATCTCGCACGTGTCTAGTTTTCGGATTTCTGTTTTTGTTTACTTTTGACTCCAATTGCTTTTCCTCCTTTTGTTTTCTGGAATTGTCCAGTACACGTTCCTTATCAGATTAACAAAAACATATAGCAACGCCTTAAACAAAACGGACATTTTCCTACTGAAATTCTCAAATCTACCGATAATTTTTTAGTCTTCAGAGGAAGCATCGAGGTGAGGTCCTATATAAGGGCAGATAACCCAGACTACACCCATCAAGAATAAACAATAAAATTAACACCCAAAATAATCTATTAAAAAAAAACACCATTTTCGTGATGTGAGAAAGACCACACACTGTTGGGGGAATTGACGCAACACAGGTCTGACATTACAAGTATTGTCCATTATTGGAAAACCAAAAGTACACTCTCTCGTAAATCTATCTCTATGTTCTTATGTTGTAATAGTACAAACATTTCTTTATCTTTCAATACGTGGAGTTTGTCAGTAACACCCCGTAATTAAAACGATTTACGAGCCGAGATTAAAACGTTTTCGCCTCCGCTGGTACAGATACGATTACAGATTTTTACCTGCAAATTGATAAAAGCCCAACTTCAAATTAATAAAAGGTTAAATTCAAATTAAAAAAGCTGAATTACAAATTAAATAAAATCAAGTATAAATTTAATATACTGGACCAAAACTCGAGACGTATTGGTAAACATTAGCTTAAGTCTTGCATCGTGTTTTACACGGGATTTATTTTATTTTTGTCTCACTATTTTTAAACTATCTGTATTTTATTTTATTTTATTTTTAATAAGATGTTTGTTTTTTAATGAGTAATTCGTACTATATCTTTTGATTATTAAATAATGAATTAAACCAAGTTGTTATAAATTTTTAACTAATTATTGTTTAAACAACACTGTTTAAATCGATATTTATAAAATAACTAGATATACATAGCTTTGGGCCTGTCGGTGGGGCATTAGAATACGCCGACTGCCCCCCCCCCTGCAGAGGCTAAAAGTCCCTCAATGGGGGTCCTGGATATGACCTTACACTATGTGCAGTAGTGAGGCTCCAACTTGTGGGCTTTGGGGAGTGTAGAGCCACCCTTTAATTATCATTGCTCCCAGGTCCACTCTGACCCGGAGGTGTAGTACCTGTTAGGGTTCCAACTATGGGTTAAATAGACACCGACGCGAAAACAACAAATATATTCTATTAAAAAGAAATTCTTAAATGTTTGGATTCGATATTAAATAACCCGAAAAGTGTTGATATGCTGTAAAACAAAAACAACAAAAAAAAACATATATATAGCTTTATACGTGTTCAATCATTTATTTCATGTTTTTCTAAGAATTTACAAGTAAGTTTAAATGGCATTTTATGCGATGGTTTCAATATTTCCATATTCTTTTTCAAATTCAGGAGGATCAGGATTGCTTTTTGCAACTATCATAGACTTAATTCAAGCAAAAGTTCTAAAAACATTGATGGATTTTTTATTCGGACACATTTTTTTTAGTTAAAACATCCAAAAGTAGTGAGAAATATAGCGAGAGTTACTTATATGTCAAGAGCATGGCTTAATTAGTATCGGTTTGTCGGTACATTTCGTCTCAATCAGGTTTCTACTAAGACGCTTTAAAAGTAACACATAATTAAATCAAAGCCAGCAGAAAGATAATCTTGGTTCTACTTTAAACAGCCGCCCCTACATTTTCCTTTAGTTATCACATTCCAGTAACGATATTTCTGACAAGGAAGGAAGAATTGCTGCTTTCTGAGTCTGAATCTAGTAGTAGGTAGTAATTTCTATAATGGGTCAACGTTTAAGATTAGCAAAAACGAGAAGTGACATCATTGTCGGATCAATTTGCTGAAGCGGCTGGATATATCCGCGTTCTTTATTTGGTGTTAAACCGACAAAATGTTCTTGTATTGGTTCTCCCCGAGAGATAGCCGGAAATATGAAATATTCATCTAGATATACTTAGGTTAAAAATAAAACCGATTAAAATTAACACAGCAAATGAGAGAGGGTGACCCACTTAAAAAGTACCACAGAAAATGTAGTAGAGAGGATGAACATTCTTTTATTGTTTAAATTACCGGTAGTGTTATAGAAGATGCTGGGAATTTTCCCCGTTGACATCTACATATTTCTGGACACGTTTACCAACGTTTGTAAATACTGGAACTATACAGAAAATATAGAACACTACCCAGACCTCCGATGCAATAGAATGGAGAGTACTGAAATCTATTTTGAGAGAGACTTATAGAAGCCAAAATGCTGAGATTTCAAAGTGAAAAAAAAGAAGACCGACGTACAAAACCTCTATTAAAAAAGCGATGGCGCATATAAGAAAGAGTTAAACTGTAATCAGGAGTTAAGGCCTTGTCTCAGGACGTATTACGCGTCATTTTATTATTATTATTTTTTGTTGTCATTTAGTGGCAATGATAACGTTTGATCATGGCAGATCTTTTGTGGCAATTCATCACTTATGCGACCCTTTATTCCTTCCTTTTTATCAAATCTACTCTTACAGAGGCTCTGGTAGCAATGAACGTCACAATTGAAAACTCGAACATCCCTTTATTCTCACACATCTGTCCACGGAATGAAGTTTATTGTGGTTTATTATGCGCAAGGTGTATACCCCCGAAAATTAGATGGGTAATTATCTCTGTCTGTCTGTATTGCCCTCTCTCTCACTTTCTCTCTCCATAAACACACACGCGCATGCACATAAACAAACAAACACACATCCTGTAGTAGTTGTTTCAAAAGTTAAAAATATATATGACTTGAGTGCCATCAGCAAAAATCGAAACTAAATCATATACCTTTCCAGCGTTATTCGTTACTATCTTAGTTAAGTCAATGTGCACATCAAAACATTAAACATATATGTTAAAAAAATATATTTTAATCCCAAAGTATAGTGCTAATTTGATATAAGAGGGTTACTATATGGGACAGAAGTTGCAGGGGAATAATGTAGGGAGCTTAACAGCAAGATGTCTGTTTACATTACAATTGATCTTCTGAATGTCAGTACGGTTGGAGAAGCAGAAACCCGGAAGGGAATTCCAAAGTTTAGCGGTTCTGAGGAAGAAACTATTAGAGTAGAAGGCGTTCTGACATCTGTAGATCTACTACGTGTCTGGTTTGTCGGGGGTATTTAAGTCGATGGGATACAACAGCTTGTAGTTCGCCGAAGCATCTACCATTAAAATATTTGTTAAACACGCAGAGGGATTAAACATTTCGTCGATAGGACAAAGGTTGAAGCTTAGATGAGTTCGGGACGTATTAGGCTGGCGACTTTATTTTGAACCCTATCCAGGAGTGAGAGACTAGTAGCAGATGCACCAGCCCAAAAGTGACAAAAATACTCCATACATGGACGAAATTTGGCCTTGTAAATATACAGGAGAAGGCGTAAGTAAGTATCTAGCACGGTAGAAAGAGCCCGCCTTTTTTTTTTTTTTTTTTTTGCAGCAGCCTTGGCAAAGCCGACCTTCTTACACGTGTAATTATATTTGCGCATACGTATAGCTCACACATTAAATCGAACTACACCTGCCACGTTCTATATTTTTTCAATTTTGATTCCTTACAAGCTGTCACCCCCCCGGGCTATAAAATATAATCAATTCTGTTCCACAGGTTCGAATGCTCACTATATAACGTTTCAAGTATGTAGGCCCAAAATTACAAAAGTAGTTTAGTAGAGGTATAGATATAGATTTACTCTTTATATTATGAATGCTATGCGTTATGTAGAAAATATGCATAAACATAACTGTGTGTAATCATCTAGTAAGAGTACAGAAAACAGTGAATTAAACAAAAAATTGATTAGTACAAATATAAACCTGTATGACAGGTGACAAAGTTCGTACAAACATAAATAGGTGTGTAAGGTGATAACGTCTGCATGAATATTAATGTGCTGAAGGTGATAACGTATGTACAAACATAATACTAGTGCGCAAGGTGATGACGTACGTACAAAAATAAATGTATTTTAAAAGTGTTAACGTGATAGAGAATTATGTACTTCAAAAACCAACGTGTACGAAAAGAGATAACATACATACAGGCATATATATATATATATATATATATATATATATATATATATATATATATACATATATATACATACATATATATACATATATACATATATATACATACATATATAGATACATACATACATATATATATATATATATATATATATATATATTAATGAAAACGAAGGAATGTAGTGTTTACCTGATATACGCAATGGTAAACTTCAAACTAATATAAATAACAGTATTTATATATAGAAAATTTAATACCAACCAAATTCCAAAAAAGCTCAATACGCAATATAGAGCAGAGCTTATTATAAGAGAGAAAAAAATTAAAACTGCAAGTTTACTTTACAATCAAAATTTATTGTCCGACTGAATACGCTAAAAAACAATTTACAAAGTCCTTATTCCGCGGAGTTTCAAAGAATACTATACTTTTTATTCTTCTCATCAGACGACATAAATAAATCAGCAAATTATATGTCCTCTGACGAGAAGAATAACAAGAAACTCCGTGGAATAAGAACATTGTAAATTGGTTTTGGAGTATTCAGTGGAACAATAAAATTTGATTGTAATTTTCCAATTACAGTTTTAATTTTCTTTCTACTATATATATATATATATATATATATATATATATATATATATATATATATATATATATATATATATATATGTATATATATATATATATATATAGTTAGTTAGTTTATCTTTTATAAAATCAACATAATTTTAAAAACAATAAAAAAAAATAACACGCAAAGTTATCTAGGACTTCGTGGCGTAACAGTTAACGCACTTCATACATGTGATGATTAGGTTCGAATCCTAGAAACAGTAAAGCTACGCTGACGACAGGTAGTACCTCCAAAATACATGTTTGTTTTTATAAGTAAAATGATAAATAAATAATAATTGTTTGGTTATGTCCGCCAAAAAATATGAGCGATTTTATGAGAAAATATATTTTCCATGATCTTCAAGGTTGGAGACGCTGTTAATCGTATTATCGCTTAAAAAAAGCAACAAGAAATCGACAAACCTATATATATATATATATATATATATATATATATATATATATATATATATATATATATATATATATATATATATATATATATATATATATTGTACAAGTTGATATTAATAATCGAGAGCAAGAAAAAAGACAAAAAATGAAAACACTTTACTGCCTGAAAACGATAAACAAAATATTTATATTGTACATATATAACTTTCTACTATATATATATATATATATATATATATATATATATATATATATATATATATATATATATATATATATATATGTGTGTGTGTAACAACTAATTATTTTATCTACATGTACTAGTTTTTCATGCTTCCACAATCATCAGTGTACGCAGTGATAAATAGTGTCGGTCGGAGAATTCAACACAAAGTCACCTTTGACTCTGTAGTCCGGTATGAAATCCCATTGCACAGGATGAATTTTACGAGAAAAAAAAGACTATTAAGTTCTAAATATGATGCAGACAAAAATACAGGCGGACAAATAAATAAAGCTTGTTAGATAGTTTTAACGGCAGGAGCCAGAAAATTGTGTTATATTAAAACTGACACTTTTGATAACTATCTTATGCAGGCCCAGTCCAAATATGAGGGTTCTTGTTAGATTTTTAGGGATAAATATTATTCAGTTTTACGCAGAGGCACTATTGTTTAATGCTTACGCAATCATCAGCGGAGGAAATTATATATATATATATATATATATATATATATATATATATATATATATATATATACTAGCAAAAGTACCTATCCTTGACTGGGTTCAAAAACAGCCTACAGAAAATGGACTCTGATTTATGAAAGTATGATAGGTTATGAAAAGGAAGGGTTGTAAAGAGACAGCTTCGAATTTTGGGTATCAAAACCAAAGCAAAATATGACGAAAGTAAGAATAAAATAGATAAACCTTATAATTTATTATACCATACCTGTTCACACTGAAACACTTATCGCAATATTCCGTGGATCTATATTAAAAAACTTTTGTGGCATATTTACATTCTATGGAGGTCAGGCGCGAACGAACACCCCATAATTTTATTATACCATATTTCTTCAAACTGAAACATAACTATTAAAGTATACTTACGCAGATAGATATGAAAAGTATTTATTAAAGTTTGTGTCTATTTCCATTCTATGGAGGCCAGGCGCGACCACAGGTTTATTATACCATCCCTATTTAAGTTAAAACATACTTATCAAAGTATTTTTATGTACATCTATATCAAAAAGACTTGTAAACGTTTTTTTATATTTTTAAATTTTTTATTTCCATACTTTGTGGACCAGGCACGAACGCAGACCCCAAAATTTTAATGAACCACCGTTCTGCCAGATCACACATACCCATTCATGTGTCTCGATACATCTTCTATCATTATATGTAGTCAGTATTTAAAAAAAAAAATACTAACTAGCTCTACCTACGTATTGAGGACTTTTGAAGTATATACTTACAGTTTACGCATAAATTTATACTTTCGTATATTAATTTTATGTGAGTTACTGAGTTAATTTTATGTAGTTATATATATATATATATATATATATATATATATATATATATATATATATATATATGCGTTTTATTTTTTATTACCATATCTTTCTGTTAAGTTACATTATTGTTTCAGCTACCCGTATATATACGAGGTTCCTTCAGATGTTTCCAGACTTTCATGTATGGATATTTTTGTTGATAGTACAGATATGAGACTCTAGTCTCCATCGAAGTAATCTCTTCTGGCTGCAATGCACTTGTACCGTTCCGACAATTGCTTGAGACCCCATGGAAGTCTTCTAGTGTTAGCGTGTCAATGACTCTTGTTACAGCCTCTATCTTCTCTTTCATAATGACAGCCTCCAACGTTTTCCCTGAGCTTAAGGAATAATTAAAAAGACACAATCATATCGGGACTATGGGAAAAGTGAGGAACTGCCTTCATGGCCATCTTGGTCAAGTAGTCTGTGACAAGGATGGAGCACTTCAATCGAATCTTTTGCATCTTCAGTTCTTTGGAAATAATGGCGTGTAAGGTTCACACACTGACATAAAACTGTACACTTATTTTTTTTTCTATGGATACACACGACGGTACTTATCCATGAAATTCTTTCTTTGGCCAATCAACTTTGGTGTTCTGACTTCATTACTCCTCCCACACATTTCATCATTTTCATAGACTCCTTTGAATTTGTTATAACACTCAAAAACTGATGGTCAATTCATATAAGATGGTACAAAAGCTGTCTGAAGTATCTCATACGTGTCTGTAGAACGTTTTCTAAGTTTCAAACAGTTTTATTGCATATAATTCTTGTAAAGTATCCTCACGTCCATATTATATTTTTTAATTCACCAGCTCTGACAATCTGTAAGTGCGAGGGTTAAGAAAGGTATTATTAGCTGTTCTAATGCTCGATGGACGGGGGAGGTAAGCTGGCAAAATGTTGATGCTATTGATTTTCGCCTAAAACTGTTTATTGAAGGCCTTGGTGTAAATAAAACCTTCACATTTTATATATTTAAATAAATGCAGCTGATTGGCTTACAATATATTTATTTATTTATTTTTTATTTTTTTAATTCAGGCGATCGTATGCGCCGAGCTATATGCGCAAAAACGAGTTAAAGTATTTTTTTTTTAATTTAGGGTACTTAAAGGTAAACTGCGTCGAGAAAAACTGATAATCATCGTCTATAATATAAATCTAACCTTTCTGTTTAAATGTACGTATGTATGTATATATATATGTATGTATGTATGTATGTATGTATGTATGTATGTATATATGTATGTGTGTGTATGTATGCTCAGGTCATGTCATATGGTACTGGTGCCATGTAACCCAGTACTACTTGCCTCATGGTCGGGTAACCGGCGACTAAACTGGTTCCCCCACGATACTTGTTTGGTGAGGAGGGTGGCTAGTCTTCCTGAAGGATTAAAAAGACCTTCGAAAGGGCGAATGAACCCTTTTAAGGGGTCAACGGCCAACTTGCATCGTGTATATTTGTATATATATATATATATATATATATATATATATATATATATATATATATATATATATGTGTGTGTGTTGGGGTGGAGAGGGTTCCCGTAAGCCGTGGTGAAGGCAACCTTTCTAGGAGAAGCACATCTCTGACTAAAAAAAAAACAAAATATAAAGCGGGAGACCAATACCCGCATAAAGCTCGTCTACAGTTTAACTTGCTGCTGGCTATCTTGCTCTTGCTTGTTGTTGGATCTCAACATTTTGAACTGAGAGAGAGATTTAGTTGTTGTACAAAGCTAAAATTCTGTAACATCATCTTTGTATAGATACTCCCTCAGGCATTTGGGGGCATGGACATTAAGTGTATCAGGGAGTGGTTTTCGTCTGACAAGACGTTGCAATCATTATTAATCATCATGTATGTATGTATCTCTGCCTAAACTTTCGACAGAGGCGACGGACTTTCCTGAGATCGGTATTTTGACCTTTTACTCGACTTTCCGCACGGCAAATATCGAAAAATTGGCTCAAAACATTAATTCCTTCACCCGTAACTGGGCACATATCTACATATCTACAGAGAAGGGTCGCTTTTACGGCCGATATTTTCGAAAGTCATCCCCTCTTTTCGATTGCCTAGCCTTAATTAAAACATTCGTCACTTCCGGTTTGGCGTGGAGGCAACAGCAAAGATTCAAAGAAGGCAGGAAGTATGTAAGGGATGATGAGATGTGTGGGAGGAGTAAGGAAATCAGGACACCAGTGTTGATTGGCCAAATAAAGAATTTCATGGATAAGGACCGTCGTGTAACTATAGAGACAATAAGTGTACAGGTTTATGTCGGTGTGGGAATCGTACACACAATTATTTACAAGGAACTGAAGATGCGTAAGATTTGCGGTAAGTTTGGCCCAAAGGTGCTCTATCCTTGTCACGTTACAAAAAAGTCTAGAAACTTATTAAAGTCACCTCGTACACACACATACTCGATGCGCTTTTTCCAGCGATGTGGTGATGGCTGTGATTATCCGTCCGGAGCGCCTTGTCACTCACATTTCTTATAACGCATTCAACAGGCGCCGGTGAATTTTGATTTGTTCAATTTCTTTTGCATGGATGAATTACATGATGCATTTCGGTCTCTGGGCGGACATCCACGATGGCGTTGCTTTTTATAGTCTCCCAACGCCAACATCTGCAACGGAGATATTAAATCCAATCCCCAATTATCCATCAGTGCGAAATTAAAAGATAAAATAAGAAAAAAAATTTGGAACATTAATCGTAAATGAATTTTTTACATTCCACAAAGATTTTTTAATTTTTTATTTAGATGTGTCTTTGTTTCACCCACGCGCGGTATTTTCGAAATTTAAGAATTTCTCGATCGTTGTAATAGTAATCAAACGTGACAATACGTCATCGTTTCCGGAAATAAGATGTTCGTGAAACGCTGCGTTAATTTATCTAGCTGAGGCATTTCCCCTTTGCAAATACTTATCGGATTTTACATAAAATGAAATAAAGTTTTATTTTCTTTAAAGATAGCAAATCCACTTCCTACCCCAAAATGACGAAAATGATTTTCAACTTTCTCAGCCAAATCTGCTATATTTCCTGAGGAAAGACCGAGCAGAGAAACACTAACCGGACATCCGCTGAATGAGTACAAAGAGGGAGAGAGGGGTTGCCACCCAATTTCCAGTGAATACCAATGGTCACCACCAACGAAACATAAATGGTAAGCGACTGTTGCGATGAGGTAAATTCATCTGCAAATGTTATCAAAAGAGGTGGAGAGTACAAGAAATCTAAGGAGACTTGTTGTCACTCAAACTGCAAAGAACAACACAAGTTGGTCTCAAGTAGAATTCAGTGATGATGACATGTGTCACTATTCCTAGTGAGTAAATAATAATAATAATAATAATAATAATAATAATAATAGTAATAATAATAATAATAATAATAATAATAATAATAATAGTAATAATAATAACTAGCAGGACCTATAAACTGGCGTTGCGCGATAGAAGCACGATACCCCCCTCGCTTTAAAGGATAATTCCACATTGAAACAAGTCCTGGATAATCGAAGGGAGATAACTCACAAAAGAATTGTCTATCTCTGAAAAGTTAATGTTATATATATAATCATCGCAGCTCATCAGTGCGGGTTGACAAGCAAGTACCTTAAGTCAGGATCGAAACCCGACCGCCTATATGACAGTCGAAGTTTCTAGCCATTGCGCTAATCGCAATAATATAATATATATATTAAATCAAAAGCGTGCGTGCCAGTTTACAATTGTAGCATGCTATTAATTATACGTCTGCCTTCTGTTCTATTTCTTGTTCAACCTCGCGAGTCGGGTATTTTACATTTCCCACACACACCTGAAAAAAATTGTCTCATTTTTCTTATAATTCCTCCATCTAAGTTGCAAAGTTGCGTTCGCTTTAGCCTCCTAAATTCTCGTGTGTGTGTGTGTGTGTGTGTGTGTGTGTGTGTGTGTGTGTGTGTGTGTATATATATATATATATATATATATATATATATATATATATATATATATATATATATATATATATAAATGATCGTTTTTTAGTAAATTTGAGTTATCTCCCTCGGTTTGTTCACGTCGTTTTTAGCGAATAAAATTATTTAAAAATATAATTTATTAGAATGTATGATTTAGAAAGAAACAGGATATATTGGTGTTTCGTCAAATATTAGTTTGTGATAAAACTATTTTATTAATATTCTATAATTTTGCCATTACATAATTCTGTATTTTACTAAAGCGACTGCTTATTTCAGAAACACAATACATTGATTATAGTCGAGTAGAATTATCTCCCTTGAATAAAATTCCCTCTGGAACAAATATTACAGAAACAGAGACACGAATTTTTTCTTTCTTTCTTTTTTTTTTTTTAATCTCTTAGTAGATTTTTAGGTCGGATGCTATCTTTTTATAGATTTAGAGGTTAATTAATCATCATTGTCATCTGCTTTTTTAAAAAATTTATTTCATCATTCATAAAGTTATTTACACATAAGTAAACTTTGAGTAAGTGGTAAAGATATTCAATTAACAAATACAGAGACTGATTTAAATCGGGGATAATTTTACGTTGAATTTACATAGGAAGCTGATTCCTTACTTTTAATCCTAAAATATATATTTCTACTGTCTTTGTTTATTTTCACGGTGTTCAAATGTACTTGCGTGCTAAAGTAAAATCCTTTTTATTCTTGTGAAGGGGAGGGAGTAATCTAATGGAAGGTGTTAATCTACAACGGTACTGAGGAGAGATTAAGGCACTTCTGCATGTCAGTGACATATTAGCAACAGAAACGAGCTATCGATACTTCTTTAAAAGACAACTGACTTCTAGTGGCCATTATGTGAATTTCACATATCAACATGTGTTTACGATAACGCAGAAGCATATAATAAAATAAATAACACAGAAATATGAAAATCGAAACATTTATTGTATAAAAAAAAATTATCAAAATATAATTTTAAATGTATTAATATAATCTCTTTTCAATGAGTGATTCTCATAACCGAAAAAAAAATAATATCATAATACGAAACATTATTTTTAGAATCATTTTTTTTTTTTTTTTTTTGGTTTGTTTTTTTAAAGTAAGGTTGTATAGTAGTAGTTTGCAAGCGCTTTTAGAAAAGGAAGAGTTATCGACCCCTGTTATTCAGTTAACAATTTGCAACCGTCGGCGATGCTTGAAACTACACATTCGCCTCATGTCACTGACATGCAGAAGTGCTCATATAAATATAGAGCAAGGCATAACCTATTGATTTAAAGCATCTAAATTAGATTTTGGTAAATAAGTTTATTTTGAGACAAAATTATAAAGTCATAAACTATAAGGGGAGTAACTCGTGAAAAAAATACAATGAACAATGTAAGGGAGGCAATAGAGCGAAATAAATTATAAGTAAAAAAAAACACAAAAACAAGAGTAATTTCCCTTACATTCTTAAAATATCGAATATAAAAATACATGGAATTTGCACAAACCTACAACATTTAATTAATGCAGGTACATATATTTATGCGTACAATTTGAATTTCCATACAATTTAAGCATATTATTCTAATGTAGAGACCTTCAGATTAAATGCGTTATTATAGCAACTGTACTGATTTATAGCCAAGAGTAGTATAGTCATATATGTAAATGCGGAAAGAGAATGATCAACAACCCCGAATTTATCACATTTTTTATGACCTTGTGCCTCATTAGCAAAAAAATATAACTTTATGTAAATATTTGAAAATGTAATATATGCTCAGTCCTTGGTCGTAGGAGGAGAAATATTTCTTGAGTGGAGCGATTATAATTTTTCTTCCATTCAGAGTGCACGTGCACTTGTTAGATGAGTTGGAAAAAAGGGTCATAGCTCTAACTTTGCCGACACGGTGGTGGGCGAGGACGAGGGAAAATGATCAAAGTGTAATATCTGTGTATTTATTATCAACACTAGCATTATAGAGAGTATTGAAAATCGTTTAAGGAGCCTTTACCAGAGAATACCAGCAGAGCTGACCAAGCATTATGGTACCCCTATTCTAGAGTGACGTGTTTGCAGTGCTAGATAAGTCAGAAAAATAGTGCCATGTCTTATATTGCTGCTGTGAAAGACAGTGGATTAAAAAAGCAATAGTTTATAATTTGGAATTCACACACACAGATTATATATATATATATATATATATATATATATATATATATATATATATATATATAACTACGTAATTTACTCACAAAAAATTAATATACGAAAGTATAAATTTATGCGTAAACTTTAAGTATTTACTTCAAAAGTGCTCAATACGTAGGTACATAAGCCTGAAGAGTCCTAGAGTGGATGAAACGCGGAATATTCAGTGTAGTTTAATCGCCATATATATTTTATAACTTACTACAATATATATATATATATATATATATATATATATATATATATATATATATATATATATATATATATATATATATATATATACCATACTTGATGGACAGGAGACTAAATCTTGCTGCTATGGTTTCAAATGATCTGAAATAACGGCAAGGGGAGACTTGATTCCAAATATATATTATATATGATATCTCCTATCATTGGGGAATAGAGTACGATTATGAATATCTCCAGTATAAAAAATCTTTATATAATGTGAAATTTACTTCATGTAGGAAAAAGAGGGAAGATGAACCATGTGAGAAATATATGGAATCAAGTCTCCCCTTGCTGTTATTCCAGATTATTTAAAACCATAGCAGCAAGTTTTAGTCTCCACACCATCAAGGCCAGAGGTTTTGGCGAAATGTCAGATATTTTGTAGTCCATGCGTAAAACTAGGAAAACAAATGGCTATGATGGAAAAATTTTATGGCTGTAATAGACTCTGGATGATTGATAATCCCCTTACGGTGCGACCTTAAGGGCAAATGCCACATAGCCCATTACACATTTCCGATCATTAACTTTTCTAACGAGGATCTATTTGTTAATTCTGATCAATACTCGCTGAGATCTCGAACATAAAATTGCCAAAACAGGTGGTATCTCTCGCTCTGTCTCTCTCTTTATATATATATATATATATATATATATATATATATATATATATATATATATATATATATATATATATATATAAATGTGTGTGTGTGTGTGTGTGTGTGTGTGTGTGTGTGTGTGCATGCGTGCGGGCGGGCGTGTGTATGTGTTTGTGGATATATTAATACTCGTATCCAAATTGTATATTGAAATGCTTATATATTTGGTTCTATGGGAGGAAACTACATGTAATTTGTAGTCCTTTTGAAGATCATAATACTAATATCTGGTTTAAATTTCATGACAATTGTAAAAAAAAACACTCACAATTTCAAACCAATCAAATATGCAAAAATGTGCCTATGTTTGGATATATAGTGTTCTGCCAAGCGAGCTTTATTTTTTTCTGTTTTGAGATGAATATTACGTGAATATTTTTTTTTTTGCTTGGTTTTTTCCTCTGTTTCATTCCCAGGCCATTAACACAAACCCACACACACACACATACACACACAGACACAGATACAGACACGGACACACACACATACATATATATATATATATATATATACATATGTATGTATATATATATGTACACACACATACAGACACACACATATATATATGTACACACACAGACACACACATACACACATATACACATACACATATATATATAGATATATAAATATACATATATATATATATATATATTATTTATTTTTGTTTTTGCGATACGTTTTGAAGGAATTAAATTATTTACGAAAGTTCATTTTTACCTAAATGCGAGTTGGGAGTAATTTTCCCTTTAATCAATTTTGTACCCCCACATGGGGTGCGGTATATATATATATATATATATATATATATATATATATATATATATATATATATATATATATATATATATATATACGTAGACAATTGTTTTCAATGTTGTGGAATCCTTTAACGGGTCGTTTAAGTGACTCGTACGGGTAGGTTATTGGAATGACTTAGGTAAAAGGCAGTTTTTTGTATATTCTTGCTGATAAACTTCCTCTTTACTTGATTTATGTATAATTTTCTTAGATTTAAAGTTTTTAAAGGTCTCTAACGTATGGTATAATGTTGCGTGAACTAGCTATAGAAGAAATTTTTCGGCAAGAAGTATATAAAAACTGCTTTTCAGTAAATTCATTCAAATATTTTGCCTTCATGAATATCGACTTATTTACAGAACTTTTCAAAGGATTCTGCAACTTTGAACATAATGGATTGCCGCATATGCATATGGTATAGCTGGAAATGTCTTATCAATTATTAAATAATCTCTCTCTGATAGGTTCATAAGAGTAGTAGTTGATGGGCAAAAATCAGAAGCTCACAGTATTAATGCTGGAGTCCCTCAAGGGTCCATCCAGGGCCCAACTGTTTTCCTGATCTACATTAATGATCTTCCAAATCACATTCTTACATCATTCGTAGACATTTATGCTTAATAGACTACCATCTATGGTAACACATCTAAGACAGTAAACGGCTAAGTTCTCTCTGATTCTCTCTCTTCTGATCTTGAGCAAGTGGTACAATGGGGAAAGGAATGGCTTGTTACTTTTAATGCATCTAAAACCAAGCTTCTATCTTTACATCATCAACGCTCTGATCCGCATCTGACATTAATTGAAATGAATAGCTTTCGTCTTAGGGAGACCTAATGTTTTGACAAGCTTCTGGGCTTGACCTTTAGTCCTGATCTGAAATGGAACACGTACATCAAATCTGTTGCCAAGGCCGCCGGTAAAATGGTAGGATCCTTCTATCGATCTAGTAGATATCTCATTGCTGATGCAATTCTCTATCTATATAAGAGCCAGGTACGTCCA
The DNA here is from genome assembly GCF_053919585.1 of Euprymna scolopes. Taxonomy (NCBI): domain Eukaryota; kingdom Metazoa; phylum Mollusca; class Cephalopoda; order Sepiida; family Sepiolidae; genus Euprymna; species Euprymna scolopes. The sequence continues at coordinate 8,768,658 of NC_136496.1, read as the reverse complement.
AGGATGGGGTACTGTTGCCACATTTGGGCAGAAGCTTCTATATAGGATTTGTGCTGCCTTGATAGAGTTCAAAATAGACTTTGTAGCCTCGTAGGAGATGTCCTTTTCTCTTCCCTACAACCTCTTTCTTACAGAACAAATGTTGCGAGTTTGTTTCTGCTTTATCGGTATTTTCTTGGAAAGTGTTCGACTGAGCTTCAATCTATGGTTACCCCTCGCCAAACTTTCACAAGAAACACTCGTCTAGCTGAAAACACCATCAATAATTCCCCACACTCTTTATCTGTGCCTAAACCTAAACGTAGATTCCATGAACAAAGTTTCGTTCTTAGAATTGCACGCCTGTGGAAATGTCGTCCGTTTTCCTGCTGGCCAGCTGACTATTACATGGTTGTCTTCAAGTTCAACATAAACAAGTTCTTGATGAGCCGCTCTATTTTAGTTAATAAATTTACCGAATTTCCATTACTAACGATCACTATATTTTCCAATTGACTACTGTACACTCTTAACCCTTGTCCACGAGTAGCCTCTGAGCCTTGATCACTATATAAAAAAAAACATTCAAAATACAATAGCGAACAACTTAGAACCTCTACGCAGTAATGGCTGACGTAACTACCATGGAGTAAATGACGGATTTCTTCTGAAATTCGATACATCTTCCCGAGTTGGACTAAATAATTCTGAGAGAGGGAAAACTTGGTAAAATGCCACTAAAGATAACAATTGAAGAATACTACTCTCCTCCTGACTACAACCTGAATGTCTCCAAGTCCAACGTAAACAAATCCCTGATGAACCGCCCCCTTAAGTAGACACTTTAAATATCCACACTAACGTACTGTACTTACAATAACCCTTATCCCTGAGTAGCTTCCGGGCCTTGATAAGTGGTGACCACCTTGTAATTTTTTTTTAATACGAATAATAGAAACACTTTGTAAATTTTGCAACAATCATAAAACACCTTTAAAAATTGTAAAAAAAAGTACAAACTTGTTATTTTCGTTTTATATTTATTGCTGTTGTGAATTAATCGATTACATTTTATAATTTTATTGTTCGTATAATAGGTTCTGCTGTAAGGAAAAGTGGCTATGATGGTGGCCGAACTGTCTTGAAGTTGATGACACCCTATGATTAAGAAGGGAAATCATACTTCTTTAAATTAGTAACATGTATTAGGTACAATATAATGTTCAATACAGAATTGGCTCAGTACGAATACATACAAAATCTGCATGGCTTGAATCATATTTAAGCGTATTTAACGGCCAGGTAAGGCTGGATGGTTCTTGCTAATTTTTTTTTTATATTATTGAACTTTTGTATTTTAGGAAACCAAATTTCGCTTTTGTATTTAAGGAAACCAAATTTCGCTTACACATCCTTAAAATAACAAGAGATAGTTTCAGTCGGATATTAGTACAACAGTTTGCTAGAAACTATCCAAGCGTTTTATGAATTCATTCTACGTCGAATCCAAGTATTTGATGAGTCCATAGGTCCTAGCTATATTAAAATACATTAATTTAAAATTTCATGGTGGTTTCATTATTTTGTCAATCTCCGTATGTTAATTATCGTGAAATAACATAGAGAAAAATAACAAATAAGAATTGGCTGGTGAGAAAAAAGAATTGATGCGTCATCTTACATACTGTTAAGGTATATCTTTTAAAACCTCTCAATCGCTATATAGGAAAAGCAGTCAGCTGTTTTGAGGGCAGGCTATTCGAAATCATCGAAAAGAAAAGAATATATCCCAACTTAAAAATCGTGGAAGGAAATGGAAAATAAACTATGCATCTTTTTTTTTTCAAGCCGGGACTAAAGAGAAATATTCTTTGTAGTATGCTACGATGTTAACCGATTTACAGTTTTATTATTGCATGGCTATTTGTAATTTAATATTGATCTATGATATTGTTATTTTTAATGGCGTTAGCCAAATTTCGTTGGATTTTTATTATCGTCTGGGATATATGACTGCTTTTGATCGTTAATCACGAGCTTCAATCGATCGAATTTATGTGAATTCTAATAAAATAAAAAAAAACATACTAAAAGAATATCGATCGATTCTTACAATGAATATATGTATTTATTTTACCCATAATAAATAAATGCAGTCTTGAGATTTAAAACCTGACATAGTTATATGGAAGATGTCAGAGATAGTTACAACCTTAGTTGAAGTGAGTATCCCTAATGATGGCGGTCTGAACAGAGCTGAAAGAGAGAAACAGACCAAATATCAAGGTCTCATGTATGATATGAAAAGAAACTGGAATATTAGGGAGATATCAATCATACCAGTTATTATAGGTGCCACATGGCTTATGAAGAAGAACCTGAAGTCCTACCTAACTTATATTCCTGGTGAACCAAGTGCAAAAGAGATCCAGACAATTGCACTTAAGGGAACAGCGAGGATACTAAAAAGAGCTCTCGGTTTATTTCAATAAAAAGCAGGGCAATGTTGGCAGCTGGTTTGCTTGCCCATTGCCCAGCGTTGCAATTTTCAAAGGCAGAAAATAAAAACTGAAAAAAAATGAAAAATCTTTGGACGTGTTCAAATATTTGGTCCAGGAAAAAGGTTTGTACACCGGATCGAATACGAAGAGAAAGTAGTATCTGCCTGCTTGCATTCACATCTAAACTATTAACACAGTAAATCATACTCGTGTACTTGAATTCTCAACAGAATCCGAAACTACACTCGGTGCAAAAGTTTTTACAGATAAAAAAAATTGATCTTCAGAATTTAAAAAATATCTGTTTTCGTAAACCTTTATTTATAAGAATAAACATCTTTGTTCTCTATGACTAGATTCCATCTGTCAACAAGTTTATAAATATTTAGTCATTAGAGTAAAGACGAGCATTATCATGGTGGAAGATTATTCTCTTTTTGTCGTTTTCAGATCTATATGAATGAGAATATACCAGAAAAATACTGACGTAATGTTAATAATCAGAAGGAAAAGTTATAAATTCATCATACTATATTTAATCAATGAAATAAAATATAAATACTATACTTAATCAATAACAACAAAATACAAATACTATATTTAATCAATAACAACAAAATGCAAATACTATATTAATAACAAAAAATATAAATACTATATTAAATCAATAACAATAAAATACAAATACTATATTTAATCAACAACAACAAAATACAAATACTATATATAATAAATAACAACAAAATATAAATACTATCTTTAATAACAAAAAATATAAATACTATATTAAATCAATAACAACAAAATATAAATACTATATTTAATTAATAACAATTAAATACTAATACTATATTTACTCAATAACAAGAAAATATAAATACTATATTTAATCAATAACAATAAAATACAAATACTATATATAATCAATAACAACAAAATATAAATACTATATTTAATCAATAACAAGTAAATATAAATATTATATTCAATCAATAACGACAAAATATAAATACTATATTTAATCAATGACAACAAAACACAAATACTATATTTAATCAATAACAACCAAATATAAATACTATATTTAATCAATAACAAGAAAAATAAATACTATATTTAATCAATAACAATAAAATATATATAATATATTAAATCAATGACAACAAAATATAAATATTATATTTAATCAATGACAACAAAATATAAATACTATATATATAATCAATAACAACAAAATATAAATACTATATTTAATCAATAACAAGTAAATATAAATACTATATTAAATCAATAACCACAAAATATAAATACTATATTTAATGAATAACAACAACATATAAATGCTATATTTAATCAATAAAAACAAAATATAAATACTATATTTAATCAATAAAACAAAGTATAAATACTATATTTAATCAATAACAACAAAATACAAATGCTATATTTAATCAATAACAACAAAATATAAATACTCTATTTAATCAATAACAACAAAATACAAATACTATATTTAATCAATAAAACAAAATATAAATACTCTATTTAATCAATAACAACAAAATATAAATGCTATATCTAATCAATAACAATAAAATATGAATACTATATTTAATCAATAACAACAAAAAATAAATACTATATTTAATCAATAACGAAAAAATATAAATACTATATTTAATCAATTATAACAAAATATAAATACCATATTTAATCAATAACAATGAAATAAAAAATACTATATTTAATCAATAACAACAAAATATGAATACGATATTTAATCAATAACAACAAAATATAAATATTATCTTTTATAACAACAAAATATAAATACTATATTTAATCAATAACAACAAAATATAAATACTATATTTAATCAATAACAACAAAATATAAATGCTATATTTAATCAATAAAAACAAAATATAAATACTATATTTAATCAATAACAACACAATAGAAATGCTATATTTAATCAATAACAACAAAATACAAATACTATATTTAATCAATAACAAGAAAAATAAATACTATATTTAATCAATAACAATAAAATATGAATACTATATTTAATGAATAAAAAAAAAAAATAAATACTATATTAATCAATAACAACAAAATATAAATACTATATTTAATCAATTATAACAAAATATAAATACCATATTTAATCAATAACAACAGAATATAAATACTATATTTAATCAATAACAATAAAATATAAATACTATATTTAATCAATAACAACAAAATATATATACTATATTTAATAACAACCAAATATAAATACTATATTTAATACATTACAAAAAATATGAATACTATATTTAATCAATAACAACAAAATATAAATACTATATTTAATCTATAACAACTAAAAATAGATACTATATTTAATCAATAACAACTAAAAATAGATACTATATTTAATCAATTATAACAAAATATAAATACCATATTTAATCAATTATAAAAAAATATAAATACTATATTTAATCAATAACAACAACATATAAATACTATATTTAATCAATAACAACAAAATATAAATACTATATTTAATCAATTATAACAAAATATAAATACCATATTTAATCAATAACAATGAAATAAAAATACTATATTTAATCAATAACAACAAAATATAAATACTATATTTAATCAATAACAACAAAATATAAATACTATATTTAATCAATAACAACAAAATATGGATACTATATTTAATCAATAACAACAAAATACAAATACTCTATTTAATCAATAACAACAAACACATAATAAAATACAATGGTTTAGAATGTCCTTTCTACAAACCGGAAAAAAAACTTTTGCACCGACCTGATATTATACTATATTTTGTCTTTAATTCTGGTTGTTATTACAGTTCTTAATTAAAAGGAGAGTGTAGTATCTGTTCTGGTGTCTCGATATTCCTCCTCTTTTGTTGGAATGGTGATGTAATATATGTTTTGTCGACATAAAATTTACATCATAAACATTTACTCCCCTTTTTCTGGTTGTACTTTTTTTTACCCACGTTCAGTCCTAAAAAGGCATATCGCTACTGGGAGCGTAAGGGGCTACTATTTAGGACCATGCATAGAAAAGATTAACAAGATGTTTCTTCACGTTAAACTTCTGCGTATCAGTGCAGTCAGGGAAGCAGGAAGGGAATTCCAAAGTCTAGAAAAGATTAACACGATATTTGTTTATGTTACATTTAAACTTCTGCATATCAGTACAGCCAGAAAAGCAGGTAACAGGAAGGGAATTCCTAAGTCTAGCTCTTTGAGAGAAAACGCTATTAAAGTAAAACGCTTTCTGGCATTTGAGGACCTAAACAGTGAAGGCGTGCGATTTTGTTGCTAAGCAGGTTTGTCGGGGATATGTGCGTCGAGGGGAGCACAAGTGCAATGAGTTCATCAGAGCACATTCCTTAAAAAAAATTGTAAAATAAGCACAGGGATGATACATTCCGGCGATGGGACAGGGGTTGGAGCCTGGTTGACAAATTTGGGACCTATTAGATTATAGACTCTACTGGACGCTATCAAAGAGACAAAGAGAGAGAGAGAGAGAGAGAGAGAGAGTGAGTGAGAGTAGATGGTAGATGCACCATCCCACATGTGGCAACAATGTTCCATGTATTGGCAATTGGTGGCTTTGTTGACGTACAGGACATTCTCAGGTGTGATTAGTTTTCTAGCACGATAAAGGGAACCAACCTTCCTTGCAGCAGCCTTCGCAATGTGCTCAATGTATTTGTTTCAGCTCATATTTCCTGTGAATGTTAAGCAGAGTAGTTTAAACGGGGGAAACCACTGACGTCTTTGCTGTTACGACCACCGCCAAACCGGAAATGACGTAGGTTTTAATTAAGACTAGACAATCCAACGGAGAGGATCTTTCGAAAATATCGGCGAAAAAAGCGACGCCGCTGTAGAAAAGGAGAATTCTATGATTGTGGGCTATTTGTCATGGATATAGTTGGTTGGAGAGGCATCTTGTAATTGTTAAAGGAAAGTAGCTTAGTCTTATCAGCATTAAATGTTGCCATCTATTTACGGTGCCATTCCACTATGATCTGAATGTCATTTTTTAAGGATTCAGTCATTGTGCTCGTTCACATAAATTATAAACATTAATATCAATAGAAATAAAATAAGTCTAAAAGAAAACATTGAAAAAAACGCCGCGTGAATCCAAGGAAACTTGCAGAAACCTCATAAATTGTACCATCCCTAAATAATGACATCAACCTCGACTGATGCCATACCAAATATTCACGAAGGATTAAAGAGGATGGAGAGACCGAGGAAAGAACAATATGCAAACTAAATCTGCGGATAGCCCCGTGACCATGTGGAGGCTTATTACCATCGAAAACCCAATAAAAACAAAAGCTTGTTGCCAGTAAGAAATCAATACAAATGCATTTGAAATAGCTTTCGAAAGAAATGGAATAATAATAATAATAATAATAATAATAATAATAATGATAATGATAATAATAATAATAATAATAATAATAATAATAATAATAATAATAATAACGACAACAACAACAACAATTACAAGCATAACTCGTGGAAATTCCACGGCAAATGAACACTGTTAAAACACAATATAAATACAGCAAATAACAGGGAATTTAAAACAATTTATTAATTCTAAAAAAAATCTCATTTTCTGAAACCAATACGTTTATAGCTTTAGAAAGCTAAAAAAAATATTGATTTTAAAAAATGAGATACTTTTCAATTCAACACAGAACACGCTTTTTTTTTTTTTTTTTTTTTTGCTGAATAATTTTTTATATAAATTATAAAGAAACATATGTCAATTCACTTGCACTTTTTTTTCAAATTAAAAAAAAACTATAATATAAAAACTTACAATCTCCTATTAGCATAACTTTTTGTTGAATTATAAAATAAGCGTAAAGATGTTTTTTTCAACTTTTTGAGAGAAAATTGTTTTTATTGATTTGTAACTGACAAGAGCGAATATAAAGGGAGGTAATTCGCTTCTCATTAATATTTACGATGATGATAGTTATTTTGTGACACTGGGCGTACGGACAATTTAATTAATGTGTAGATAATAATACTATTAGGTTGATTAGAAAATTCCTGCAGAAATTATAATTTTGATTTCAAATAAATTGGCGTTATAATACGTTTCCTTTATACATCACATTAAAAATGATTTTTTGCTCAATCTAATCGTTTAAATTATAATTGTTTTAACACAATTATGTTTTCTTTTCAGAATCTTGAAAACAAGATGAAAAATATGCAAATTCGCACAATTTTCTTATTCCAATTCAAGCTAGGCTCAAAAGTTACTTGAGCCCCCTATGTTTACAACGATCAATTAAGAGCCTAAGTCTAAGGCATTCCACGCAGAACTGTTCGATACCTTGCTCTAAATTAGACTAACGTATACGACGATTTCAAACTCTTGAGAGAGATTAGAAAGGCAAAACATTTTAGCAAGTTGGTGCCTCACGAATTGAACGACAACCAAAAGAAACGTTATCTTACCTTCTCTTACGCAACGCGAATGACCCTTTCCCGGGCGGTTTGTGACTTGCGATGAAAAATAGGTTCTTTACGACAACAGGCGATACTCAGCTCAGTTGTTAGACGCCGATGCAACTCCACGACACTTTCCAAACCCAAAATGGCACTGATAAAAGATTATGCTGACTATTTGGTGGTCTGCGAGGGGTCTCATCTGTTACAAATTTTTAAAGCAGGTGAAACCATTGCGACGGAGAAGTACTATCAACAAATGGATTAAATACATAAGAAACTTCTACCAAATCACCCATCATTAGTCAACAGAAAATGCCAATTTCTCCCCCACGACATTAGTAAACCGATCCTGCTGCAGTTTAACAAATTGCGCTACAAAACTCCGCCTCTTTCGCCATATTCTCCACATTTCCCATCTAACGACTACCACTTTTTCGAGTATCTCGACAGCTTTCTCCGTGACTAATGCTTCAAAAACCTAAGCGATATCAAAAACGCTTCCAGCGACTTCATCGCCACAAGAACACATGGTTTTACTTTACTGGCATAAATACACTTGTTTTGTATTGGCAAAAGTAGATAGAGTCTGATTGGGCTTATTTCGATGAAGAAACTTTTGTTGGAGCAAAGATGTTCATCTAAATTTAAAAGGTAAAACCTAAAGGACCTTTGTTGTGAACCTGATAATAATAATAATAATAATAATAATAATAATAATAATAATAATAATAATAATAATAATAATAATCACATACATGCCACAGGATGTTGTCCAGTCGTAAAATGCACTTAAATATTATATTTTTTATTAATGCAGGTTTCGAATTTATAGTTATAGGGCCAATTCGTATTGCTTATTATATTGTTTTCAGTATATATTAGTGGCCAGTTGGCGTGACCCGATCGTTAAACACGTTTTACTATTATATTTCAATGCACGAAGACTTCATACTTATTGTTATAGAGCCAATAATCTATTTATTATATTGTACCCAATATCCATTTTAGTTGTTATAGTTACATAAGATTTGGCTGTAACCAATTAGAATCAAAACCACAATATGTAACTTCGCTGTCTTGTTTTTATCATCTGATCTAAGCCAATAAGAATAGAAAAAAAATGACAAAATAACGTTGTTAACGATATAAATCCGTATTTGAGTATGCAAAGATATAACAAATTTAGTTGACTTACACCTGACAAGTTCAAATTTTAATCAATGTTCACCCATGATTAGCTATTTTACCAGCTGAAAAAAAAATCGAATTTGTTCCACAGGTCTAAATTACCTATATTAATGAAATGTATAGAATTTAGATAAAAAAAATCATTAGAGTAGTTTGGTAGAGAGTGTTCCGCACATAGACAGTAATACAATATGCATTTATATATATACTAGTCCTGTCTTGGGTCGCTCGGTCGTAAAATGCGGTTAAATATAGTATTTAAGCTTATGCAGATGTCGTATTAATTATTATAAAGCTAATAATCTATTATATTATTGTACCTAATATATAGTAGTGTTTCAAAAGTAAAGATATATATGACTCGAGTGCCATGAGCAAGAATCGAAACCAAAACATTCAGCTATCCATCCGTATTCGTTGCCATCTGAGCAACCAACAAATGGTATCAAAATTCAAAAAAATAAATTGACCTTAATGTATAATTGTATATTTACGCATGCGCATAGAAGCAAACATGGATAAAACGCGAGAAAACCGCAGATGCAGACTCTGTGTACGAAGAGACGAAACGATATACCTTATAGTAAGTGAATGTAGCAAACTAGCTCAAAAGGAATACAAGAACGGCCACGACCAAATAGGAAGGGTAGAAGACTGGGAATTGTGCAAGCAATTGCAACTGGAACGCGCGGACAAATGATACAAGCATAAACCAGCAACAGTAATTGAAAACTTATGGGGGATGGGCATACAAATGAATAAACCCATCCAAGCAAGAAGACCGGGTGTAATAATTAACAAGAAAGAAAAGTCCTGCCAAATCGTAGATATTGCTGTTTAAGCTGACCACCTGATAAATATTAAAGAAAAGGAGAAATAGTAATTACACCGAGTGGGTCAGAGAGCTGAAAGGGATATAGATTATAAAAATATAAAAATAGTACCTATAATAGTAGGAACACTCGGAACAATTCCGAAAAACTTTGAAAAAAGAATTAGAGAAATTGAACTCAGAAGCATGGTTGGAAAGATACAACGAACACCAATAATGAAAACGGCTAAAATATTAAGGAATGGGGAGACTAATACACTTGAGCTACATGCACGGGGTAGACGAGCTACTGCAGAGATAAAACATGAAGAAGCTTTATATGGTACCAAGAACATTGAAGATGCATATCCATAAGTTCTCTATCCTATCACCCATCCCCTCCAATTACCCAACCCCCCCCCCCAAAAAAAAAAGAATGATGCCACTTAGCCGAGAAGGGTCAAGGAGAATGGAAAGACCGAGGAGAAAGCACTGATCAAACCTCCGCTGGACAAGTGTGAAGAGAACTAGGACCTTGGGGAGGCTTATTGCCACTCAAATTCTTGTGGAGACCAATGACCACTGCTAGCGCGAAATCAATGATAAGCGGTTGTGTCGATAATGCAAATTCACTTGCAAATGATATCAGATAAAGTGGAGAGCAGTGGAAAATTTGTGAGACTTGTTGTCACACAGCTTCCAGAACTGGGGCCTTTGGGAGGCTTATTGTCACTCAAATTCCAGTAAAGACCAATGTCCGATGCCATCGAGAAATCAATAGTAAGAGGCTACTACGAAAACGATAAAAATATATCTGCAAATTATATCAAAAGAGGTGGGGAGTATTGGAAATCTGGGGAGACTTGTTGTCACTCAGCTTCCAGGGAACACAAAAGAGATCTTTGATAAACTGTGTGAAAGCTCCTTGTGTGCCAATAATAATAATAATAATAATAAAAATAATAATAATAATAATAATAATAATAATAATAATAATGAGAAGAAGAAGAAGAAGAAGATACACTGTAATATCTCCCACCAAATGGTATCAACTCTTGTTTGTACCACAGAAAAAAGTCGTGATTAGTTAAAAAAAAAAAAAAAAGTGGAAGCCCTGAGGTGGGCAAACACTGGTTAAAACTCAACTGAATGAGTGCGACTTGTGGTTGGAGTTTTGGTGAGGCTAGTTACAACCTAAATTCCAGTGAAAACCAATGATCGTTGACAACGAAAAATCAATAGTAAACGGCTGTTGGGATAAGGCAAAGTCATTTGAAAAGTTTCTTGATATAGGTGGAGGGTACTGAAAATCTGTCTGGACTTGTCAGCCAGCCTCCAGTCAGTACAACAGGTTGCTGTCAGTAAATAATCCCTGATAACGGCGTGTATGAGAACTCTTCGTGAGAACAAATATTAATAATATCGATAATATTAAAGTGATTGAATTATTTATTTTGTTACCTATTAAGATATATCTCAGTTTTAGTCCTGACCCATCGGTTCACGGCTACGTCTAGTATCATATATTGAGAACATCAGACAAATCCGAAGGAGGAACAGCGATCGAATCGGAAGAATGTGCGATGAAGAGAAAAAAGAATTTCTGAATTGATTTCCGTTTCTGCAGTCGTTGTCTGCTTCGTTCCGGTCATTTTCTGAAAGCCGATTCTGTTATTTCTGACAGGAAACTGGAACCGGACTTCATCTCGGAGGACATAATAAGTAAACCTGCATTAATGTCAACTTCTATTCTTGCCGAATTTTTTCCAATCCTCTTCACCGATCGCCGCCGTCACCCGGCAACCCACGAGGTCGGTTGCGAGGTGGCATCTGATTGCATAATGCGTTTCATTTTAGTTCACGTTGCAGAGAACAGCGGCAACCCGTTCTCTAAACGAAATAAACTAAGCACATATTTTAAACGAAGATCAACAACTATAGAATTCGATCTCGCATGAATGTCAGTTATTAATACTTGACTGGTTTTATAGACTTCTTGGAACAGAGAAACACCAGTAGGATGTCAATCGATCCAAATATTATTTAACCTCTAATAATTAAACGATAAAATAGTTACATAGATTAAATATATCGATAGGAGTATAGGGTAAGAAAAAGTACTTGTGTTTAATTTGTCTTTTATTGAGTGGAAACATTTAAGATGAATGTTTGTATTTAATGATGATTTCAATCGATACATTTTCTTCGTGTACTAGACAATGGTTTCCAATTCATACAAACGTTGTTTCTCTTGGTTCAATGTTATACATAAACTAGAAAGAAGACCAGGTATTTCCTGACATTAAAAGAGAAACGAAGTGCCGTTTTCTATGTAAGCCATACAATCATATTGTATTTTTCATTACTATCTTTTACTTATAAAAGAATACAATTCTTGGAGTCGGTCCTAGACACAATGGCCGCGCACGTTTTTGTATGTCAAGCAAAGACTTTTTTGCCGGGGTTCCCATGGGGGGGTGTACTATGTTTTAGAACTTTTTATATACTCCCTTGATTATAATATCTACGATTTGCGAAAGGACGTCGTATCTAGATTTATTTTGATCAACTTTTATAAAATTCGCGCTATTCCATCCTCTCGCATTTTTATTGGTGTTTTTTTGTATAAAAGCGAAACTGAATCGAAAGCGAAGGCAATTAGGTCCAGCTTTGATCAATCTGGGGGAAAACCCTCATATCAGACAATTGCTGTTCATTCGGGCACTCCTTTTTTGTGAGGAGCTGGTTTTCCCCAACATCGTGGGGAAACAAACAAACAAATGAAACGGCGGAAAGCAAGTCAACTTTTTGACTGACATCGAACAATTTCAACGCTTTTCACTTCCTATGGCCTCGTAGCATCACAGTAACATCCCACGTTGTCTTTCACTTTCTTTTCCACCTTCGGGTTGGTCACGGGTTTGAAACACGTTTTTACACCGTCAAACACCTGGGCAATGCCGGGTACCCCTGCTAGTTGATTAGACAGGAGGGGTATTATGTAAATTGATGTTGACCCCTTCCCAAATTATAATCTTTTAGCTTCTAAGCATTCAACAGAAAGTCGTAAGAATCCACGTGTATTTTTGCTCCAAAGCAAGAACTCTTCATTAAAATGTCCATTCTCTTGTGCGTCATGTTTATAGATCATCATCATATTGTACGAATCCGAAGATTTCATTGTTGGCATTGGTTTCCCCGATACTTTTCTAGTCATGGTTATTTCAAGAAAGGCATAAGGTACTTACAAGATGGACAACGGGAACGTTGACAACATCTTACGTGAAAGTAATTTTTGTGGAAGGAACTTGATTTAAACGTATCGTTAACCGCTAGCTCAGCGTCTCTATCTATTTGTATCTGTAGCAATTACAGGCGTGTTAAAATTATTATGTCTACATTTAATGCCATATTAAAGACACTCAATATTATGAAATTAAACGCTGAAGAGAGACTATTAATGTTCTACTTGCATTTTGTGAGGTTCGTCACACACACACACACACACACACACACACACACACACACACACACACACACACACACACACACACACACACAAGAATTCCTGTTTATATATGCTATGCGCGAACACAACCCCCGCAATTATATGGTTTGTTCTTTGACTAGAATTAATAATTTTTAATATAATAAGTAAAATAAACACTCGCTAGATTTTGCCACCCTGATGTGTCGTAGACGACGAAACACGTTTCAGTGGATAATCATGTTTTAAAAACAATAAATATGCCGCTCCCTATTTAGGGGTACCAAATATATATATATATATATAAATATATATATATATATATATATATATATATATGTGTGTGTGTGTGTGTGTGTGTGTGTGTGTGTGTGTGCGTGTGTGTGTGTGCGTGTGTGTGTGTGTGTATTTGTCTGGGAGAAGCACAGAAAGACGCTAAGACATCTGTGTGATTTAACCCACGTCCACACCAGACCTTGACCACCAAATCAACCCCATGTGCACGTCGTGACCACTGACACGCAGACGGGGCTCTGATAAACGGCGAGTGTCCTGCGCCGTATATGTCGTGGGCCAAGGTTATTTAATCAAAGGCTAAGAGTGAGGTAACCCTGACAGAAACTTCCAGAAAAGCTGAGACCCTGTAAGCTGCGGCATATATTACCCACCGGCGTGTGGAATATGCTCCGGTGCCCAGCAACCTATGTTTCAGTCATGGATCAAATGGCATGGTGGGTGGAGAGGGCTCTGTAAGCCATAGTGAAGGCAACCTCCCTAGAAGAAGGAAAACTCTGATATAAAACCCGGGATAACTGCTGACTTGCTCTTCTTTTTGGATCAATGTGGCAGTTGAGAATGGAATTGTCTCGGTGCAAAGTCTTTTCCCACTATAACAATCCTCATGCACAGGCATTGCTCGATATAAATGTGATACACTTTAATATCGAGTGATGGTAATGTTCGAAAGCGAATTTGCTGTTATCATATATGTATATATAACACATATACACACACATATATATGTATACATATCTATCTATTTATCTATCTATCCAAATACACACACACACACACACACACACATATATATATATATATATATATATATATATATATATATATATATATATATATATCGGGTGTAAATGGTTTCATTATGATGGGTCAGCCTTATTGGCTGAATTATTCTAACATAAAGTTCAGCGTTCGCTGGAACGAAAGAAAAAATTCATTTCGATGAAGAAAATTCGATTATATATATATATATATATATATATATATATATATATATATATATATATATATAGTTAAATGAAATATGTAGAAGGCGTTACAATGCAGAGGTAATGGAAATACACAAACTGAATTTAAAGAAAATTAAAACATTTAAAAAAAAATGAAAATGAAATTAAAATAAATAAATAATAATATAAATATATATACTAAAAATTATAAAAATAATTTAAAAAACCCTAAAAACTTTATTATATTAAGCAATATAAATGCTAATGAACATATTCCAGGCTATTGTTTTCTGCGAGACTGTTACTGTTTACAGCAGCGCGTTTGAACCAAAGTCAAATGAATATCTGACGAAGAGATCTTTCTCGAAATATCATATAACATCAGACCGGCTTACCCTGGTAATCAAAGTGCAAATATAAATATAATGTGTATATAAAATGTATGAATATGTACACATGTATTTGTAATGTGTATTAATAAAACCTTATCACCTGCTGTAGTTTGTGTCCTTCCGCATTGTACCGCCTGCTACATATTTCATTTAACTACATAATATACAATGCTTCAACCAAACTGCATCCACATCTTATATATGCATACTTTTTTATTTGTATATATATATATATATATATATATATATATATATATATATACTAGCATGGTTACCTAGCGTTGCCAGGGTCGACATGAAATTGGGTTTGGCCACACTTGTTATAATAAGAATGTTGAGCTGTTTTTCATTACTATATCTCCACTTCATCCTTACCCCAACAAATTTCAAAAATAAAAGAACGAATAAAAACACAAAACTGTACCCCCCAAAGAAAATCTCCACCAGACATTTCGGCCAATATGATACGAAGAGAATCTATTCTTTGGATATTGAATACCTTTTTACCAGTTTAAGCGAATTTCTTTTATGCTAGCTAAGTCGAGAAAAATTTGTCTTGATGGGCTGTTGCAACGAACACAAACTGTAAATAATTCAATGTCAAAAATACCAAAGTACAATTTTTGGAATTATTTTATTATTATTTGTGGTAATCGAAATAAACGTTTTATGTGATGAAATAATGAGTTATGGCTTATTGTGTTATTAAAACAAAAATATAGAAGTTACGATGCCAAGAAAATGTGAAGAAAAAAAAACTGGTAAAAATGTAAAGAAAGTTTTTTTTTGTTTTAAATAAAGAATCGTAGTGTAATCGGATTGTTCGTTTACTTAGAATAAAAATCCATGAAACACAAGGTTAATTGCGAAATTACGGATATTATTTTATTTAAAATAATTCCAAAAATATTTGTTTTAAAGTTTTTAGTTTAAATATTCGCCGAAAAAGAAAACAAAAAAAAAAAAGTTGGCGCCAGGGGGAAATAACTCAAACTTGTTTCTAAAGGAATCGATATCGGTAAAAATAAATTAAATTAAATATATTATCAATATAAATTAAATTTAAATAACGAACTTAAGTAGAACACTTAAACAGCTATCTCACTATAAAAAATAACTAACACACCGCTATTTTATAAAATTGATTTTCCTTAATGTAATATGCAAATGACGTCACCTCTTAATCGTATATTTTGCAAGAATCAATGAAATATTAAAGTAATGGACCTTTTGTATATATTAATCAAATTGTGAACAAACAAACAAATAAACAAACAGACAGGAATATGAATTTATATATATATATATATATATATATATAAAATGAAAATTACAATTGAATTTACCAAAATAATCAAAAATGTTAAAATTAAAGTAAATAACAAATATTAAAGAATTAATATTTATAAAATTATCTCAGCCAGATAAAAAAGCTCGATAAAACCAAATAGGAAATAGAGCTTATAATATGAGCAAACAGTTAATGAAATATGTTAAAAAACACTTTCAAATGAGTTAAAAACATATTTAATCTGAAAAGGAAACACTAGATAAATAGATAGTCCTTAATCCGCGGAGTTTCGAAGAAATACTTTCTTTCTCATCAGAGGGTTAGAATTAGCAAAATGCGGGATTGGATTTTGCATGCAGAAGTATTTGATGAAACAACAAGTAAGTCAAAGATCTTACTTGAAAACAAAAAAAGTGAAGCAGAGGGAATATGGTAAAGAAAAAGGTGATTACACACGAATGGATAGTCTGGTGGAAGATAAAAAATCCAGTGACGGTAAAATCCAAATGTAAAACTTCAAAAAAGTTAAAAGAATTTCCATTTGTACAAGTAAAATCCAAGGAGATCCCGTAATTGGAAGAAGATGGTCCATAATAATCCAAAGGCAGAAATCCATGGAATAATTCACACAAATGTGTACTAGGGAAAAAAAGAAAAGATTCCAATAATATTAATAAAAGAAAAAATAAGATGTGCTTTTCACTCTACTTCCGAGACATAAATATAAATAACAAAGATCTGGGAAGAGAGAAAAAAAATGATGATAAAGTTAAATATAATATATAAAATAAAGGGAAACAAAAGTCAAAATGACCCAGACAGGAAATGTTAAAGGCGGGAAACATATATAGGGCAAAATAATATAGGTCACCTGAAATGTACTGGTCATCACTTTAAAAATATCAGCAAGAGTTGTTAAACGACACTAAAAGGAAAATAAATATAAAAAAAATAAAATTTGTTGAACCAAGTCTAAGAAACTATTAGAGTAGAAGTATTTCCAGTATTTTAGAGCAATCTGTAGTGAAGGAGTGTGATTTCGTTACTAAGCGGGTTATCGGAGGTATTTATGCTGAGAAGGCATAAGTGCACCGAGTTCATCAGTGCGCATTGTATTAAAATACTTGTAAAACAGGTACAGAGATGCAGCATTGCGACGACGAGACAAGGGTTAGGTCTTAACAATGCGGGGCGAATTAAATTGGATACGATTTTTGAATCCTGCCCAAGTAGGACAGACTAATGGTAGAAGCACCAGCTTAGATGTTGCAACAATACTCTATACATGGGCGAATGATACCTTTGTAAAAGTACAGGATACTCTAAGGTGTGAGTATTCTAGCAGGATAGAAGGAAGTACACCTTCTTTGTAGCATTATTATTATTATTATTATTATTATTATTATTATTATTATTATTATTATTATTTATGTCTTTATCAGAGATTAGTCACTTATAATCACCGGTTGTCTTCCCTAGAGTTTACAAGGTGCCCTTAATAAGTTTCCAGACTTTTGTGAACAGGCGTTTCAAAATGCACACATAACATGGTGGGGGTCCGGTTCTCTCAGTTAAGATATAACACGAGGAAGACCGTTGTGTCCACCAGTTACAAGTGCAGTTCTGTGTGCATTGGTTCGAACACCCACAAAAGTCCAATGGCACAGTTTCAGTCACCTCTACGATGACAGGGTTGATATGACTGTTAACCGGATGCTGGGTGCGGTAGGTCTGCAATACTCTGTCTAGCTGGCTGTTCGCTGAAAAAGATCGCTTGAATATGTTTTCAAGCCTCTGTAGTTAATTCACAAATAACAAACGATGAATAATTTATTATGACGCAAGTTTCGATTTTATAAATATTAATTATTGACAAGTCTGGATGCGAAGAAGAAAATGATTATTATGTAGTTATCAACATGAAAAAAAAACATATATTATATTGTTTGTTCTGTCATTCTGACGAGGCATTTTTGTTTCAAATACCGATTTTTTCTTGCTTATTAATCGGTAAGAGAACGGGTGTTTTTACGCGGGTGAAGGCAGTGGACAGTCACACAGGCTCTCAACAATGGTGACCAACAAAAACAACCCCAAACTGTTTTTCCTTGCTCTGCAGTACATTTTACATGGAAAGTGTGGGGTAAGTTCTAGCTCGCGTAGAGATTATATCCAACCAATACTACTCCATTACGTCATACTCTGCTTCGCTCTGATTGGATAATTTTTCACCTTACCTATGTATATTCATTCGGTGATTTTCCGTCAGAAACAAACATTTCCACCAGCTTGTCCTAACTTATTGGCCAACCTCTTGGCAGTGACCTTTCAGGGTCACGTCCTTGACAAATTATGGTTAGATATTCCCAAACAATATTGTTAAAGTTCTCAAAATTTTTCTTTCCTTTAAAAAAAAAATCTATTTGATATCAGCGTTCAAGGTGTTTTCCCATTTTTTTTTCAACTAGCAAGGTTGCCTTGCAATACCCCCAGAATTGTCACAAAAATAAAATTAAAAAAAAATTATTTGAGCTCTCCTTAGCCCCCACTGTGGCAATGTTCGACTTTCATAGCTGGTTGGGTCACACATGTCAGCCGAAGGAGATTACTTCGAAGGAGGCTAAAGTTTCATGTATGTACTATTAATAAAAATCCCCATGGGAAAAAATGTTTTCAAACTTATTGAAGATACACATATGTTATAGTAAATCTTACAGTACACATAACATTTTTCAATAGCCATCTCTCTTTCAAGACGTGTTTGATCTTTCAAAACGTGATATCAGTTAAGACTGATGGCTTTTTTGTGTATTTTTAATATTTCTGGCAGGTTCAGTTTTATTAGGCGCTTTTGGTATCCGTTGCATCTGTGGTTATTTGGTTTTTATAGTTTATCTTGTTTAGTTTCCTCATTCAAGGCTTTTCCTTGAAATTTCAGATTTTTATCATCATCATCGTTGTTGTCTAGTCTTAGTCTTCTCTTTAATTCGAATTAGTTAAAATCTGATCATTATTGTTATTTTTATACTCACGAGAATTTCTCATTGGTCCTGGATATGACCTTATATATCCGATGGTGAGGCCCCAGATTGCGGGCTTTGGGGAGTGTGGAGCCACCTTTTAATTGCCATTGCTCACAGGCCCACTCTGATCCGGAGTGGTAGTACCTTTTAGGGTTCCAACTATGGGTTAAATAGAAACCGACTTAAAAAAATAAAACAAATATACCCTATTAAAAAATTGTTCTTCAAAAT
This sequence comes from Euprymna scolopes, assembly GCF_053919585.1. NCBI lineage: Eukaryota > Metazoa > Mollusca > Cephalopoda > Sepiida > Sepiolidae > Euprymna > Euprymna scolopes. Next base: position 8,748,968 of record NC_136496.1, on the reverse strand, counting down.
CACTGTATTCGGCATTAAATAACCTGAAAAGGGTTGATATGCCGTAAAACAAAAACAAACAAACAAGCAAAAAAGAATTCCTCGCAAAGGACATCATCGGCGGTGTTCCCCGTAGTCAATGTGACAATAATTTTCTCCAGATTTGCAGTACTCTCCAGCTGTTCTGATAACCTTTGCAAATGGATTTTCGTTATTGTACCAACCGCTTACCATTGTTTGTTGGACAGTTGGTTGCTGGCATAAGTACGTTTGTTTTGCGTTGGCAAACGTGTGTTCATTCTGATGATGCTTATTTCGACTAATGACTTTTGCTTGAGTCGAGATATGTTCATCTGAATCCAAAAGGTAACAGCCGCAAGAACTTTATTGTCTACTTGATAGATTATTTCTAGAAAGACATCAGATACTTATGGTCATGTGAAGGTTGCTTCTCTTGAACAAACTGTTCAAACTTTACACCCTAGTTTGACTATATATTTATTTTATTTATTTATTTTTACGAACTGTTATTCTCATTATCATAGGTGTTGTTACACCATGATTCGGCCCACTTATCCCCTGGCCTTCTTCAGCTAGTTAGCTGCGACGAATGCTGAGTCTTGTAACTGTATCCGAGTAAGTACGGCCATCCATAGTTTTTGTCTCATCACGTTTTTTGCAAACTAATCCTCTAGCCTCCTGTGGGGAGAATTGAAACAGCTATCTTCAGACAATACTGAACTGGAACCATAGACACTCGATACATTTATCCACTGCGTCTCGAGCCCCGAACTTTTATGAAGATGAGGATAACAGTCCGCAAAAATAAATAAATAAATGACATAAATCTCATCTGTCTGTTTAAATGTATGTATGTATGTATGTATGTGTGTATGTCTAACTATAACTTTCGACAGAGGCGACTGATTTTCAGGAGATCAGTATTATATTAAAGTTCAACATCTCGGATGACAAATATCGAAAAATTGGCCAAAAATATTAATTACTTCGCTTTACTTGGCTGTTTTCTACAAGGAGGGGTGATTTTTTTGCGAGGTATCTTTGCAAGTCATCGTATGGGTGGGATTGACTTGGCTTAATTTTAACGTTCCGAACTTCCGGTCGCGTCATGGAGTAGAGGTAAGACGTCAGATTTTCTTTCACTTTCTTTTTCGCCTTCGCGTCACGTGTTCGAGCCTTCCTGCCTACTACGACTTTTTTCTTCAGGGCCGCTGCAAGAAAGGTGGGCTCTCTCTACCGTGCTAGAAAACTACTAACACCCGAAAGTATCCTGTACCTCTATAAGGCCACCATTCGCCCATGTATGGAGTATTGCTGCCACATCTGGGCTGGTGCATCTGCTACTAGTCTCTTGCTCCTTGACAAGGTTCAAAAGAGAGTCGCAAACCTGATAGGACCTGAACTGGCATCTAAGCTTCAGCCTCTGTCCCATCGACGAAATGTTGCATCCCTCTGCCTTTTCTACAAGTATTTTAGTGGTGAATGCTCTGACGAACTGCAATCACTTGTGCCCCCACGACGTGAGCACCCTCGACAAACCCGACAGGTTGCTAAATCCCACCCCCACGCTGTAGAGATCCCTAGATGTAAAAGATCTTTTTACTCCAATATTTTCTTCCCCAGAACCGCTAGACTCTGGAATTCAATTCCAGGTCCCTGCTTCCCCAACAGTACTGACGTGCAGAAGTTCAAGTGTAACGTGAACCGACATCTTGCTGCCCAAATCCCTACATAGTACCCGAGTAGTTGTTGCCCCTGATAGTAGCCACTTACACCAAAGTGGCAATTTGCCTTGTTTGGGGTGAAAATGTAATTAAAAAAAAAAAAAAAAAAAAAAACACCTCGGCAATGCCGAGCACACGGACTAGTAAATAAATAAATAAATAAATAAATAAATACTCAAGTTATAAAGCCTCGTCTGAAAAAATTCCTAAAAAGAAAATAATATGTAATTGACACCCTCGTTTCTTTACGCATGTTATTGACCACTGTTACATACCGGGTTGGTTTATTTGCTCGAGGAAATAAAAGCGTTGTTTTGCTGTTGTATTTTTGATTCTTTGTCTCGTTACACTTTGTGATAAAAACCAAAGAAGAAGGTCACATATGCTAAAATAATATATAATTACGTCTAGATTGTAAAATGAAAAACAAGCTTTCTTGTATTATTAGTGAGGGGGGTTGGGTGTCTGGCTTTGCCGTTGTAAAATACGCTTAAATATGATATTTTAATTTGTCATGATTTCGTATATATTATTATAGAGCCGTAATTTTAAAATTAAAAAAAAAACTAGTATTTGGGTGGTATCAGCTAGAATCGAAAGCAAGACTCGAGCATTCAAAGCTGGTGACGTTACCACTGTACCAACTTAGCACACACTGATTAAAAATTAAAAATACACTAAGATGAATATAAAAGACATAACGATCTTTGCCAACTTTAATTCATTTTCGACCCCTTAAAACTTTTAACCGTCCGTAAAAAAAATCCAATTATTTGAGGTCGCTAGTGTCGCTCTGCGACTTTTAGTTTCGGGAGAGATAGAGTTTGAAAATATGGAGACAGACAGGTAGACATATGACCTTTTATGTATTAGATTTGGGTGAGGACGCAAGTGCAAACTCTGATTGGATTTCACTTTCTAGAACGTCTTTCTGTATATGCTCGTACACAGCGATATCACTGCTTACTATATATTTATCTTTAGCTTAATCTCGTAGGTCATTCCTCCTCGCTCTTTCATCCCAACACTCGCTCTGATCTTTTTTCCATTGCTTTCTGTGTAAATATTTAAACCAGAGACACGGGGAAGGGGGAGGCTTAGGGTGGCCAAGCACCAACCCCTTTTAATCCTATTTTAAAAGTGCTCTTTTCAGAGGAATTTATTATATCCCTGTGCCACTCCGAGTCTGTTTTCATTATCACTACTATATTTTTGCTGTTTTTTTTTTCACTTGAGCACCTGCCCTGAAAAAGTTTTCTGCACGTCACTAATCCATGGCAATATTTTCTGTGACACAATTACGTCAAACACAGTCTTCATATTAACATCGATTCGATATGTTTCCGACTAATTATTTATTTTTATATGTGAGCTGAACATATACTTTTTTTTATATTTTTCGTTGTTCAGTGACTTATGTCATAAATATTGCGAATATATTGTGTCTGCTCACTTTAACTAACGAAGACAAAAAAGTGAAGTATGAATTAAGAACAGATATTACATTTTGTTCGTAAATAAAACGCTACGAGTGTATTTTTCTGTAATTTATTCTTAAGTATGCGGTTGGCTATCCATCTATAAATATAAAAGCGAAAATGTATGTATGTGTGTTCGCTTTTTCTGTATGTCTACAAAAGGCATTTTTCAGAGAAGCGGTCGGTTGGTTCACAACTTTTAAAAACTTTTTATATCACATATAAATCGTAATATCTCACAGTTAACAACGAAGCTCGTCTGTCTATTTAATTTGCTGAATTTCGGGAAGATAAATATTCAATATTTGTCGCACGCCGCATGTGGGTTAGTCTTTTTCCTATAACATATTGGGGGTGGGGGAAAAAGCATTTAGCAGTAAGTGAATACTATCCCGCAGTCAAACCTGACCTCATTAAAACGAGCACCTGCTAAATCCAACTAATTAAATAAATTCAAACGTGTTTACGTTAGCATCTCGTGGTGGGGCAATGGTTAACATTGCACGTTTTTTTTTCACAATTTAATTTACAACTTTGCCTCAATGGTTCGGGTTCGATCCTCATACTTACTTTTTTTAAACCCCCCAAACACCCGGCCAACGCCGGGTACCCCTCGCTAGTGTTGCTATAAAGCCATTACCGATTCATGAATAATGTATGGTAATTATTTGCGACAAAAATAATAAAGAAACACTTAACGTTAATGTATTCTTATTTACCATCGTAATAGTGGTCTAACTGATGTGATCATCCGCATAAAAATATCGGACGTAACATCCCAGCTACAAAAGATAATTGTAATTTAAAAACACAAAATAAAATACATCACGATTGTCTTTCAATAAATCGATAACAAAAGAATAGATGGGAAACAATTACAGTGTTTTTTTTGTTTTTTTTATTATTTAGTAGTGTCACGTCACATATGAATTGATCAACCCATTTTGCTGAACGAGTTAATCGATAATCCACGATATTGACAATCGGAAGGGGTGTTATTGATCTGTAAGACTGTCATTCAGTCTGTCTTGGCGCGTTAACCGGTATTGACAGTTGTAATGGTTATATTTGCCATCGTTTTAGGTTGATTTGATCGGCAACCGACCTCTAAAGTTCCCACAATGACGTTTATCTATAAGTGCAAAACTATCGTTGTAAGATCGAACGAGTAAGTCTGCCGCAGTTGCTCTCACTGAACGCGAAGCATACAGGGTGACCCCCCCCCAAAAAAAACAAAAAAAAAACATAGAAAGTATATCTAGAACATATGCTGTAGAACGGAGAAAAAAGGCCCAAATTCTAGTGTTTTAATGTGATGTTTTGAATATAATAAACCAGTTATGATCAAAGTTTCATTTCATTCGGACAAAACACTAAGAAACGGGGCCTAATTAGAGTTGGGACACGTTTTTTGGGTCACTCTGTATTCTTGAGAGAATCTCTTAACACATCGCTGAACAAGCACACACACACACACACACACACACACACACACACATATATATATATATATTTGAGAGAAAGGGAGGTAGAGAATAATCATACAAAAATCATAAGCACACAACTGAGTCTAAAAATAATAGTAGATGTTATAAAGTCAATAAGTAATCTGTATATATATATATATATATATATATATATATATATATATATATATATATATATATATATATATATCGTCATTCACAGATCATCACTTTGGCTAGACAAGTACTACCTCAGGCTAGGATCCAAACTCGATCGGCCAAGCAAAAGTCAAGGTGTTTTATCATTATGCTAAGGGTATTCTAAAAAAAAAAAATAAATTTCAGACTTATACCCTTGAAAAGTTAGTCTGAGCGCAAAGCGCTTCGGGTGTATTTTAACGATCTTGTTTTTAATCGACTTATTTATTTTACTGAATTGTACAGTTGTTACATGTAACTTCCCCCATTTTAATTCCTTTTCCTCACCCCGTTTTCCATCTTATTTTAGTCGACTGAAGTTCCGATATATATATATATATATATATATATATATATATATATATATATATATATATATATATATATATATATATATATATAATTATGTGCGAGTATGTGTGTCCGTGTCCGTGTCTGTGTCTGTGTCTGTGAGTACGTGTCAAGATATCTAATGAAAGTAAGTAGAACAGTTATCTACGGACACATGTGTCGCCGTATTCGCGGCTCAACGACGTAGTTAACTGTAATATGACTTTAACCATAAGGACTATAATCAAGAGCAGAAATCTTTGCGCTTCGTAATGGAACTAAATGAAACCAAATAATGTTTATCTTTATAATAATTCCTTTGATCGGAAAGATGACCTGAACCTGTTGAATTCTGTAAACTTGATAGAATCCACGATCAATGTGAGGTGCGTTTCTATAACATATAATTATATATAAAAAAAAGAAGTTATTAGGAATTCTTCACTCGGCTCATAGGAAGAATGCCTGGATATGAAAACGTGCAGCAGATATTTTGCAAAATATCGAGATGGAGAAGTTGCTCTTGGAGTTCAGATTACTCTTAAAAGAGAAATAAAACGTGAACAAGAAACTTTATAATCATCATGGAAAATGATAGGAAATATTTTCTATGTAAGCGAACTCAACTGTGAAGTGCGCGTCGTCGATGTTGGAAAACGGGTCTTAAATAAGAATTGCCTCCCCCACCATGTCAGCTTGAATTACTTTATGTAAACATTATGAACACACTTTCAATACAACATAATTGCGATGAAACAGCAGTTTTTATTAGATCCTCAATGTTAAGCAACATGGAGTCTGGTTAGTACCAGAGTAGTGACTAATTGGGCATGCTAGGCGCTGTGTGTTCGTTCCTTATAACTTAGGTATACATGCGGATGGGGGCCGCTTGTGAATTTTACATTCCATGTAAACTTATCTCTTTGAAAGTAGCCGGCATATCTCATCCAGAGCTAATGTCACAATAGGTACTACCGGTTCGTATGCATCAATTTGAAAATAGTCTTGAAGTTTATTTTATTAATATGAATAGAAACCGGTTTAATTTAAGTGTACTATTTTAGTATAAAAAATTTCCATTCGAACAAGGGCCTTCCTTATACTTACTAATTTTACTTCAATATTTGTCTCTCTCACAGAATTATACTCCGTCCATTGGGCGACCAAGATGCATACAACGTGAATGTTTCCAGTGTCACACCAAAAAAGTACAGACCGTCTGTTGCCCTATTTTATTTACACAATTTCATGGAAAATCCATTTCTGGTCGTCTTTTTTTTCAAATTGTGTATAATATTTTGCCAAATTTTCACTTTCGATAATTTTGCGGAGAATCTTAGTGGTATCAGTGATGAAAAAAAAACGAGATTCCATCAAATTATGGAGAAATGTTTTAAAGGAATTTGAAACTCTGACATGTTGATAGACTACTGCTGTGTTATAAAAAGTTTAGGATGACACTAAACACAAAAGTATTACGAGAATAAATGTTGTTTAAACTGACAATTATATGCTTACCATTCATAACAAATAAGAAAATATGACTTGCAGTACATTAAAACGGTGTCTAATATATAGAAATAAAGGTCAAATATAGTATTGGGATCATTTTCTCACACTGCAAAGGGATTATGTGCCATGTAATATTTTTAACCTGAATTTTTTTCGTAGTGATTTTTCTCTCCTACAGACTTATGCCACGTCCACTGCGTCACGATGACGACCATGAAAAATATAACATGTATGTTTCCCGAGTTAAAGTTTATTTTAATTAAACTAGTCAAATAATTAAAAGCGGTCTTAAGTTTCTTTTGTTGATAAGCTCTTACTGCTGGATGTAGAGGAGAGTGACACTCTTTTCTAAGGTTTATTTTATTAAATCTTGATTTTTTTACATTATATAAGCGTCATCAAGTAGAATTTTCATAAAGTCTTTGGTATCACTTGGTGATTGAACCTTGGTCTGCCCGTCCATTTGCAAATATGTTTACTAAATAAAATAGTTTTAATATGAGAAAATAAATACTTTTAATCATTATATGATTAAAAGTATACCCAGAATATCTGGAATTCATCGCTCGAACACGAGATACGTAGATATCCAATGCAGGGAAACCCAAGATGAGAGTCTAAAAATGAAAAATATAATATAAACATACAAACTGCATTAAAAACACGAAATTAATTAGCAAATAAATAAATTCATTAATAAAATTCTTTTTATTTTAATTTAAAACCGTGTTTAAAAACCGTTTGTCTATATAATTTGTATTTTTTTTTATATTTCACGGTGCTTTAAAATATCCGACACACTTTCAATATTATATTTGGTGAACGCGACCCATTTAAAAAAAACAAAAAAAACTAGAGTTGTTACGTACAGCACCGGTCAACGCGATCCCAATAACACAACACGAGGATGGGCTTTTACTTCTGAGGAAATAAAGAACCAAAATTAAAATTATCTTTCTGTGAGGAGGGATGTTGCATCCAAAAGCGTGTTTTTAAAGCAGTTTTTGTTTTTATTCTATATTTTTAATTTTCCAAGATATTCTAGAAGCCGACATATTTACAAGTATTAAAATATATACGAGGGACGTTTCATGCGTCTTTGGTGATCGAGATATCCTATTTATTAAAAATAAGTTATGTGATAACATATTGCGAACATAAAATTAGCTTATCTATATACTGGTTTAATGTTCGTAGTTTATTATCAATTTCTATCTTGCTTTTTAATAAATAGGACACCCCGATCGAATAATTTATAATCTGGAAATCTTGGCACAAGTACATACGTACGTTTAAGGTACTAGCGTGTAATATATAGATTAATATTTTTCATGTCTCATCTTTAATGTAAGTTTTTTTGTTTTTTTTACAAGGTGGTCAGCACTTATCCAGGGCAGGAAACCACTCGCGGATATGGGTTATTGCGTGTACAGTACGTTAATGTTGAGATTTGATAAAGTGTCTTACTTAAGGGGGCGATTCATCAGGAATTTGTTTATGTTGGACTTGAAGACACCCAAGTTGTAGTCAGGTGGGAAACAGGCAAACGGACCAGGGTTCCACAGACGTGGCACTTCTAAGAAAGAAGCTTTGTTCATGGAATCTACGTTTTGGTTTTGGCACAGATAAAGAGTGGGGAAAATGTTTTACAGTGGTTTCAGCTAGACGGGTGTTTTTCGTGGAGGATTGGACCAGGGATCGGAGCTCAAACGAGCACTTGCCATGGAAGTAACGATAAAACAAAGACAAGCTCGCAATGGGAAGAGAAAAGGGCATCCCCCCCCACTAAGCCCCGAAGCCTATTTTGTACTCTGTGAAGGCAGGATAGGCTGTTTTTATCAGCTCCTGCCCAGAGTTTCACGTTAATCTTGTTAATTATTTCGATGTTCATTTTCTTTGTATCGATAAGTATATCTGTTTGTCTTAAAGGAATATGTGGTTTCCGGTTTCCAGCACTGTACTATTAATCTGCATTTGCGAGGTGCAGTTGTTTGCTGAGCTCCTAGTGCACTGCCTTCCACACGCAGTTGTTCTTGTTTTTATATTCTTTTGGGTGTGGTTCAGCGTTTTCCCTGATGTGGTTTATCGTTTGGTTTCTTTGTTTACATTGTCTATCTTTACTGTTTTTCTGTGCTTTATCTATTAATTAATGCAGTTAATTTTTGTCGCGTTTTTCCATGCAGCTAACCGCAGTGATTATATTTCTATTATTATTATTATTATTATTATTATTATTAGTAGTAGTAGTAGTAGTAGCAGCAGTAGCAATATTATAATTAGTAGTAGTAGTGGTAATATGCATAAGAGTAACACTCTCTATCTCTTTCTTCTTGAAAGCAACAAATAGCTATGCATATCACATATAATGGCAATGAGATTTACATTTTCAACTAACTTTCGTAAATCACTTTGTATCTCTCCAGTTGATATTAATAATAGCAGACGGCCCGGTCATAAAATACGCACAAGTATTATATTTTAAGTAATGTAGATTTCGTATTTACATTAGATCCCCGGGATACGTCATTAATACGTTCCGTTGTTTAAAGCGTGAGTTGAAATCGACATATGGCGGGGTCTAAACAAATTTTCATACAGTACATATGAAAAATCAGTAACAAAATACAGTACAGTATGTAATACATGTATATGATCAAATAACATTATAAATAACACCGTAAGGCGGGGAAATACCGTAACCAGGGGCCGAAAATATCGTATTCCATTTCGTAACCCGAAAACGTATCTTAGTGATAACGTATCCCGGGGTATTACATTATTATTATTATTATTATTATTATTATTATTATTATTATTATTATTATTATTATTATTAACATTAATGCCGTAGATAATAAACGTAATGTAAAATTCTTTTTTTAAAAATAAAGTAAAAAAATGGAAGGAAACTGAGACATATGCATGGAGCTTAGATCGAAACCAAAATCTAAAGACAGTGAAAAGAGACGATAACCATTAGACCAGATTACTACGCTCTTTAAAAGATGTTACTACAATATGACCGTCTTCAAGTCCAACGTCATTAAATTCTTTATAAGCCGTTCTCTTAAATAATCCAATTTACCAAAGTTCCACTACTAGCGATTACTACGATATTATCCCATTGACTACCGTATACTATAACACTTATCCTCGAGTGGCCTCGGGCGTTGATAAGTCGTGACTCCTTTGCAAAAAATAAAGATGCCCATCAATACAGATTGGTACAATAAAATTGTCGCCTTATGAAAGACATGATTCCATTTCCTTTTGATGAAAATCGGTTTTCTTTTTTTTTTTTTGTTGCAAGCAATTTACTAGTTAACCAGTTGTGTCCAAATCTCAAGAACGATAAGAGCCTTCTATCATGTCATGGAAGTATGCTCTTTACTGAAATGACAACAGGACCATTCCCAGCACCCTTAAAATGCATCGTTGAATTGCCACGTACGCCGAGGGTGATGCAAACAAAGTTTCAGTTCAGGGTTGTGGTCTTTGGTGTGGTTGCAAGTGACGACCGCATCATGCCATTTCACATCTTCGGCCGGCTTGAAAGTCAACACCAATGTGTACGTGGATGTGACGGAAAGTGTGGTAATTTTCTGGTGCTATCAGATGGCCGCGGACATGCCATGGGTGTGGCAAAATGACTTGACGCCGGCACACAAGTCCAAAGGAGCACAGACTTGGCTTCAGAAGTGCAACAACTTTGTACTCTTCTCTCACTGGTCCTTCTCCTCAACCGACTTGCAAACGCTGACCTACTTCGTTTAGTTACCCGTTAAGAATATCACCAACATCACATCACATTGTACCTAAGTCAGCCCAATTGCTGCCATCCACCAACAATTCGCCGAGCTTCTGCCGGCGTTTGTGGAAAAGGGATGCTCACATTTTGGTAGCCGTATCGAGGCGGTGATTAAGGGTGAAGGCGGCTACATCGAATAGATGTCAGCTCTAATACATACTTAAGTTCCATTAATTGATTTTTTTCAATAAAATTTTCTAAATAAAGTTGTAGTGTCGTTTTCTTTTGAGCGACACTTTCATCGTTGCATCCAATATATATATATATATATATATATATATATATATATATATATATATATATATATATATATATATATATATTCAATCTCTCTTATGTGTCGTAGACGACGAAACATATATCAATGAAAAATTAAATTATATTTTAACAATATATATATGCATACATACTAGCTGTACCCGGCCACGCGTTGCTGTGGTTAAGTTTATTAAAATGGAACACATTCCTCAAGAAAAATTGCATTTTGTTCGTTTATTTACTTTTATTATTTTTTGCAATTTTTTTAATCAATAAAAGTTGTTATTTCCCCCCCCCAAAAAAAAAAGATTTATTTTTTACCATAAATTGTTAGGTGAAAGTTGTTTTTTTCAATAAAACTTGCACTTTTTTTAAAAATTTGTCAGTAAAGGTTGTTCTTTAAAAACGGAATTTTTATTATAAAAAGAACAGATGAATGCTTTACATGAACACTGTAAATAGTTATGTGAAAGTAGAGAAAAAATTGCTTCTTCTTTTCAAGAGAATGTACATATTATTTATCAGAAAATAAATAGAAAAATACTTCCATCATTAATTATGCAAAAAAATTAATAAAATGTTGATTTACTGTTTCAACATAATGCTCATAAATTACGATAAAACTTGCTGAGTATGCGCTATTTTACGGTTGTTGTAAAAATGGAACGGAAACTTAAATTTCCCTTCGTTTTAATCTTTCTTCATTTTTTAATTGTGCCCCTCTCAAACGAATATAATCAAAACAGTAACATTCAACAATTGAACTTTATGTATATAAAACACAAAATATTTATTTTTAAAAAAAGTTAATAATGAAAAGGAAATAATTCCCCTTTTTAAACGAAAAATTCAGTTTAGTATATCTTTTTGTTATTTTTTACATAAGTCCAGCTTACCATTCACATTGGAAATGTCGACATTTATAGGTTGTAGGGTACGTTTACAACGAATAAACACTCCAATCTAGTAGATGTATCAGAATTTTTGACACCCTTATCACAAAACTGCGAATAAAATATAAAAATCCCGTAATTTCTCTTTTAAAAGTGGACTGTTTATTTTCTTTATGGATTATACTTCCAAAATAAACTAATAAAGTTGTTTTAAAAGTAATAGAAATATATTTTTATTTTTTTAAAAACTAATGAATTTTACGAACTCAATATTTTTCAATTTTTAAACTTTAAAAATCTATCAAAATTTTTCTATTGATTCTATTTTTACGATATTTTCAGTGTCAATGTGAAATTTTATGCTCTTTCGAATAAACCGAATATAATATTTTAGGCAAACGGTTTTTTTAATTCACGCCCCCCCATTTTCAAGTGTGTATTAAAAAGTAAATAATTAATTTACTCACCAAAGTTTTATATATCACAAATTGAAGAGAAAAAGGTCAATAAGTAATATATTCAAATTTAAAACAAAAAAGTAGTGTTTTTAGAAATTTACCTGTAAAGTTCGAAATTTAAAACCTTTTTTTTAACCACGTTGTTTGTTTTTTCTTTTCTTTTTTATGAAACCTTGGTCTTTACTCCTTTAATTGAAAAAAAAATTAGGGCTTGAATTACATTTTTCGGGTAGTTATCAGCTTGAAAAGACAGGAGGTCGAATAATTCACGCCTCCCATTTTGAAATGTCTATTAAAAAGTAAATAATTCACTCACCAAAGTGTTATATATCACAAATTGAAGAGAAAAGGTCAATAAATAATATATTCAAATTTAAAACAAAAAAGTAGTGTTTTTTTAGAAATTTACCTGTAAAGTCCGAAGTTTAAAACCTTTTTTTTTTTAAAAACACGTTAAAAACACTCCCTTAATTGAAACAATTGGGGCTTGAGTTACATTTTTCGAGGAGTTATAAGCTTGGAAAAACGGGGTGGAATTATTCACTATTTTTCGCGAAATTTCTGACACACCTACCAATCTACCCATATTAAAACGGCTTTCGGAATAGACACCCCTAACCTTGCCAGTATATCTGAAAAGCTATAAAAGTTGATGTGTCGAATGTGAACGATGAGTTGGACGTAATGTAAAAATATACCGAATTTAAAAGGGAACGAAATTCAAATTTCCGTTCCATTTTTACAACAACCGTAAAGCACCGCATTCTATGCAAATTTTACCTAACTTACTGAATTAATGTTATTTTCTAAGCAAAAAAAATATTTAGGTTTGGCTATAAATTCCTAAACTCATTTCACCCTAAATAATTTAGGTAAATGAAATAGGAATCTAATTGAATCTTTAATTTCCTGAATAGTATGCGAGAATTCATTTTTCTTCGAGTTATATCGATTTCATTAATACGGACTTTAAGGGCTTTTTTTGCAATGTTACTGTAAAAATTATTTTTTATTGTTACAAATTACGATGCTTTATTTATATAAAAAAAGCAAAAATAAATTCTTGCGTTTTTTATTTACTACTGAAAACCATAACTTTAGTAAAGGTATTTTTTGTTTAAACAAAATAAAACATTTTCACTAAGAGTTAAGTAAAAATAATTAGTTCATTATATACTGCGATCATTATTTGATAAATACTGCAATTTTCATTAAAACTGATTAATTTCCTGATTTTTGGTGAATTTTTAAGTAAAGGGAGGGGTCAAAATGTTTATACACTTTGAGCGTCGGCAGTCACTTTGTATGTACCTAACATTTTTCGATGAATATTTAATAGGAAAGCGATCACGCGTGGTTAATTTATCAATAATCATGTGATTAAACCCATTGAAAATTTACCGATATTGTGTGTTTACATTAAGCCTGTAGTGTATTTTTAGTGATGCAGTGTTGGTAACTGAGATTTAAAAAAAAAAACGCGAGATCAGGAGAAAGAAATGTCCAGAAAATCGCTAGATTTTTAACTTTTTTCATCTGAAGTTTTCAAACATCGCTAATCCCCCCCCAAAAAAAATTCCATATTTTAACTTCCTACAATAAAAACATTATAAATATAGTATATTCAATATATAAAATGTTCCGTGTTTTCTCACTATATGTTTCTGGAATTATATTGAAGCGGTTAGCTCCCGTATTTTATCAGCTAGTTTTACCTGTTTTTTCAGAGAGGGTATTTTTTTTTGCAGGAAACAAATAATGAACTCAAACTTTTTATAATAAAAGTTAAATTGAAATATACTGCAAATTAAACATCGCAATAGTAGTGCAACATATTTTGAAATTAGAAAAATAAAAAAACAAAAACACTTTGTTTTAGCATGTTAAAAGTATTTAGATTGTTAGATAATTAAATTCTACTGTATTGGTATAATTTTTTTTTGTTTTTGCTGTTGTTTCTTGCTTTTTACAATTTTCGACTAAATACTTCTAAATTTCGTATTTTAAACTAAACTTCGGAGGTTGGAATGCCCACCCCGCCACCTAAAATGTACTTGGAAAAATCGATTTTATAGCGAGATTTACGAATGGTGAGCCGAAAAAAAGGTGAAAAACAAAACAAATAATCAATAAATAATTGTTACCAAAGGCAATAAATGCTACTTTTTTTACTTACATGAATGAGTTTATTTCATGTTTTAAAGTATTTTCAAGTGCTTTTCTTTATTTTTTAATCTAAAATTGCAGGTGTGTGGGTGCGAAATATCTCCAGATTTTCTAGAATTTCCCGTTAGATTGCAAACGAAATCTCCAGATCTAGCAAGAAAACAACTAAGTTTGAAACACTGGTCACGTGACAGGAAGCGGTAATAAATAATTGTCCATAAATAAAAAAAAATGGCCTCTCAGTACAAAGAAAACCACCTATTTATCATAGAAAAATTAAGTATAATGTTATAATTAAAAAGAAATATATAAAAACACACATGGGATATAGTAAACATATACCAAAACGTGGAAGCAATCCGTCCAGTCTTTTTTTAGAATATTAATTGGGAACGAACCAAACGTTACATTTATATATATATGTATATATATATATATATATATATATATATATATATATATATATATATATATATATTAGTCCGCGCGCGAAAGAGCAGGACACAAAATGTTTTAAATAATAATAATAATAGAATAACAATAACAAAGATTTTCGCTGGCGCGGACTACTATTGAGCATAACCAGTTATACAGTCCTTTTAAAATAATCATCTCTATTTTTCTCATTATCTACAGAATATTTTTAACGAAACCTATATGAAATATGTTCCTTATTAAATTGTAAAGATTTTCTATTCTGAAAGAAGTTTAAAAAAATTTAAACTAAACAAGTTATTTTCAATTTTTTGTTAAAAAATTCAGATTTTCTTATTATTAACGCATGCATGACAAAGAGGGAGTTGCAAAAAAGAGTTGTGGTGTGAGGAGAAATAGAAACTGAAACAGAGAAAATATTCAGACCTGTAAAAATACAAAGAGGGGTTGCAAAAATGAGTTGTGGTCTGAGGAGAAATACAAACTGAAATAGATAGTAGGAGAGTTTTTATAAATACATGCAAAACCACATTCATTTTTTTTATCCAAATTAATAAATTAAATAAAATATAATCTTAAGAAGAGACGCTACAAGTTAGAAAAGCATTTCATCCAAGGCATGAAAATTGTTAAACAAAATGTTTTTACCATAGGCTTTAAAAATAAAGGTACAAGATTAAATTTGAAATTTATTTATCTTCAAAGTGCACTTTTATACATTTTACAAAGTAAGGTGTAAAAGTTTTATACCTTACTTTCGTAGAATGTATAATCATGCACTTTGAAGGTAAATAAATTTCAAATTTAATCTTATAACTTTATTTTTAAAGCCTACAGTAAAAACATTTTGTTTAACAATTTTCATGCCTTGGATGAAATGCTTTTTTAACTTTATATATGTATATATATACATATATATATATATATGTATATATATATATATATTAAATTAATTAAGTTAATAATTAATTCATT
The DNA here is from genome assembly GCF_053919585.1 of Euprymna scolopes. NCBI lineage: Eukaryota > Metazoa > Mollusca > Cephalopoda > Sepiida > Sepiolidae > Euprymna > Euprymna scolopes. Next base: position 8,733,267 of record NC_136496.1, on the reverse strand, counting down.
CATTTCTTATCGTTGAGCACTTTCAGTTAAATTAAAGTCGGTCAATTTAGCTCTTATGGCTCTTATGCATAGATCATCGTATAATGATTAGATCACTCTCTGACTGACGTAATGAACATTTAAAATTAAAATGTTTAAAATTCACGCTATTTCACGCAGTTAATGGTTAATGGTAGCCGAATGGATACGGTCTCCGCAAATCGAGCCAGAGATGTCTCGTATCGCGGGGTTCGAATCGTTCGGCTGGTGTTAATCGTGACACCCTGCTCTGAAAACTCCCGAAAGGATGAAACACTAGTGTCTGTAGGTATTTAATTATTATAGTAAAAAAATAATTATATATATATATATATATATATATATATATATATATATATATATATATATATATAATAGTGATATATCGTATTTTACACCAGCTACAATTTTTATTTATTGGAATGACTTAATATCTATCGGTCTCTTGTGATTTCATTTATTCCTAACTATCCCTTCCATGCAAGTTAATTCTGTCAGTCTTCCTACATCGAAAATGAATAGTTGCAACTATAAAACGGTTCTACTACGTCAGGAAAATGTGTTGATGATCGGAGCCAGTCTCGCTGTGTGAATATATCCATCAATAAAACAAACTTGGTCACGCAACGCCTTAAAGTCATGGATGAAATACGAGTCCGATGGGAAATCTTGTCATACTAAAATCTGAATAGTGTTTACTCTTCCGTGTTTTTGTCACGAAGATTTGAATTGAGAGAAAAAGCCCACTTGGTATCTCTTTGTAAAATATTATTATTTATATCAATGTTTCAATCATTCAAATTATGAGAAATATAATGATACTAGCAGGAAATTCCAAGGAATGAGAAATATATTTAATAAACAAATGCTTTCATAAAGCGAATATTTTTCTGGATAGAGCAAAAAATAGTTTCGGGATAGAAAACTCAATAAGACGCATTAAATATAGAACAAACCCAAATTAGATAAATTAATAAGTATTTACAAATACTCTGAAAGTAATATTGTGCTACATAATAAAATAATAAAAAATAATAAAATCACATTGAATGAGGCAATCTTTATTATACTCCTTCAATTCTGCACTTCTTCGCAGACAATGCTATTCATTTCTGCCCTATTTCTTTCGAATGTTCTCCTGTTTAGGTATCGTTTTGATGACTGTTTCCTTTAGATGAGAATCACTGCACGTCGACATTACTACGAATATTTCTTACACTACTACAGCCATGATAATCTATATATTAATACGATAGCGTGTGTGTTATATTGTGTACAACTTATTATACACCTTTTTTCTTCCGAGTGACTGCCGTATAATTGTTATGACCTTCCATTTCTTGTATTGAATGATTTTACCAAGAATTCTCCATAAGTTTTGGTTTCGGTTTCGATTATAGCTGATGGAACTCAAGTCATCTATTATTTTTAAAAAAAAAATGCTTTTACTAAGAATTCTTCATGCATTTTGGTTCATTTTATGAATTAGGTTTCTATTAAAGATGCAAGAAGTTATGCAGGGAGACCCCCTCCAAAAAAAAACAGAGGACATTCAATTGTTTTCCTGAGCATTTTACAGTCAACGGAGAAAAAAGGCCAAAGACCCTAGTGTTTTAATGTGATGTTTTGAATATAATAAACTAGTTATGGCCAAAGTTTCATTCTTTTCGCACAAACCACTAAGAAACGGGACCTAATTAGAGTTAGGGCCCGTTTTTTTAGTCACCCTGTATATATATATATATATATATATATATATATATATATATATATATATATATATATATATAAATAAAATTGTGGGGTCTGCCTTCGCGCCTGGCCTCCATAGAATGGAAATAGGCACAAACTTTAATAAAGACTTTTCATATCTATCTGCGTAAGTATACTTTGATAATTATGTTTCAGTTTGAAGAAATATGTTATAATAAAATTATGGGGTGTTCATTCGTGCCGGACCTCCATAGAATGGAAATATGTCACAAAGTTTAACAAGGTTTTTTAATATAGATCCACAGAATATTGTGATAAGTGTTTCAGTGTGGACAGGTATGGTATAATAAATTATGGGGTTTATCTATTTTATTTTTACTTCCATCATATTTTGCTTTGGTTTTGATACCCCCAAATTCGAAGCGTGTGTGTGTGTGTGTGTGTGTGTGTGTGTGTGTTATTAATAAGTTTTGGTTTACTTTTCGATTTAACCTGATGCACCTAAGCCATATGGATATCATATCTTTATAATATATAGGAATCGATAAAAAAAATTTGAATCTATGATAATATATACGAAATCTACACAAAATAAAATAATATTTAAGCATATTTCATGAAGGGCTAGGTCGGGCGTCCCTGCTAGCTTAGATAAACATCCACATAATTCCAACATCAATATATTACATATAGAAAAGTCCGCTGTGAAATTTCCACAGGCCATGCTAGTATATTATTATAGTGATATTCGAAAACGATTTTAGATCAAATAGTGTTCACGCTTATATTTATGTCCATGATTGTAAGGTTGGTATTTTTTAATTAAAATTCTACGAATTTAGCCTTGCAGCAGTTTAGCTTTATAAACTTTATTTGGCATTTTTCAAAACGTACCGTTTGAACTAAGGAATGGTGGAGCAGATTATTTAAATATATATTTAGTCCATCAAAAACAGGTTAATATAGTTTACAGTCAATACAAATCGATCTTTTCTTCTTTTTTGTCTATGGAAGGAAAGTAAATGAATTAAAACGAATTATAGCACTCGTTCCAGTTTTTCTTTTTTATTTTAAGTGATTAAAGTGTTTATTCATCACATTAAGTATATTTTTTAATCAAATTGGTTGTGGTCTAATGAGCTCAGATTTCTCTAAGAAAATTTACTTCAAAAGAAGGTCAAACATAGAACTTTTATGATCAACTTAAGCCTGATAGATCAGTATGTCTAAAGGCTAAGCGTTCTGTCAAGAAGTTTCTTCTTGACCTACTGCTCGACTAAACAATATGAAGGGACAACAATATAATAAATTGCTTGTTTTACGGCACATGAACCGTCGTTAATTGATATCTTCTTCATGGAATTGTTTTTATATGATCTTTGATATATCCTATCGTAGCTTGGAAATATTAATCCTTTTATATCGTATAATCTTATAGCAGAGTGCGGACGCACGTATACAAATTCATGAGAAATTCGAAATGATATCACCGTATAAAGACTATAAAAATAGCTTGAACATGTTCGAGACCATGTTCGAAATGACGTTTGAAAGGACAGAGGTAAGAAATAAGGAGCACGATCACGGTTTATTCGGGAAAGAACCCGGAAATTAATGTTGTTGCTACAAAACAAGTAGAGTTATTATTTGTCGTATGTTCCTTGCGACGTACCCTGCTTGAACGTGTTGGGTCCCGTGTGTTATACAAGGTTACATTCTAATGCGTGTGAGTTTTCGAAAAGCATTGTGAAGGATTTTGCGTGTGGTCGAATTTTGTGTGTATTTTTGTATTTTGCTCATGAGATTGTTTTGTTTTACAGCATTTTTACATGCTGCAAGTTAAAGTTCAAAAGACTGTCAAACTATCCGTGCCACACGAAGCTTGACTGGCCGACTTTCACATGCAGCTAAAGGAACCTTGGCGATCAGTTGAAAATTCTATTTTGTATTCATTGCTCGTTATTTAGCCGTCATAATCAGACCTGCATATCAAGCACACACTCAAATGAAAAATTGGCTTTTCTGCTATTTCACTCAAGACTTGCTGCTAGTCTCTCTTTATTCTCTTTTTCATATAACTATTTACATTTGACGGTGCTCGACTGAGCTCTCATCTTTAGTTCTACATTGTCTGGCAGTCTTATCAAGAATATATATATACTTCTACTACCACGATATAAAATACCTTCCCTTCCTTTGTGTGTGTAGCGTCAAGCGAACTTTCTAGATTTTTCAATAAAATATATCCCATAATGCCTATCATTAAGGACTAGCAACCTGGAAACAGAAGACCGAGGAAAGACGAACTGGTATTAACAAGAATATGAATCAGTCATACTCACATAACTCATTCATATATCTGGAAGAAACCCTTTCATATGCACACCATGTCAATCACGTTTCATCCTGGCACACGTAATCATCCCCGAAATAAAAATATTACAAAATAGACGAAGACTATATTCCATTTTTTGAAAGTTACATAACTTTATGAGAATATATTCCTAGCACAGAAGAGACGTTGCGAGTCTTTCTCTGCACTATCGTTATTTTGACGGAAAGTACTCGTCTTAGCTCCAATCTATGGTCTCCCGGTCTGACTTTCAAGAAAAACACTTGTCTAGCTGAAACAAGCTATTAACGAAGATTCAATGAACAAAGCTTTGATGTTTTTGAACTGCATGTGAAAATTTCATTCGTTTGCCTGGTTTCCAGCTGACTACAATATGGTTGTATTCAAGTCCAACGTGGATGAGGTTTTGATGAGTAATCCTCTTAAGTTATCCAATTTACCCAATTCCTACTACTAACGGTTACCACAAAATGTTCCCATTAACTACTGTACACTCATTGACTGACATTTATCCTCAAGTGGCCTTCGAGCCTTCATAAGTGGTTACCCTTTTGTAAAAAAAATAGCATCATGCATTTGAAAAGAAAATCTAATTGACCCAATACTATTGAAAACAGCATACATATTATAATCTATGAGAAATTACTTTTTTATGATATTAAATACCCTAATATGATCAATATGCCGTTACATACCAACCACTGCACTGTGCCTCTAGATCACTTTGAGAAGCGGCTACTTCTCTGCAGATCATAAAATAGCCATTTTTATTTCTAATCCCAACAACTTATTTTTCATGAAACCTACTCATAATTTTCAGAACGTAGTTCAACCCATTGATAATTTGCAATCTATTTATAAGGTTTTTCATCTTAGAGAGAAGCATTTGATCTCATTAAAAGAGTGGTGCTACCAGATTAGGCTGTCTAAAGATATCGGCTTCCTGGCCCAAAAGTCACATAACTTTGATGCCATTGTTTGTTTTCTTTTATTTTGTGTAAAACCTAATAGTTTCCGGCGAAGTAAAATGGTCCTTGTTTAAACCTTACACAATGAATAATTACTTCAAAATATAAATTAATTGAGGCATAAAAATGACTGTAATTGGCAGTTAACAGCTTGGAAAGGGTGGATATGCCGTTAAACGAATCAACGAACTTGAATACCATAGAGAAATACTTAAAAAATATATATCAAAATATATTGAAGCATAATAAATTATAAAAATGACTGGATGCGCTATAAAATGAACACAAACCGTTGATACCTCCTCAAAACAACTTTAACAATTAATTCAGATGTGGACATTAGAGGTTAGAAGTCACACACACACAAATATAAACATAAAGTTTAACAAATATTAACAGAAAGTCTGGAGTCTGTTTTTATTTGCTTCTCAGTGATATATTTTATTTTCATGTGTTAGAGACTACGACGATACAGCCATAAGAATATGGAGAAAAAATCCACGACATACATGTTGTTTTGTATTGTCGTAGACATCTTCTGCAGTATTGAATGTATATAAAATTTACTACCTTACACTTTCAAATGCTTGATAATACTACACTTACAATTCCTCTGACGTCATTCTCAAAATCAGCACAAGACGAATTTATCAACATAAGTTTTATTTAAAATTCAGCTTTTTGCCATCGAAAAAAAAAACCGTAAGTTGTATGTGGTTGGTTATTGTATGGCTCGCTAACGGAGATGTCAATCACACCCGCCGCTGTCACTCAGCTCTTTTCTGTTTTCTGTTATACAAAATGAGTCACTGGAAACGGATGTTTTTTAGAATACCCCTTGTTCTTCTTAAGTAAGGGATAGGGAGTGAGGAAGGTAAATTTTCGCTTCTAAATATTGCATTATGGCATAGTTTATTAAATGTTTTTATGCGTATTATAAATTTTTTGTTGAAATATTTGCTGAGTTTTTTTTCCTAAAAACATCCGTTTCCTGTGACGCACTCTGTAGAAACATCAATTGAAATTCCTGAAAATGTAACTAATATACTATTATATTTTTCTGTTCTATTTTGCATTGCACAATTCATGACTTCTGATAGTCAAAATAGACAGTTCTTTCTGACATTCTAAATATCATAACGATCATAGTAATCGTCAGCTAGAACACTTTTCGGCGTTGCCCGACCAATACCTAACAGTTGGACTCGACGAACTCTCGAACGCGGGGGAGGGTGTACGTGTCGTCACAAAAAAAAAAAAAAACAATATAAATATCAACTCTTGTCACTTCTAATTGTGTAGACACGTAATAAATAAAATTTTTCACCGGTCGCCTCGTATAATTGACCTGCTAATTCAACCATGGAAACTCGTTCGAACGACCTCCAGGTGACACAGCCTGCTTTGCGCTCTTTGGAATTAAATTTTCTGATAAAGTCTGGGTTCATTAGACCGTAAAATAATTCGGTTCTTAAAAGAAAATTAATGTTGGCATTCATAGTGACTCTGCGAGCAATAAAATCACTCCAGACATTAACGTCATACGAATATGTTAACCGGCATTTTATATTACTTAACACCTACACATTCTTATGAATTGCGTTATGCCTTCTGCTCTAGTTAACACCACGTTTTTCTGATAGTCTGGTGACGTTCTTTCTATATTTTCGCCATAAAAAAAAAACAACAGATTTCACGATAAGCTTTATTATTTAAAAATGTCATCTGTTGCAGCGTTATCAACATGTTATTGTCAAGCTGTTATTCAACGAACTGTTTCATAAACATGCGCCATCAACTTCTATGGAATATACCATTTCAGATCCTTCCTCGTCTCATATCAACTTGCGTCTCATTTACATTTTTCCAATATATCCCGAACACGCGCCAAATACCCATGTTAATGAATATTTCACTGCTGTGTATGCTCACGGATCACCAGGGATTTCATCCGGATCTATTTCGCAGACTTATCAAGATGGCGACGTTTGGTTTTGTTGTTACCATTTTCGTCCTACCAGTTGAAGAGAAGAAGCTGATCAAATACAAGAATATATAAACGTCCTTCTCTATCTATATTGGAATTCTGTCGCATTAATAACATCGTTTTTTTTATTTTTCTATTGATTTCTGTCTAGCTGATTGATAGCTAGTTGACGTCATTCACTTAAGAATTAATTCATGGCTATTGGTATTTATTACTGATGAAAATTACGATGTAGGGTGATTAATGTATATATATATATATATATATATATATATATATATATATATATATATATATATATATATAAGCCTACCTGAATCTGCTACCCCCCCCCACACACGATACAACCTAATATACTTTAAACTTCAAAACTGAAATATTGTCATTACCCGCCTTCCCCCTCTATTATCTCCTACCCCCAACCCCCTCCTTTTTCTTTCCCTTTTTTCCGCGTATTCCTCCTAAAAACAATTCTTGCTAATACTAACCAACCATTTCTGTAAGGTCTGACGAGGCTGTTAGATCATAAACACGGTCCAACATCCGAAACATATGTAACCAAACAGATAAAACTGTAATAAAAAAGATCAAACACATACTTGCTCTGCAACAGTATTGAGCACTCTCTTCAGGTTTTTATTAATTACCAGTTTTACCAAATATATATATATATATATACATGTGTGTGTGCGCTCGCGTGTGTCTGTGTGTGTGTCTGTCTGTGTGAATGTATGCAAACGAGAAGCCTTAAATAAGTTTCCAAACTTTTTTTTATATAGGCGTTAAAAATTGCCGTAGACTTCAATATGTTATTTCCATACATTTTATGAGACGATTGACCAAATTTAATGATTTCAGGTTCGAACGAACAGCTACAGCAGGAATTGGAACACATCCTATTAAAGTCCGATTACCACAGCTGGTGAATTTAAAAAATGCAACCTGGACGTAAGGATACCTTAGAAGAACGATATGTAATAAATTCCTGCTTTCATCTTGAGAAAAAAATGCCACAGAAACGTATGAGAAGCTTCAGACAGCTTTGGACCATCTTGTACGAATAAAGTATCAGTTTATGAGTAGCATAAGAGATTTGAGGAAGGAAAAGAGGGATGATTAGAGATGTGGAATGAGTAAGGAAGTTAGAACACCAGTTGATTGGTCAAGTAAATAAGTTTATGGATAATGACCGTCTGTTATATAGTGGGGTGTCATAAAGGAGATTGTATCATAAAGGGAATAGTGTCAAGAAGGAGATTCGTGTACGTGATCGTCTAGTTTCTAATCTTATTGTTCATGTCTTCATGGGTGTGTGTTTGTGTACATGCATTTCTTAACATACCTTTTCATTCATGTGTCGTCGGTCGTTCCTCTGGTGTTCATTGTCTCTTGGAGGGGAGCTGGCCTGTTGGATGAAGAATTCACTCCAAGATGATAATTAAGGTTTTATGTTTTTATTCACCTTCCAGAAGTTGACACAGAATGGAGGTGAACCTTGCTTGTTTGATGGTACACGTCAGCGTCCTCCCCAGCCCAGGGGGGGGACAGCTGAAAAGCAGTCTGTCTTCTTCAACACCCGAAACCAAACTGCCAAGAAAGAATCAGCTAACCTCATCACATGACACCACGTCATCTGGTCAGCTGACCCTTCTTTTACAAACGTGTCCACTGTCCACGTTATTCACCTCTCTCTCTTTCCCTCCCTCTCCCTCTCTCTTTCTGTATTCTCTAATAGAGACACAGAGAGAGAAAATAGAAAGAGTAAGAAAGCCAGAGAGGGGGGGAGATGCTCTTTAACATTCCTCCACCCCTTTTTTATCAAAATGTATGGCAAGCCATACATTTTTAATAACTAACTAACTAAAAAAAATAATTATGTCCGAAGTACATTTTTATTTTTCACTTTCTGGACTCACCCCTTTTCCAAAAAAGATCAGGCACCAGTACTCTTCTACAACACTATCAACCCTTCTGCTGCTTCTCGAAAGTCCCTCCTCGACATTAACTTGCTTCCAAGTTTGACAAAGATACAGCTTTGCAGATATACATCTTGTCTAGGCGGTCGCATTGTTGGATAATTTCTCACTGACTCTGCTCTTTATTTGGACCACTTTGCCAAACAAATGGAGACTCCATTTTCGATCACTTTTTCGAAATGGGGCCAGCATATCGCAATTACGACCAGAACGTCGGATGCTCCATGTTGGTGGTAGCTTTATCGCATGGGGACTCGAACCCCAGACCCTCAGATTAAAAGTCTGATGCTCTACCGACCCAACCATCCCACTCGCGTTCTCGACTTTCAGCATAGGCCTAAGTCCCAGTTTTTTTTCCTTTACTGTAATGCCCTGACGTCTTTCTCTGAGTGGTCCTATTACTGGAGCTTTGTTCTATTCTATCTACTACTTCGGGACTTCACAAAGCTCTTCTACTAACTCCCTTGGTTGGTCTAAGCCAAGATACGCCTTCACACTGATTCACTCGGACCCTGTTTGAGCTCCTGGAACCCGACAAGATACGGAATCATCACTCTCTAACTAATCCGCCAAAGCCTACTTGCGCATCGATTTCTAACTAAGTAGCTTTCCCTTTGTGATTTTCCCGCATTCCCAGCAAGTCCCAAGATTCCAACCCAGATATCCCTCACACATTCCTCTAAAAAAATTTAAAAAATAATAAGGCTCTATCTTGTCCCTTACGTAATCTGCATCTTTCCCTTTCTTCTATCTCCCCGTGATTAGGCTTGGTACCGACTGTCCAGTCGCTCCGTACCCTGAGGAATTATCGCGACCTCGCACGCCAGACTTTTGTTGGACAAGACTTATTGCCGTTGCTTGGGCCTACGTGGCATCTTCCAACTCACTGGGACCACTAGTATTGTTTTAACAGGGTACTCATTACTCTAAAATAGTATTTCCCCTGCTAAATTTTCTAATTTGTGACAATACCGTGGCTTATAAAAAAATAAAACAACAGAAAAAACTGCTTTCTACAGCCTAATCGCCTTGTAATTCTCATGAAAAAAATGCAACTACGCGCTAAACGTTCCTAAAATATAACTAAACCAACCAAATCTATTCCAAAATAATTTGATTTAATAATACCAATTAAATTCACCCAGCATGGGTTTTTTTTTAATTTTGGTACCTTTAATTCACAATAGGGTAACATTTTACTTCTAAAATTCTTACGTATAAGCGGCATCTATTCTATCTTTTTTTTTCTTTTTCTCCTTCCTCAGATTCACTACATAGTGGCCACGTCACCACTACACGTCCGCTCTTGTGCTGGAAGTTCTGTTACTCCCAAGAATTGGGCATTTTCAATCAGCCGAAGCTCACAAGCGGCCCTATCTGCAAGCTTACTCTATGTGGGTGCATTCTATCGCGCACCCTCGTTGCAGCTACAACAAGCCTTTTAAGCCCATAGGCATGCAGTACTCCCATCTTTATTGCATGCGAAGAATATGATCTTTCAACCAGTAACACCGGCCAGCTTAATCAAGCTACATACAGGCGGCGAAAATAGCATTTTTCATAATCGAAAAACCTATTTAAAAAATCCCCCTTGCAGGGTCCTGTGAATCTCTTCCAAAAAAAAAAAATAGTTAACCGCCTACGTAAATTTAATCCTGTCCCCTCTTTAAAATTCTACTTGGATTAGACCGACCATTTAATCTTAACCAACCTTCTGTTTTTTTTTTACACTGTTTAAATCTTATTTCTTTCTCTTTACTATTATGATTATTATTTAATTAATTAACAACACATTTTTTCTTTTATTAATCCTTCTTTCCATAGACCCCACAAGCAAGATTCCACCTCTCCATTCTGCGAAAAAAAATACATGTCACAGAGTAAGAAAATCCTGCACAATACCATTTTAGAACACATCAATTACATAAAAAATAAATTAAAAAAATACAAAAATATCCTATAAGCATTCACAAAGTCCCATCTTACTAATAACAAAATTCCAATTACCAAAACACAGATTCGTGGAAACCCATTTGACCACGTCATAAAGTAGGTCGGCTGCATAGTGCATCATCTTTTACCATTACACAGAATTCAAAATTAAAGAAAAATCACAGTCGTTTACAAAAAATACCTAGACATTTACAATTAAAATACAGTCGTTTCTAAAATAAAATAAAACGACTCACTTATAAAGTCTCAGACAATCTTTACACTCGATGGAACTAAAATTGTCCATGTCAGAAAAAAAATTCCTAAGAAAAAAAATCGTATAATTAGTGAAAAAGAAAAAAAAATCACATTTCAGAACCTATCCGTTGTTTTTCATCAAAAGTACATATTGTTTTTTCACTAAAAGCACATGAAGTTTCACAGTTCAAAATTGCAACAAAAATTATTATTCACAACAAACTTTTTTTGATTGACGTGTTATCTTTTAGTAAGGTGACAAGCTTATTTCTGACACACACGCTGTAGCTAACACGTCATATGTTCTATTTTCTTTTTCTTTTTCTTTCTTTCTGTCCTTCTGTTTTACACTTGCTGTTTAATTCAAAATTAACAACATTTTATCAGTCTGTCTTTCGTTATAGCTGTTTTTTTCCAAGTTATTCTATTTTTTTTCTCACAGAATTTTTTTTCTTTTCTATTCTTTTTTTCTCTTTACTATTATTTTTCCTTATTACTCAGCACATAAATCTACCAATATATATAATTTTGATGTGTCTGTTTGTTTTCTTGAGAACCATTTCTTTCTTTTTTTTTAATTATTTTTCGAATTACCAAGTGTTTTAACGGACCATCATTGTGTGTGTGTTGATTTGTATTTCTTTTTTTTTCTTTCTACTAATGTTCTTTCTCTTTTTTTTTCCAGACATTTTACTGTGTTGTATAGTTTTTTTTCTTTTTTTTTCTTGTCTTTAAATCTCCTTTCCCTTTTAAGGACCTGTTTCCACGTCGTATTTCTTAAACACAGGTTCGAATTCACATCGATGATGTGACTGAGTCACGAGCACCAAAACGAATATGTTATATAGTGGGGTGTCATAAAGGAGATTGTATCATAAAGGGAATAGTGTCAAGAAGGAGATTCGTGTACGTGATCGTCTAGTTTCTAATCTTATTGTTCATGTCTCGTGGGTGTGTGTTTGTGTACATGCATTTCTTAACATACCTTTTCATTCATGTGTCGTCGTTTGTTCCTCTGGTGTTCATTGTCTCTTGGAGGGGAGCTGGCCTGTTGGATGAAGAATTCACTCCAAGATGATAATTAAGGTTTTATGTTTTTATTCACCTTCCAGAAGTTGACATAGAATGGAGGTGAACCTTGCTTGTTTGATGGTACACGTCAGCGTCCTCCTCAGCCCAGGGGGGGAACAGCTGAAAAGCAGTCTGTCTTCTTCAACACCCGAAACCAAACTGCCAAGAAAGAATCAGCTAACCTCATCACATGACACCACGTCATCTGGTCAGCTGACCCTTCTTTTACAAACGTGTCCACTGTCCACGTTATTCACCTCTCTCTCTTTCCCTCCCTCTCCCTCTCTCTTTCTGTATTCTCTAATAGAGACACAGAGAGAGAAAATAGAATGAGTAAGAAAGCCAGAGAGGGGGGGAGAGATGCTCTTTAACACGTCGTGTTTCAATAAGTGTAGACTTTGATGCCGGTGTGCACACAATTGTTCGCGATGAACTGAGAATGCAGAAAATTTGCGCAAATGGACCAGTTTACAAGTCTATCCGTCTACCAGACTACTTGACGAAAATGGGCATCAAGACAGTTCCCCACCCGTCATTTAATCTAGACCTTGATCCCTGCAAGTTTAAGTTATTCCCTAAGCTCAAGGAAAACCTTACGGGCTGTTGTCATGAGACAATGGAGTAAATGAAATAGACTGTGGCATGGATCATTGACACACTCAAACAACTAGACTTCTGTGAGGCCGTCAAGATGTTTTTGGAACAGTACAACAAGTGCATTGCAGCTGGAGGTGATTACTTAAAAAGGAGACTAGTGTTTCATACGTGTATTCTCAATAAAAGTACCCATACAAAAAAGTATGGAACCTCGTATCCATTTTGTTTTAAACTTTTATACTTTTTGCGATTTAAATATTCTTTTTTTTTCTTTTTTTCTACCAATTTATTCGTTTCTTTATTTTACTTTATCTTTCATAGTTTCTTTTCTATTTCCCGTTGTCTACACATTCTTTTACCAAAATGTTTTTCATTCCAACTAGCAGTGCAGCCTGACTTTGCTCGGGCCCTATGTACTGTTAATAACTTTATATGAATATGCATATATATATATATATATATATATATATATATTAAAAATTTGTACTCGTGTACAGGTAACCTACATTTAAAATTTCTAGTGTTTAGAATAAAACTTGGCGGAGAAGGTGAGGAGAGTTTTCAAAGCTCAAATCGATGAACTTCTTGACAGCCAAATTTCTCGCCTAAATCTTATTTAAAAGATTTTCCCAAATTTCAACAACCCTTATGCCAAGTAGACAGAGTAGTTTGCTAGATAAATATACACACATAGACAATTAACCTTAATAGATATAATAGATAGATTAATTCACTATTAATCTCAAACCAAAAATTATTTGCTACAAAGTATCTGTTACTCTTAAATCCCAACTTATTTACTAATAATTCACTAATAGTCTCAACTGAAAACATATTTGCTATAAATTTACTATTGCTCTTAACTTCAAAAATATTTACTAATTATTCACTATTAATCTCAAACCCAAAATTATTTGCTATTAATTGACTATTACTCTCAACTCCAAACCTATTTACTATTAATTTACTATTAATCTCAAATCCGAAATTATTTGCTACTAATTTACTATTTTTCTCAACTCCAAACTTATTTGCTATTAATTCACTATTAATCCCAAACCCAAAATTATTTGCTGCTGGTTTACTATTAATATCAACTCTCCACTAATTTACTATTAATCTCAAACCCAAAAGTATTTGCCTTTAATTTACTATTATTCTCAGCACCCACCTTATTTATTACTTTAATTTCTGTCCGGCTTTGCTCGGCCCTTTGTACTGTTCATAACGTGTCCTATGTATGAATACCCTTTTGATGTAAAATTACAAAGGTTTAGATGAAAAATTGTCTGAGTAATTAAGTAGAGACCGCAGAGGATTTTTTTAACTTTGACCTCAGTTTTGATCTCTTAACATTTATTGTTTTGGTTTCAAATCAGAATGAAATGTTTGACCCATGTCCAAGTTATCTACATCTAAAATTTAAAGCATTTAGACAGAAAATTGACGGAGGAGCTTAGTAGAATCTGCAAAGGTCACTTCTTTCTGCTTTGATCTTTTGAAAGCCAAATTCTCGCCAGAAAACTGATTGAAATGCTTGGCGTATGTCTGAATACCCGTTATGTATAAATTTCAAATGTTTAGACCGAAACGTAGTTTGCTAGACACTGCAAAAGTCAAAGATTTTGAGCATTCACCTCTTGGCAGCTCAAATTTTTCATTCAGACGGATTAATAAGCTTATCCTATCTCTGTATGCCCTTTCTGTAAAATTTCAAATGTTTAGATCAGAAATTGGCTGAGTAATTTGGTAAAGACCGCAGAGATCATTTTTTTTTAATTTGACCCCAATTTTTACAACTTAACATTTTGGGGGTTGGGGCTCAAATCAAATAATAATGTTCTATCCATGTCCAACTAATCTAGATTTAATATTTTAAGCGTTTCGACCCCAAATTGGCGGAGGAGTTTTGTAGAGTTTTCCAAGGAACTTTGACATTTTGACAGCCAAATTTCTGGCCGAAAACCGATTACAAAGATTTTTTCAAATCTCAAAACTCCTTATGTCAAATCTCGAGTCTCTAGACCGAAAATTGACATAGTTGGTAGGGAAATGCACACATATACACACACATACACATACATGTTCACTTTTATAGATATATAGATTCCCTTTAATAGCCTCCATTAATCCATTTCATATAAATACAACCTGTTTCATTTCTAAGCTAAATGTTCTCAAACTGGTTGTATTTTTGCATATCGATGTAGTGTTACAATGTCGGTGTTTGTCTTTTTTGATGAGAAGGATTTTTATATAAATGTCATGACCCAAAATAATTTATTTTCAATTTTCTTGTCAAAGTCCTTATTGACCTGGTGATTTAATAAAGTTATCAAACTTTTATTACCGATGTTTTTTTTTTATTTTATAAATTGCTTCTCTTAACAAGGTAGATATTCTAATATCATGAGAGATTTGCCTTACTAAAGAAAATATTCTTTTTCTGCTCATTTATTTTATCTCATTCATCGACGATTTACAATCACTTGAGAAAGATTAGAAAGACAAAAAAAAAAACATGATGTGTGCCTCACGAAGTGAACGAAACGAAAAGAAACACCGTTACTAAATGGTATCTTCTCCTCTTTTACTCAACAATCTACCGTTTATCGACCGGGTTGCGTATTATGATAAAACGTTGTTTCTTTACGAAACCCGCCGGCGCTCACCTCGGTGATTAGACGCCGACAAAGCTCCACAACACTTTCCGAAATCAGAGCTGCACAGAAAAGGCGATGCTGAATGTTTGGTGGTCTATGATCGGTCTTACCCATTACAGTTTTTTATATACAAGCAAAACCATTACGACGGAGAAATACTGTCACCAAATAAACGAAGTACATCAGAAACATTAACAACAGCACCTAAAGCCAACAGAAAAGGGTCAATTCTCCTCCACGGCCATGCCCGACCGCATGTTGCTAAATTGACCCCGCAGAAGTTGAAACAATTGGGCTACGAAACTGTGCCTTATCCGCCATACGCTCCAGACTTCTCCCCTACCGACTACCAATTTTTTAAGTATCTCGACAACTTTCTGCGTTTTTTTATTTTTTTTTTTACACAGTGGTCACCACTTATCAAGGACCGGAAGCCACTCAGGGATAAGGGTTATTGCAAGTACAGTACGTTAGTGTGGAGATTTTATGAAGTGTTTACTTAAGGGGGCGGTTCATTAGGAATTTGTTAACGTTGGACTTGAAGACATCCAAGTTGTAGTCAGGTGGGAAGCAGGTAGACGGAACAGAGTTCCACAGGCGTGCAGTTCTAAGAAAGAAGCTTTACGTCAAAAATTATTAAAAAATTGAAGCAATATCAAAAATGTTTTCAGCAACTTCATTCCACCAGAACACAAAATGTTTATATTATTGGCAAAAAATACGCGTTTTGCGTGCATTGATCTAATGATGCTTATTTCGATCAAGAACATTTCGTTTGAGTCGAGATATGTTAATATGAATTTAAAAGTTAAGAACAGCAAATAATTTCTTGTCATCCTAATAGTACGAAACTATAAATCCCACTAAAACTTAATTTAGCCAGCTGGACGAAAAAAGAATACGAATTACTTATTTTGAAAGTATTAATGATAGATTCCCTCAGGGATCCATCCTGGGCCAAACTCTCTTCCTGATCTACATCAATGATCTACCAAAACACATACTTAAATCATTCCTTAACATCTATGCTGATGACACGGCCATCTATGGCAACACATCAAAGGTCGTACTCTCTGATTCTCTCTCCTTTGGTATTGAGCGCGTGGTACAGTGAGGGAAGAGGTGGCTGGTTACTTTTAATGCATCTAAAACCAAGCTCCTATCATCATCAATGCTCTGACCCCCATCTGGCATCAATTGAAATGGATAGCTCTCGCTTAAGGGAAGCCTCATATTTTGATAAGCTTCTGGGTTTGACCTTTACTCATGACCTGAAATGGAACACATACATCAAGTATGTTGCCAAGGTCGCTGGAAAAATGGTGGGACCTTTCTACCGCTCCAGAAGATATGTCACTGCTGATGCAATTATCTATCTATATAAAAGCTAAGTACGCTAAGGATGGAGTACTCCTGCCACATCTGGGCAGGAGCTACTAAAAACAGCATATCCTGCCTTAACAGAGTACAAAATAGACTTCGTGGCTTAGTGGGAATGCCGTTTTCTCTTCCCTGCAACCTCTCTCCCACAAGAGAGACGTTGCGAACCTGTCTTTGTTTTATCGCCTGAGCTCCAATCCCTGGTCCCCCCTCGTCAATCGTTCACGATAAACACCCGTCTAGCTGAAACCACAGTCAATAATTTTCTCCACTTTTTATCTGTGCCTAAATCAAAACGTAGATTCCAGGAACAAAGCTTCTTTCTTAGAAGTGCACGCCTGTGAAACTCTCTCCGTTTGCTTGTTTCCCATCCTGACTACAACCTGGATGTCTCCAAGTCCAACATAAACAAATTCCTGATGAACCGTCCCCTTAAGTAAGACACTTTATCAAATCTCCTTTACTAACGATTACTACGATACTATCCCATTGATTACTGTACACGCAATAACCCTTATCCCCGAGTAGCTTCCGGGCCTTGATAAGTGATGACTACCTAGTAAAAAAAAAAAAGTTCAAATTACTTTTGTTTAATAAGCCTCACTATTCCCTCGCAGTACCGATTGTGAGGATTCTCTTCGTTACGATGGCTAATGAAATTATGAGGTCCAGCCACTGTAAACGGCATAACTTGAAGGAAAGAGAGTTTGATTCCGGCTCCATTCTCCCTCTCTCTCACTTCGTTGTATTTTATGAAAGGTAGATGTGCTTCGATAGTCGAAGAGAACATCCTCTTCTTTAGTTAATCGGAGAAACGCTGAAATACATTAAGAACTTCGATTATTTTCGGTTAGTTTCCGGAAAAATGATTAAACACATGCACCGTAAGATTATGTCTTATCTCTTTAGTATTATCTTATTAAATGGTAGGCGCGAGTGCGTCTCGGATTAACGCAAGCTTCCTTTTTTTTAGACAAAGTATGGAAGCTTATGCAGCGTCTTCTATGCGCAAATCGACCTATTGCAAGACGGCTCACATGTTTCAAACTATTATCTCCAATAAGTTATTAGGAATTTGATTACATAAACTTTAATCTCTATCTATACTCTTATATGAAAGTCACTTTGTGTGTGTGTGTGTGTGTGTGTGTGTGTTCATTCCTTATAGGTTCGGAAACGCCTGAGCCCATCTTTTTCAAATTTCACACAAAAGTAATCGATATGTCTGGCAGTGTTCTTAAACACGTTTTGCACAGAAAATAATGAGTTCAATTAACGACAAAAGAAAAGGTACCATTTAAAATCGATGCAAATAATTCTTTCGTTTGCATATTTTAAAACTAAACGTTAATCAGAAGTTACTTTTCCAGGGTGATCATCGTCAAGCCTAAATATCAACTGAGGTGATATTGTAAACAAATACAGACGAAATTTGATGAACGGCATTATCATTATTATTTATTAACATTTTTTCCGAATTAGTCCACCGGGTTTATTATTCTCGTAATATATAACAATTAACACAGGATTAATTCTATAATAATTCATTCGGAACCTGCATAAATAAACATATCATGTTTAGGCGTAGCGTCCAACCTGGAAACGCCTGGCTGCCAGCTAGTTTACTAATAAAGAAAGAATATTAACACTTTACATTTTAGATATAGGTTCCTTGGAACTAACTTAATAACTCGATTTGATCCCAACGCAATAAATTTTAAGGGGTCATAATAGGGGTAAAAATTAAAAATAAATTATCTTTTTTTTTTTTGCTTAGCATACACCCCAAAATACCCGGGCAACGCCAGGCACCCATGCTAGTATATCTATAAAAGTGAAGTTGTCTGTGTGTGTGTCTGTCTGTGTACATTTCCATACACACTAACTCTGCCAATGTTAAGTCTACAGACTCGAATTTGATATACAGGGTATTGAGATTTGGGAAAATAGATGTGACCGAATTTCGGCCAGAAATTTGGCGATTAAGGGGTCAAAGTTCAACGATTTGACTTTTGAGAACTCTACCAAACTCCTCCGACAATTTTTGGTCTAAATACTTGAAATTTTAGATATATGTTCCTTGGACATGGATCTAACTTAATAACTTGATTTGAGCCCAAAACAATAAATTTTAAGGGGTGATAATAGGGGTCACAGCTTAAAAAATTGACCGCTTTTTTTTGCTCAACATACACCTCCAAATACCCGGGTAACGCCGGGCTGAAATGCTAGTATATATATATATATATATATATATATATATATATATATATATATATATATATATATATATATGGTTAATAAAATGAATACGTTCACAGTTGAATAATAAGATCTGCATGAGAGTGTTGAAAATATTAAATTTAATGCTTACAATTAGATTATGTAGTAAGAGGGCTTATGATGTGTTTACTGATATTAGATTAGAATTTGATTACAGTGTAGACTTCGGAAAGCAATCCTGTACAGACCTTTTTTCCAGATCGGAAGTCTTTAAATAAAAAACTCTATTCATGGAATTTCTACGTTAGGTACAGTGAAGAAAAAAGGAAAATTTCTTTGCTGTATAACTATTAAGCAGATTTTGTGTAGTAAAATATTTACGAGAAGAAACCAAATATGGAAGTTTACATGAAAATAACAACTGAGTAAAAAAAAAGAAAAAGAAAGACAAGTAACTGCCCTTATGCGATAAAATGGATGTAAGGAGCGATATTCTTTAATTCGATGTTTTTCCTATGAAGTCAGGAAAGCGTGTTCCGATCGACACTTCTCCGGATGTGGCACAGTTACAAATCATTTGATATGTCACATACTGGCAATCAATCTCAAACATCTGTCCTTTCACCGCATTCATGGTGTCTGAGCCTACTTTCCTGTTTTCTCTATGCTTCATCAGTTGAGTGTGGGTAGAGGCGATTAAGTTTTAATTCAACAGTTGGAACTGTTAAACTTGTCCTTCTACCAAAGTGTCTTTGTGATAGGTTGGTTCTTAGTCATTTGGTTGGCGCATTGCATAGGTTCAATAGCCATAAAAATGGATCTTTTAACGACGTTTTGCATTTGCGGAAGAGGCATTCAGTAATTTTTACTGTTGCTTCGGCATCACCATTTGCTTGGCTATTGCCTGGTGATATTGTTTCATGGGTGAACAGCCATTTCCTTGAACTTTTTCTGAACGTGTATGATGAAAATTGAGGACCATTCCATGGTGTGCGAATTGCGCTTAACTTTTGATGTGGGTTTATCCATTTTTTTTTTCAATTCCTAAGAAATTGCTATGTCTGTCTACTGTCATCATATGGCTGTTCCTCTCCATGATAGAAAGTTCGCTGCTACTTGTCAAGGTCTTTCAGGGACTGGTGCTATGATTTGTGCATTTGTTGGCTGGTGGTCTGCATATGTTCTGCAGGTGCCACAGGTTTCATTGTAGTGTCGAATCTCTTTAGACATTTCTGGTCAAAGTATAAGGTACTTCGCTCTTTGTAGACACGTATTTATGCCTAAGTAGCCGGCATCCATCTTGTACAGTGAGTTCATCTCTGTAATCGAAGAACAGTTTGATCGAATTGCATAGGCTTTTCTTATCATTCGGCCGCCTTTTAGGGATTACTTATGACAGTGCTCTGATGTTGCAGTCTTCAACTGCCATTTGGCGAGTCTCTGCAAGTATGTGGTCTTGTATCACTTGCACTGTCGGATTATTCACTGACGTAACGTCTTCCAACTCCAGCTTGTATGTTGGTGCTCCTGACAGTGTATCTGCCAATGCGATATTTTTCTCTCATTTATATTGGTGTTTGTAGCAGTCGGTTCTGTAGCCGTTTTGTTGTTTTTGATAGAGGCTTTTTGTTGATTGATATTGTGGTCAATCAAAGCTACCACTTCTTTCTCGTGGGTATAGTGGTGAAAATTTTCGAGGCTATCTCCTTAATTTGTGCATACCTTTGTTCATCATCTGATAGGGATCTACTTGCAAATGCAACGCGTTTGCAAACATGTGTTAGTGCTGCGCCTAACCCATACTCACATACATCATTCTCAACTGTCAGTACTTTGTGGCGGTAAAGGTATGTAAAGATGGGTGAGTTTATAATTGCTTTTTTTGCAGTGTTGAAAACTGCTTGTTGGGAATCTAACCATGTCCACGCTGCGATTTTTACAAGTACTTTAATAAAATGTGACCCAATGAACTCTCAGCACTGGTGTCTCTCAGCGTAAACATCCTCTACAAGCCAAACAAACAGCAATGTAGCACTGGTACTCCTCCGTGTTAATATCCCGGACTACATCCCACCCCCACACTGTAGAGATCCCTAGATGTAAAAGATCTTTCTACTCCAGTAGTTTCTTCCCCAGAACCGCTAGACTTTGGAATTCCATTCCAGGTCCCTGCTTCCCCAACTGTACTGGCGTGCAGAAGTTCAAGTGCAACGTGAACAGACATCTTGCTGCCCAAATCCCTACATAGTGCTCCAGTAGTTGTTGCCCCTGATAGTAGCCCCCTACACCAAAGTGGCAATATGTCTTGTTTGGGGTGAAAATGACAAAAAAAATCTATCCCATTCCGGCAGAACGTTTTACTTTGTAAATTTCTTCCATCAAAATGCACAACTCTTTAGAATTTGTAGCACTGGTACCCCTCCGTGTTAATATCCCGGACTAACCTAATAAAAAGCAAGATAATACACCTTCTACTCCATAAGATTTCTTCCAACGAACTGGAATTCCCTACCTGTATCCTGTTTTCCCGATTACACTAGAAATTTTAATTCACATTATCATTAACCTTCTACCTCCGAAGAAGTTAAAGAGTAATTGTAAAATACAATTTTACTTAGAACATGGTATTTGCTTCGCAGTATACGTATATGTCTTTATGGAAATGTGCATTGTTTAGGCAAATATGAGCAAGAAAAACGTTAAAAAATATGTATAGCATTCAAGTAGGCGATTGCATCAGAGGTGTCCCCCTTCGGCATTTTTTTTTTAGATTTTTCGATGGTGAGGATCCAGCTGGGTAAACTAATAAACGCGTCCAGCCATTACTGATATTGTACAATATCCAAGGTAAAACACGGGTCTGGTGGTTTAGGAGGCTTTTTGTCCGAACATGAAATAGAAAAAGCAATGAAACAGAATCACCTAATTTCAGTCGGCCGAAAAACCATTACTGCAATAAATTGGTGCACGCATGCAAGATGAGAGATTATAACGTTCCACCGGTTTCTCCGCACAGAAACAGTCAGTGGAAAACAGAGAGAGGGAGCGAGAGTTAGATAGATAGATAGAGAGAGAGAGAGAGAGAGAGAGAGAGAGAGAGCAACAGAGAGACAGAAAGAAGAGAGACAGAGACAAAAATAGAGACAGATGCTAAAATAAATATCTTTGTTGACAACGACGCTACAAGTCGGACAGAGAACTACTGCATGGAAGGGCCGGTGGCGTTTATTGGCTATCAATCAATAAACAAGACATTTCCAACGCGATACACATCCCAGAATGTTATCCATATATGTTACGCAAGACAATTTATTATCCGTGGAGAATAATTTTATCAGTTTTAGGTAGAGTTATCATGCAATCATATCACACGCATAAAAAAATAAATACCAAAGTTATATTATCTAAAAAGTAGCAGTGAAATCAAATAAAGATATATTCTCAAAGAATGAAATTTAACATGAAATTGAGTGGATGTAGATTTATGTGTAAAGCAAACATATTCTAGATAGGGGGTCGGCAATCTTTTACATTTTATGGACAACTAAATATATTGTTTAAATTCTTCGGGCAAATAATAATTAATTCAGTAAATGCAACAACAACAACAACAATAATAATACTAATAATAATAATAATAATAATAATAATAATAATAATAATAATAATAATAATAATGATCACTAGAAGGGACACTTCCAGGGCATTTTATAATAAACAAGACGGGAAGTTTCCAGGGCATTTTATAAATAATCAGGTGGTATATTTCTAGGGCATTTGTTAATATATCCGAAGGGACATTTCCAGGGCATTTTATAACTAATCAGAAGGGACATTTCCAGGGCATTTTATAATAAACAAGAAGGGACATTTCTAGGGCATTTTATAAATAATCAGATGGGAAATTTCTAGGGCATTTTATAATTAACCAGAAAGTAACATTTACAGGGCCTTTTAAAATTTTCCAGGCATTTTATAATTCATCAGAAGCACATTTCCAGGGTATTTTATAATTAACCAGAAAGAACATTTCCAGGCTATTTTGTAATTAACCAGAAGTGACTTTTCCTTGACACTTTTGCAATGCGAAAACTTTGTTACATTAAATTTAGTAGTAGACAATCAAATCGTGCTTGTTATGTTTGCAATAAAAGTGACACCATTTTGTTTTTGTTTTTTATTAGATATCATACTTGGAATATTCTACTTTTCTTTTAAGGGGTGTCCAAGATGATAAAGGCTGAAGCGAATTTGCGTAATGATGATGATGATGATGATGATGATGATGATGATGATGATGATGATGATTTCGATTTCGTTTATCAACGTCTCTCTGGGATTCATTTCCAGAGGATTTCCCTTAATCCCGGCTTCAACCAGGAGCTTCAAAGATCAAGAGTTTCCCTAAGGATGTTGGTGGTACCTATAATAGCAGAGTTTGAAGGCCGCCTAAAACATCGAGGATTTGTAGTTGTTTTTTCAATTGTCCTTCCAGACGACTTGATACCACGCCTAGTGTACCAACTATGACCGGGATTATTTGTGTTTTAACTCCGTGTATACGCCTTATCTCCAACGTCAGTGAGACATAATTGCCCCACTTCTCATTTTCCCTCTCTCACATTCCTGTCCCAGAGTACTGAATCTGCCAGTTTTTGAGACCTTATAAATGACGACAAAATCCGGACGATTATGTTCCAATTGCTTGATCGTTATGGCACTTTTGTCCCACCATACCTCTACCTTGCCATCCTCACTTGTTCTCACTTAATTAGGCACCTCCTCAAACCATTTTCCATCACAATTCACCCCAACCCTCTCACACACTAATATATCCGGAGTCCAATGCGATCGTGTCTTTTGCGGTACTCTCTTTGGGCCAGTCCACTACACCCTGCTGATAGGTGCGTAATTGCCTCTAAGGTCTTACCACAAATCCGGCATTCTGCAGCAATTTCCTCTCCTAGAACCACTTTTTTGAACAATCGTGTTCCTAATGCCCGCTCTTGTGCTGCACAAACAAAAGCTTCAGTACTCTTAGCCAGATATCCAGGTGTAAACCATTGCATTGATCTTTCATCAGCCGTTTCTGCTATATCCTGGAAGTTCCTCCATGCATGTTCTTCCTAGATAATAATAATAATAATAATAATAATAATAATAATAATAGCAATTGTAACAATAATAATTAAAGCAATAATAATAATAATAATAATAATAATAAAATAATAATCATAATAATAGCAATCGTAACAATAATAATAATAATACTAATAATAATAATAATAAAACAGCAATAATAATAAAAATAATAATCATAACAATAATAATAGAATTAGCAACAATAATAATAACAGCAATAATAATAATAACATTAATAATAATAATCATAATAATAACAATAGCAATAGTAACAATAAAAATAATAATAATAGTAATAAAAATAATAGATAATAATAACAATATTAGCAATAATAATAAATAATAATAGCAATAGTAACAATAATAATATTAATAATAATAAAAGCAATAATAATAAAAAAATAATTCTAATAATAATAACAATAGCAATAGTAACAATAATAATAATAACAATAATAGTAATAAAAATAATTATCTAATAATAATTGTAACAATAATAATAGCAGCAATAATAATAAAACAATAATAAACATAATAATAATAGCAATAGTAACCATAATAATCACAGCAATAACAATAAAACAATAATAAACATAATAATAATAACAATGATAACAATAATAATAATGATAATAATAATAATAATAAAACCGTCAACAACCACAAGAAAAACAATAACATCAATAATAATAATAAAATAATAATAATAACAACAACAATAATAACAATAACAACAATAATACTATTAAAAAAATAATCATAATAATAGCAATAGTTACAATAACAACAATAATAATAACAACAACAATAATAATAATAACAACATCAATAATAATAATAAAAATAATAATCATAATAATAATAGCAATAGTAACAATAATAATAATAAAAATAATAATAATAACAGCAATAATAAAAATAATGATCATAATAATAATAGCAATATTAACAATAATAATTACAATAATAATAATAATATTAATAACAGCAATAACAATTATAATAATAAAAATATTAATAATAATAATAGCAATAGTAAAAATAATAATAATAATTATCGTAATAATAATAATAACACCACCAATAACAACAATAACAACAACAATAATAATAATAATAATAATAATAATAATAACAACAATAACAATAATAGTAACAATAATAGCAACAATACCACCACCAACCACAATAATAACAACAACAATAATAACAATCATAACAATAATAATAATAACAACAACGACGACGACGACGACGACGATGATGATGATGATGATGATGATGATGATGATGATGATGATGATGAGTCTCCTGTGTGTCATGAGTAAGCTGCTGGAATCTATATAAAATAGAGAAGTAGTCAACCACCTCTGCAGAAATAATTTTCTTAGTGACATGCAATATGTTTTCTGCTATGTTAGATCAACAGATCAATCTTTATTTGATTTCACTGCTACTTTTTAGATAATATAACTTTGGTATTTATTTTTTTATGCGTGTGATATGATTGCATGATAACTCTACCTAAAACTGATAAAATTATTCTCCACGGATAATAAATTGTCTTGCGTAACATGTGCTAACTGTTATATCTCATTGGATTAGTGCATCTCTCGACAAAGACTTCCTTTCTAGGGCAATTGGTCTTGACATACCAAAGACCTTCGATAAGGTATGGCATGAGGGCCTACTTCACAAGATTTCCAGCTACGATATTACTGGAAATGCTCTTTCTCTCATTAAATCATTTCTCCCTGATAGACTCATAAGAGTTGTGGCCGATGGGCAGAAATCAGAGGCCCTCAATATTAATGCTGTAGTACATCAGGGATACATCATGGGCCCAACTCTCTTCCCAAAACACATACTTCAATCATTCGTTGACATCTATGCTGATGACACGACCATCTATGGCAACACATCAAAGGCCGTGAATGACAAAGTTCTCTCGGATTCTCTCTCCTCTGATCTTGAGCGCATGGTATAGTGGAGGAGGAGGGGTATCTAAAACCAAGCTCCTATCTTTACATCTTCAACGCTCTGATCCCCATCTGGCATCAATTGAAATGTATGGCTCTCGTCTAGGGGAGGCTCCATGTTTTGGTAAGCTCCTGGGCTTGACCTTTACTTTTGACCTTAAATGAAACACGTACATCAAGTCAGTTGCCAAGGTCGCTGGAAAAATGGTAGGATCCTTCTACCGCTCCAGAAGATATCTCACCCCTGATGCAATTCTATATCTATATAAAAACCAAGTATGGAGTACTGCTGCCACATGGGCAGGGGCTGCTGAAAAAAGCCTATCCTGCCTTGACAGAGTACAAAATAGGCTTCGTGGATTCGTGGGTGATGCCCTTTTCTCTCCCCATGCAACCTCTCTCCCAGAGGAGAGACGTTGCGAGCCTTTCTTTTTTATCGTTATTTCCATGAAAAGTGCTCGTCTGAGCTCCAATCTCTGGTCCCCCCCGGCAATCTTTCACGATAAACACCCGTCTAGTTGAAACCACTGTCAAAAATTTTCCCCACTCTTTATCTGTTTCAAAATCAAAACGTAGATTCCATGAACAAAGCTTCTTTTCCGGTTGCCTGTTTCCCACCTGACTACAACCTGGATGTCTTCAAGTCCAACATAAACAAATTCCTGATGAACCGCCCACTTAAGTAAGACACTTTATCAAATCTCGAATACTAACATACTGTACACGCAATAACCCTTATCCCCGAGTGGCTTCCGGGCCTTGATAAGTGGTGACTAGCTTGTAAATAATAATAATAATAATAATAATAATAATAATAATAATA
Organism: Euprymna scolopes; assembly: GCF_053919585.1. NCBI lineage: Eukaryota > Metazoa > Mollusca > Cephalopoda > Sepiida > Sepiolidae > Euprymna > Euprymna scolopes. The sequence goes on along the minus strand of NC_136496.1, from coordinate 8,706,184 downwards.
ATAATAATAATAATAATAATAATAATAATGAGAGCAATAGAAACAATACCGAAAAACTTGGAAAAATTAAATGGGAGAGCTTAGAATCAGAGGGATGGCTTAGAAGATATAAAGTAAGAATGATGAAAACGGCTAAAATATTAAGGAAACCCCTTGGCCGCTGAGACCAAGACACATGATTAACTAGTCTAGTAAATCTAGCTGATTTTTTTAACTTAGATATTGGGCATGAATATCTCTCTTTCACATAAAAAAAAGTTTCCCACAATTGACCTTGCCGAAAGAGGTCAACGACCGCCATCTTTAAAGATTCTAGCCTATCCTCTCTTAAGCTAATTACTGTAAATTCATCTTTAAAAATAAGAAATCTAGCAATGTGAAATCTGATAAACCTCATAGATTTTTTTAAGGTTAAATATAATATAACTTGTTATACCATATTTTTGTTCCCTTGTGATGTGTTACAAGGTCGTAATATTCTGTGATATTCTAATTTCAGGTTTACCAAAGTGAACTACTTAGAATTGTGGATGCTAACAAATGTTCTATTTGAAACAATGAACTGTTTAGTAATAAAGAAACATTCATCGCCAGTTAGAAAAGAATCGATTTCATTAACAGAACTTCTGAACAACGTGGAGAGATCATAATTTAAATTGGTCAAGGTCTTCACAAAATATGCAGACAGCGTTGGGTCAATCCCAGATACATGGAAATTGACCGTGGACCACCTATAATGAAATGCCATGCCGTGCAATCCGCTCTTGGTGTGTATTTAACTTTAAGGAACGGTGTTTTTTTTTTGTTTTTTGTTTTTTTGTGATTCTGGAGTAAAATCTGATAGAAAGAAAAGACGTGTTTATGTTTCATATGTAGAAACTATTGAGTCAGGAACAGAGTGTTATAAGATTGTATGAAAGTTTGAAAAAAATGATGGCTGGGCATCCACAGTATCAGTAGAATAGTTTATGTAGCTGATCTTGTTTCACAAGAAGCACGTTATCACAGAACATGTTCTGCAAACTTCCAATAAAAACGCACCTAAGACACTCTCTTCTGCTGGTTCTTCTAAGAAACAAAACCTTGGTAGCTTAGAAGACTCAGAAAGAACTTAGGCATTTCTGAAAATTGTTGATTATTTGCAACCAATGTAATATTTGACGTAATTATGTGATCGAAATGGGTCAGTAGTAAGAGCAAAGAAGTCTTCATTATATCGGAAACAAGAATCGAACTAACACCAATGACTGAAAAGAGCTGTTCGGCGATAGATCATGGTTTCTTACGTTCTGAGAAGCTGAACGGGATTTAACAGTCAAAATATGGACAAATAAAGACAACTTCGTTAGCGAGTATGAGCTCTACGGAAGTGGGATATAAAGTTATATTATAGTTAACTAGGAGTTGTCTAGTGTTACTGCTTGGCATATAAGTGCGGAAACTAACCCACATAAACTAGAAACACATAGAAACTGCAAAAGAAGTAATTCAAAGAAAGGAGCAACGCATAGAACCAAGACATTTGAAAAGCGGACCCTGTCTTCTCCTCACAAAAATGGTGGTGTTATTACACACCTAATAGTTGTGAAGGGTCAATTAAGAAAGCACTAACCAGACTTCTACATGATGAGTTTGAAGAGGATTGGGACCTTAGGAAGGCTTATTGCCACCAAAATTCCAGTAAAGACCTATGGCTGTTGCAAACGAGAAGTCAATAGTGAGAGACGCCCGTGCTCGTATATCGTCGGGTCATGTTGATTGTTTGATAACCTTAGGCATTCCTTTGAAAGGCATATACATTGGAAACATGGCACAAGGAAGCTGATCGAAAAAGAGTCTACAAAAAAGATGTATACAAAACGTTTGTAAAATGACGCACGCGGACATGTGCTAAGCGAACATTTTGGTACAACACCGTAAGACAGTCAGCGTGTTCATACATATTCTGAGGCTAGCGGGAGAATAATTCCTAATTCCGTACAATTTTATAATTATTTTATTTCATGTGTTTGTGTTTTCTTTGGATAGATAAGCCTTTGCGATGAAGACACTGGGGCATTTGATTTCCGGATCAAAACTTTTGCGATTCAATTACGTTGATTACGCGTTTCTTTCTTCCTCCATTTCTCGCTGTTTTCTTTTTTGTTTTTGGCTGCCCAAATAAATAGGTCTTTTGTTCTTATCTGACAAGAAGTTCTTGTATGAACTTCATATAAGTGTTCCATTGAAGGCGATACTGCCAAAGTGTGTCTATCTTTAATTTACAGGCACGCTTTCATTGATCGTGTCCATTCCAGGAACGGTGGATGCAGAAAAGATATATATATTTGCCGGCTGTCGAGCGCGAGGTCATTTTATGGTGATGGATCTGGGCTACACGGTTGTAACCGAAGCTACGTTATATTTCGCAGATATATTGAATCATATTCTCAGATATGCTCTTATTTTTAAAGGTTATCCTCTATCCAGGCTTCATTATTTTGTGTTTAAAACAAAATCATTCCCATTTTCATTATAAAACTTAGCAGTTTTCATTTTATTTCTGTCTTCTAGATCTGTCTTTGGTGTTTCTCTGCCTTTGACTATTTTTATTACTTTATCGTTGCATGTGTTTGCATGTTTTAAACATATTAATGTTATATAAGTACAGGATGGAACGATAAAATTGTCGCCACAGAAAAGACGATGTGATTCCGTTACCGTTTGATAAAAATCGACTTTGTTTTGTTGTTGTTGGTTGTTGTTGAGAGGCAGTTAAATGAAAACATTGGAAGATTTAGATCTTTTAGGTTTACGTGGTTAGGTTCTTTCTTTTATTTTAAATTTGTCTTGCAAATTCCACGAGAGCATTCGCAGTTTATATGTATTCAAGGGGTTTCCTTTAGATTTAAACTTTTAATTATATTTGTGGGTTGTATAGTTTTTAACTTTTTTGTACAGTAAGTTTAGTTGGGTTTTTTTTAATTGATTGTCTTTAGTGTTTCAACGATTATTTGTGTCATGTTGTTTTGTATGTTTCATATCCATTTCAGTTCTCTGTTTAGTCTGTGTGCTATCTTTGCTTCTCTGTCTCCTTTCTGTAGTCTGCTGGTACAGCGAATACAACGAAATAGCAGGATTGTTCTTTTATATTAAACATTATGACACCTAGTCTCCTTGCTTGGATGAATATTTCTGTGTGTACTTTCATGTCAAAGAACATATTGTGATTATAGATTTTACTACTTCCGGTTTGTGTCTGAACCATTATTCCGTGTGTTCAAATTACAATTCATTGGATAGGTTTTAGCGCACCACACTCCATGTGTTTATTTTTGAGTTAGTTTGGCGCATTCACAATCATTTCTATTAACAACTAACAGAGAGACACGACGTTGCAGGAGGTTGAATTAGGATCAACGAATATTCTACACTTCGAATATTTTTATTATCGATGAAAGAAGTGAAATCCGTCATTTTTTAATCAAATTGATTGATTTTAAGCTATAGTCGGCGACACACCGCGGTTCACCAGGAGGAAGTTTACATTCCAAAAAGTCATGTAAATTGATCATGTAGTTTTTTTTAGTTTATTTATTTATTTATTTATTTTTTATTATATTTTCGCCTCAAACAAGGCACATTGCCACTTTGGTGTAGGGGGCTACTATCAGGGGCAGCAACTACTGGGCGACTATGTTGGCATTTGGGCAGCAAGATGTCGGTTCACGTTACACTTGAACTTCTGCATGTCAGTACAGTTAGGGAAGCAAGGACCTGGAATGGAATTTCAGAGTCTAGCGGTTGGGGAAGAAACTACTGGAGTAGAAAGATATTTTACATCTAGGGATCTCTACTGTGTGGGGGTGGGATTTAGCTGCCTGTCGGGTTTGTCGAAGGTGTCTACGTCGTGGGGGCACAAGTGTCTGCAGTTCGTCAGAGCATTCACCATTAAAATACTTGTAAAACAGGCAGAAGGATGCAACGCTTCGTCGATGGGACAGAGGCTGAAGCTTAGATGCCAGTTCAGGTCCTATCAGATTGGCGACTCTCTTTTGAACCTTGTCTAGGAGTGAGAGACTAGCAGCAGATGCACCAGCCCAAATGTGACAGCAATACTCCATACGTGGGCGAATGGTAGCCTTATAGAGGTACAGGATACTTTCAGGTCTCAGTAGTTTTCTAGCACGGTAGAGAGAGCCTACCTTTTTCGCAGCGTCCCTGGCAAAGTTTTCAATATAATTGTTCCAACTCATGTTTCCTGTGAACGTTAGGCCAAGCAGTTTTAAAGATGTACTCTCAAAAAGGGAGTCACTGGCCATTGCTATTGGTGACAGAGAAAGTTTCTTGTAATTATTGAAGGAAAGCAGTTTAGTCTTGGCAGCATTGAATGTGACCATCCATTAATGTCCCCATTCCACTACATATCGGAGGTAATCCTCTAGTGAGATGATTTATTTGTTTTATTATTTTAAACGATTTTAATAGCAAATCGTAGTCATTACAAATCTGACTTTCATTTTGTTAATTCGAATTTAGTTGTCGCCCTTTATTTAGTAAATATGATGCAGGAATAAACTACGTTCTCGTTTCATTATAAAATGTTAGTTTCTTACTTAAGAAACAAAACTGGTTTATTAATTTACGTGATGTTTAGAATATGACACTTTTGTTCCGCGAATGGTACTTACATCAATAAATTTTCTTTATTATTTTTATTATTAAAAACAATATATTTGACGAAAAATTCAACAGATTTTTTTTCTGTTAGCCAGTTTAAATGATCGAAAAATATTTTTCAATAAAAAATTCCTATTTTAATCATTCTTTCCATTTTGTATTACATAGTTACATAAGCAAAAATAAAATTATACTTTTCTATCTTTTTCTTCTTCTTTCTTATTAATCTTAATTTTTTTCATTTCTATTTCTCCATTTCTTCTTTTTTCTTCTTCGTCTTCTTCTTCTGATTTTTATTATTATTTTTTTCTTGTTCTTTTCTTTCTTTTCGTTCTTATTCCGATGACGTTACTTCTTTTTTTTATTCAATCTTATTATTTTTAGTTTCCCTACTTTGACATATTAATAGTAATATATCTATCTACTGTTATAGAAAAGTCACTTTGTATGTGTGTGTGTGTGTGTGTTAGAGTTACTTCCTTATAGGTTCCGAAACGGTTGAGCTTATCATCTTCAAATTTAACACAAAGGTTATTTATATGTCTGGCAGTGTACTTAGATATGTTTTGTAGAGAGTGTACGATGCAATATATATTTTTTTTTTAATTAAAAGGATAATAATGCATTCGGATACCTGGATTGTAAACAATGAACATTAGGAATATCAAAATAAGTTTGTAGAATCATCAATATTTATATCACTTTCAGCCTCGTCATCATTTTGTGCCTATCTTATAATTATGCATACGTTTTACGGATTCTACTAGACGCTCTTTTGAATCAGGGAAGCCCCGTCTTTTTGCTATTGTTTATGTCAATTTTATTAATTAGAGACCTCCATACATTTGTTTTTTAAAAAAATATGTGGTAAAATCAAATTGACCTCTGGAAATTAAATTCTTTTATCAATTAAAATAATTTCAAGTTGTAGTTCAATTTGCTATTTCATGTTCATTACATAGAAACGTTGTTTTAAAGCGTCGATAATGCAAAAACGATCTAAGTTTCGCATTTGTATTATGTTTATACGCTTTTAAATTTGTAAAAAAAATTATTACTAATTTATTTGGAGCTGTATGAAAAACGTTATGAGGATGATATCAAATTAAATTACATCGTGTTACATATGGGGGGGGTAAGCCGGTGTCACGCGTTAGAGGTACAAAATAAACAGTAAAGCTAATCTCAATTATGAAACTCACTATGTCTGTTTATTTATCCCCATTTTTTAAACTATAACTGGCCGATAGGAAAGGTCGCAGAGAGGTCAAATTATTGCATTTACTGTTCAGCGTGTTTTTATAGGTCTTTAAAAGACTGAGTAGTTTGTTTGAGCTAAGACGTCAAATAGTGACTAAGGGATCAAACTTAAAATAAATTAATACTTGTCAAGCGTAAGTTAACTTTACTGCTCTTCTACGCATGCGCAAATCTATATACATTTGTAGGTACATATTAGTTTATGTATGTATTTATCATCCGTCATTTTTTTATGCACTTTTGAAATCACAACTATATATTGCCTGCAATATAACATGAAATATTCGAAAGATAATTGACTGTATAATAATGTATACGAGATCTGGATAAATTAAAATATCATGTTTAAGCGTATTGTACGACCGGGCAACGCCGGGCTGCTCCTGTTATTATAGTATATTTTTCTGTCAGGTAATTTCGTTTGCAAAGTTTATATGGTGCGTATCGAAACGTTATATTTGGGATTAGGCCATGTTTCGTTTGAGAATTGTGTGGCTTGCTGGTGCGTAATGATGACAAATCTGGAGAACATGATGAAACATCAGATCATTTACAACATGTTTGCAATGTTTACATAATCTTATATATTCATTTATTGTTGTTTGTAATGTGTGGCATTTGTTTTATTGAGCTATCGCAGTGTTCATCTTTTTTTTTCTCATATAATCTTGCCTTGTTATTTCTGCTATTCTTTTCTTTCTTTTTTATTAATGCTTATTTCGCGGTGCCCTCTTCTTCTTGTTCTTCTTCTTCTTTTTGTTTTTCTTTTCTTCTTCTTCTTAACCTTCTTCTTCTTAACCTTCTTTTTGTTCATAAGCTTCTTTTTTTCATAAGCTTCTTTTTTTCTTCTTCTTTTTTGCTTATTAATTTAATCTTTTTTCTCCTCTATTTTCTTCTTTTTCTTCTTAACAATCTTTTTCTCCTTCTTCTTTCTTATTAATCTTAATCTTTTTAATTTCTAGTTTTCCATTTCTTCTTTTGCGTCTTCGTCTTCTTCTTCTGATTTTTATTATTAATCTTATCTTGTTCTTTTTTTCTTTTCGTTCTTATTCCGATGACGTTACATCTTTTTTTTTTTATTCAATCTTATTATTTTTAGTTTCTCTACTTTGACATATTAATAGTACTGTATCTATCTACTGTTATAGAAAAGTCACTTTGTGTGTGTGTGTTTGAGTTACTTCCTTATAGGTTCCGAAACGGTTGAGCTTATCATCTGCAAATTTCACACAAAAGTTATGTATATGTCAGTGTTCACATAAAGGTTATTTATATGGCAGTGTTCTTAGATATAGTTTGTAGAGAGATTTATGAGATACATATCGAAAATCAAAAAAAAAAAAATACAATCATAAAAATAGCTTTTTTTCTCTTATAGATAAAAGAGAATAATATACAGGGAATATTTTACGTTACACTGGCAAGGGAGAAAATAAAAATCTTAGCAAATCATTTCTTTCTTGGTAAAAAACAGATTCATTATAATTAGGAGATATAGCTTAGTGGTAGAGAATTCAAGTGCAGACGGAATGATCCCTGTTCAATAACAGGTGTGCTGCAAAAAGTTCTTATTAGTGAGTTACATTTGCGATAAAAGAAGGACCATTAAAAATCGCCGCAAATCATTTCTTTCTTTGCATTTTTTAAAAACTAAACATTAACCAGGAGTGACTTTTTCAAGGTATTCATCGTCAAGCCGAAATAACAGTTGACATGATATTGTAAATAAACACAGACGAAATTCGATGAACTGCATTATCATTATTATTTTTTATTATTTGAATTTGTTTGCAGATTATTCCATTGGGTAAATTATTTTTCGTAATATATAATAATCAATAATAATCTATGCACGAATTAAAATATCCTGTTTAAGCTTATTGTACCATGGAACAACGCCGGCCTGCCAGCTAGTATGTCTATAAAAGTGAGAATGTGCCTGTGATGACAACTCTCAACCTATATATTCAACGAATGTTTGTGTATACATATTAAAAATTTGGTATGTACAGTATTCAATATGTGGAAACTTTTTAATCGGTTTTTATCTTGCAAAAGGGCTTTCAAGTAGTCAAAATTTAAAAATTGGTACTTGGTGGTCATCGAATTTTTATCTTTTTGTCAACTATTTCACGACTGCGCATGCGTAAATCGTTCACATGAATGCTTCCCTATATTAAGAATAAGTAGGTCTGAAAACACTTTTTAAAGAACCTGGCAAGCTGGCCGAATAGTTATCGTACTTGACTCACTATTATTAGGTTTTGGTTTCGATCTCAGCTCGAATATTTTTACTTACAAGAAATTAACTGTTTAGAATAAAAAATATTATACTTGCATGCATATCTCTCAGTTTCTTTCGGTTTTCTTTTATCATTTTTAAAGAGGTTTAACATTACGTCCAATACTTAACAACGTCGGGTACATCTGCTAGTATTATTATATTCGTTGTTGTTATTATTGTCTTTTTCTCTTGTTCTTCTTTCTCACTTTTTTCATTCTCTAAATATTCTTAGGTTTTTTTTTTTCGTTTTTATTTATGTTACTCTTTCCTCTGTGCCTCTAGGTTTCTTTCTGTATTTTTACTACATTAAAATGGCTTAATAAAATATCTTAACAGACTTTGAATATCTCATGCACTATATTTAATTATTATTATTATTATCCAGTTGACTAGGTGTTCTCACACAAGTCATCACGAGTGATTGCTCATTGAGAACAATCGGCAGTATTCCATGGAGTTTGAGTGACAAGAAGTCTTCCCAAATTACCAGTTCTATTAATCTTTTTCGATAAGTTTTGCAAATGTAGTCCTTGGCTATTGATTGGCAATGATCATATATTCTCACTAGATTTAAGACGCAATAAGCATCCCTAAGGTTTTAGTCGCCTTGATCCCCATCCATTGCAGGTTTGATTAATGTTTTCTCTCATTGGTCTTTCAATTTTTCTTGACTTTTCGACTATTTGGTGAAGTGCAAGCCGATGTCGACACTACAAGTTTGGCAGTAGGGTGAGTGATTCGCTAACTTAGTTTTACAATTTTGGAGTTTCAATTTTCTGGGTTGCATTCTGGTTCTACTTTTGTTGGGTGTTTTATATGACCGTTTAGCGCATATATCGCATGTAGATTGGTTTCCGCATTCAAGATTTTTCTTGAAAACTTTTTAGCACGATTCTTCTCGGTTATTGCGGATTTTTCTAGTCTTTATTTTATATTCTTTGGGATTGCTCTTAATTCTGCAATTAATGGTATTATACTAATTTCTTTCTGGTCTTATATTTCTTTCAGTTCTCGAGTAAATTCCGTTTTATGTCTTTTGGATTTCCACCCTGTGATCTGCGGATAAAGAAAATCTACAATTTCACAGATTCGTTTTTTTTTGTTGACTATTATGACGCCCGGTCGTCTTGCTCGGATAAAACTACCTATTTGTACCACCGTATTTCAAAGGATTCTGTGGTGTTCTGGTTCATGAAGTTTTCAATATAATTTTGTGTTTTCTACAAAGTCTTCTACATTATTAGTCCTCTTTCTTTCTCATTAGTTCCTTTTTAAAATAGAGTCAGTCAGTTTCATGTGTTGCGTGTAATGCATTGTATATTGATATTAGTTTCCTCATCTTTTGATCAAAATACAATCGTTTCCTTTCATCTAACTTATGAATGGTCTTATTATAGTATTAGAAATACTGCCAAAGTGGTCTTATTATAGTATTAGAAATACTGCCAAAGTGGTCTTATTATAGTATTAGAAATACTGCCAAAGTGTTTATTTATACTGTATAGTTTTATTTTGTTCGTCTTAAATAGTATTTTCCAATCTTCTCTTTCATTTCTGTAGATAATAGGGTGCCCGTTTCCAGCATACCCACTTATTTGTAAGATTCCTCTGCATCAAGTGCCCTCATCTCCTTTTCGTTGGACAGTTCTATACACTGATGACTCTATTTTTCCCTTTATAATCTCCAGTAGTGCAAATTTTTCCATTCCCAATTCTATTCCAATATCCTTGTTTAATATTTTGATTGTGTTTTTATCATGGCCAGTTTCTTCTTGCTTTTTGCAAGGCGGTGTATTCTGTGTTCTGTGTCTGTAAACTTGTATCCAGCATCACATTTACTAAGGACGAGATGCCTTCTATTTACAGACATTTTGTATAGATATTTAACATTCTTAAAGACTTTTGAAAATTGAATATGATATTGCTATACATCCTATGAGACCAATGGCCAATTGTTATAATTTAAGTTTCAAATGAACAACTAACAAGAAGAAGTAGAAGAAGAGGAAGAAGAAAAAAGTATTATTATTATCATTATTCTTGTTATTATTATTATTATTGTTATTATTATTATTATTGCTATTATTATTATTGTTATTATTATTATTATTGCTATTATTATTATTGCTATTATTATTATTGTTATTATTATTATTGTTATTATTATTATTATTATTATTGCTATTATTATTCATATTGCTGTTATTATTATTATTGCTATTATTATTATTATTGTTATTATTATTATTATTGTTATTATTATTATTATTGCTATTATTATTGTTATTATTATTATTATTGCTATTATTATTATTGCTATTATTATTATTGTTATTATTATTATTATTGTTATTATTATTATTGCTATTATTATTCATATTGCTGTTATTATTATTATTGCTATTATTATTATTATTATTGTTATTATTATTATTATCGTTATTAATATTATTGTCATTATTATTAGTGTTGTTTTTATTATTATTATTATTGTTATTATTATTATTGTTATTATCATTATTATTATTAGTGTTGTTATTATTATTATTATTATTATTATTTTTATTATTATTATTATTGTTATTATTATTATTATTGTTGGTGGTGTTATTATTATTATTGTTATTATTATTATTATTATTAGTGTTATTATTCTTCTTCTTCTTCTTCTTATTATTATTATTATTATTATTTAATAATTTTGCTGTTTTCCATTTTTGCAGCAGCTGTTTATAATTGATTGATAGTAATATATTATACGTAAATAGTAACCGATTGAACCGTATGCGTTAGTATGCTTATAGCTAAAATTCATCAAGAAAAAGTCTCGCAATAAAGACGAAACGTTGATGAACACATAGCTTCGTTTGTTCCATTTTATTCTCTATTTCGTCAGAATACTATTTCCATTATTCTCATTATATATATATATATATATATATATATATATATATATATATATATATATATATATAAGGTTACTGCAAAAATAATGTCATTTTATATATATATATAGTTAACCGTTAAAAACGGCATTATTTTTGCAGCAACCTAATACACACACACACACACACACACATATATATATATATATGTATATATAGATATATATGTATATATATATATATATATATATATATATATATATATATATATATATATATATATAAAGTGCATTGTATAAAGACATGTTTTATTTATTGCATTACACGCAAACATTTTTACGGTCTAATTTTCAATAATTATTTTACTTAGTCCAATCGAATCGTTCCTAATATGTACATGTTTTAAGCTTGTCACACATGCATGTTGTCTTTAGCATTTGAAATGATGCACGCAGCAAGCGAATATAAGTCTGACCGACATCTGGTAAATTTAAGAGTTATTTACCTTGATTATTTTTACGGTCTAATTTTCATAATGCCGTTAACCAGCAGGGCGCAGCGCTATACATAACTCTCCACTTTGTCGGCTATATCTGTTGTTACTATCATGACATATCGGTGACTGTAAGAAGAGATAAACAGAAGGAACACTTCGTGGGGAAAGGTGAGGAGGACGCGGTGCCGATTTGGGGAAATGGCAAGCATTCTGAAATTATGAGAGTACAAGGAATATACATTATTATAAAAATAAATTACTTTTAAGATGCTATGAATTATTAACCTCCTTCACACGCGGCTTTCAATTGATATCCACTAAAAAGATAACTTCACAATGATTTATTAATAGTGAAGCAAGTATTTAGCAATATATAACCGCTCGTCTCTTGATATCGTTACAAAGGAAAGCAATACTCGAATAGGTGGAGTTTTTTGTAGAAAAAATATCATTTTTCATGCTAATCATAGTTTGTTTTAATGATGTCGACTGAAATCCTTCTTTTGACCTTCGTGCTATCGTTAGAAAATTACCTCCTAACAGTCTCTGATCTATCCTCGACCGAGTAACTATTCTGATCGACCCTGATCGGATATTACCCGTTTTCAATGCAGCAGGACCCGTTTGGTGAACTGGTTAGTTTTCAGTTGCAGCCGGTGCCTGTTAAGTTCTCTCGTGGCAGGGTTGATATGGCATCCTCTCGCTGGTCGCCCGCCTGTTAAGGAAAAAGAAACAGCAATTCACAATTCGCCGTCTGATAGGAAAGCGTTCAATGCACAGAGAAGGAAAACAAACTCAGTTATTCTAGTGTGCTGGTTAATTCAAATATATATATATATATATATATATATATATATATATATATATATATATATATATATATACATATATATATATGTACAATTCACAAACATAGAGTTCATATAGTCGAAAATTAGTCTTTAGGCCTTTCCCTTTGTTTTTCTTCTTGGTAGTTCGGCTTAGTGATACGAGGTGTTGTGAAGAGGGGGATAAGCGATGACTTCAACTTCAACAAGAAATATGAGCCGGAACAAATACAATGAGCACATTGAGAAGGCTGCTTAAAAAAAATTAAGTTCCCTCTATCGAGCTACAAGACTCCACGCACAACTGAGTATATCCAGTACCTATACAAGGCCATCATTCACCAATGATTGGAATATTGTTGCAATATATGGCCTGGTACATCGTTCACTAATAGGTCCCACGTTGTCAACTATGCTCCGACCCCTATCCCATCCCCGCAATGTTTCATCTCTATGCCTGTTATACAAATATTTTGATGCAATGCGCTCTGATCAACTCGTTGTACTAGTGCCCCCTCGGTGTAAATAACTACCGAGAAACCTACCTGGCAATAAAATCACACCCCTTCACTCTTAATGCAAGAAAACTTTATATTCTAATAGTATCGTCATTAAAATAGCTAAACTTTAAAATTTCGTTCCTGCTACCTGCTTCCCTGACTAAATTGGTACACAAAATTTTAAATCTTACGTAAAAACAACATCTTGCTACTATTTCTGAGGCATGGTTCCAAATATTAGTCACTTTCGTTCAAGTGGTGATATGCCTCGTTGTAGGTGAACGTGAGTAATAAACAAAACTAACATGATAGATTCCATCTATTTCCACAGATAACCCATGGCTTTCCTCGTCCAACAAAACAGTTTCCCGTCTCACTGACTCAAGTAGTTGCCTCGTTGAATAGTGATGCCCAGTGTAAAAGTGGTTTGATTTGTACTACAGAAGCCGAAGTTTCTGCTCTTTCTCTCATCTTGCTATAACTATTCTTAATCATGCATATTTTTCGTATTAGCTAATTAAATTAATTACTGTTTATATCATCCAAATGATTGCATAATAATAGAATTAGAGCTGAATAACAGGAAACATTACTTAATTATATACTATTAAAATAGTTGTGAAAAATAGAAAACTGTATGTTTTCTTTCTGTACTATATATAAAAGAATTTCGTAACTACAAACTTAAAATATATATTTGAGAAACACTCCTTCACCTGGTATGCAACGTTTACTAGGTACATAAGCGGTCACTCGTTGCGTTGATTGTTTGGGTAAGAGTTTGTCAAAAATGGATCTCATTTTACACGCAAACATCGTTTCTGCAGGTGAGAGTGCTGTTGGTGTGTTCGGGTTGGTTGTAATTCTATACATGTGTAGAAATTGTTGAAGTGCTTGATCTGTTGGGGTCCATTGAGCCTTCTTCAGTGCTCTTTTAAGGGTGTCCACGTAGCGTTCCGCTTGTCCATTCGATCTTGGGGAGTGGTGATATGATTAATTTGGAACGTATCACAAAAACCTTTGAACTCTGCAGACGTAATCTTGGTTCCATTATCACTTACGATGCAATTGACTACACCGAAACGTACGAACAGTTCATGTAAGAAATTTATAGTCGTTCCAGTTGTCAGTCTTCTGCACCTCAACACCTAAGGCTGCTTTGTGAAACTATCGACTACGACCAAGTTTTAAACGCAATCGGTGGTGATTTAGTCGCAAGGGCACAGCCTGTGCACGAGTCTATCATTTCATTGATGTCCTTGTCCATATTAGGCCAGTAAACATCAAACTCTTCATACGATTTTTTCCAGGATTTCCTGTATAAAAATCCCGTAGAATTTGTTTTGAGGGCATTTGGGAATCACCACTCTTACGCCATATAGTAAAACCTCATCGCAAAGCGAAAATACTTCCGGAATATTGTCTTTTGTGGCGATCTAATTTTTAATGTCACAAGTGAAGTCATCCTTGACTGCTTCTCTTTTAATCTCTGGTAGAGACACCGGGAAATGTCTGATTGTGTTGCCCATCATAGTTTTTATTTCTCCGTCCGTCCGAAGAGTGACAATGATGGAATCTTCGAACGGATCCCTTTCCAATTGTATCAGCCTATATAGGCTATCCGCATGGCGTATTATACTTAAATAAGATTTAGATAAATAAGATGGTTATTTTCCCTGATTTCCGTGAAATCACATGTTCAATATGCAGATATTTTCCTAAACGTCAAAATACACTGGTGGAGAATGATCTATTGATTTTAGCTTTACTGGTATTTTAAAATCGATAAATATTTATTATTTTATCATTATTACCAGCAGTGGAACATTTTGCTTTAAACAAAATCAAATACAAAAAAAGACACTTAAAAGGATCGTTTAGGCATCGGAAAATAGACATCAATTTTTCCGATTCCGATATCAATTCCGATACCCCCAAATCTTCTGAGTTTTCTGATATGTTATTTCGATTCTGATTAATCGTCGCAACGCTATATATATATATATATATATATATATATATATATATATATATATATATATATATATATATATATATATTGATTGTTGGGAGAGCTATTGGCTACACATTAGCAAACGTGTTTCAATGACCCCCTAGCAGGGGAAACCACCTCATCAGGCCAAAAACCATCCACCATATATATATATATATATATATATATATATATATATATATATATATATATATATAACCATCCACCACATATATATATATATATATATATGTGTGTGTGTGTATATACATATATATATGAAATTTTTGAATATATTTAAATGATATAATGTTTAAATATGTCCAAATGGTTACGAAACAATTATAACACAAAAGGAAATACACCATATGATGTTTCTATGCTATATTTTGCAAAAATATTATATACATGCTCGATTATTAAAACTAATAATCCTGAAGCTAAATTAACTGAGTCAATTAATATTAACCTTTATTATATTGGTATATGAATATGTCCGAAATTTAGATCTATAAAAATTTTGGTTAAAAATATTAATAAGCCGATCACTTAAGCTCGCAGCGCAGATCATAACGTTACAATTATTAGATCATTATTTCCGGAGATTACGACATTAAAAAAATAAATATTGAAAGTTCAAGGATGTTTCCGGTGGTTGGGATTGGCCTTGAGGTTAGTTTCTTGCTAATTGAGTCAGAGATGGCTTTGTGGCCGGGTTCGAATAAATCGACCGGTAGTAATTGTGTAATTATGCACTGATGATTCCCGAAAGGATAAAAGACTAGTGTCTGTAGGTATTAAAATTATTATTGTAATATATATATATATATATATATATATATATATATATATATATATATATATATGATGAAAATAATGGAAATAGTATTCCGACAAAATAGAAAGATAAAAAGGAACAAACCGTATGTGGTCATCAACGTTTCGTCTTTATTTCGAGACTTCTCTCTCTCTCTCTCTCTCTCTCTCTATCTATCTATCTATCTATCTGTATATATATATATATATATATACTCGTAAGGAAGCACGACATTAACCTGGGTTGAATGGCGAAAAAATGTTCCACCCTCCCATACATATATTGTCAACGAAATCGGTGAAACCAATCGATTTTCGATAAAATCGATTGGTTGCATGCTCTAGTTTATAATTCCGTTTCATTTATTTTAGCAAGCAATTCATTGTAGTCTACATTTCAAAGTAAATAATCAGTTGATTTTATAAAAATTATCTATAAATTATCGCTTCATTTAAAGTTTCAAATGCAAAAACCAAGTATCATGCTTCAACTGTGCTCGAAGCAGAAAAATTCCTTTCGGACGCGCTCCTGAATTATAAAAGAATACACTGTTGATTTTATACGGCGGGTCGTTCAGCTTGTGCGGTGATAAAACATTTCAAATGCCCTTTTGAAAAAATCGGACAAAATTTGGTTAAAATTGGACTTCTTTGATTAGTGAGAGTTTTTCCAATTATTATTTTTCGATACTTATCAGATCCATTACAATACAAAATTACATAAAGGCACTCCTAGAAACATTCAAGTGTTATATAAAGGAGTCTTATTAGTATTATTGTTCTTGTTGTTGTTAGGTCTTATTTATAGTGAGAGTCTTAGAATCTTAGAGAGAGAGAGAGAGATGTTGTAAGAGAGATTGTTCATGTTATAAAGAGATTCATATTTATAAAAAAGTTCATACTTAGAAGTGTAGAAGCTCTTTGAGTGAGGAGATAATGTTGAGACAGTCTTAGTGTTCATATTGTGTATGTAAGATGTGTATGTAAAGACATTTTATACCACATGATATACAAGACATATAATGACAATTTTCACTTTACCTTTTGGTAGAATTACAACACAAAGACGACGTTTATAAAAACACATGATGGGTTTATTTCCTCTACGACCGGTCGTGGATTTCTGAGTCAAGAATTCAAAGCTTCACATTCTAATATTCAAAGGTGACCGTCTCGCTTCTAGACGTTCGAATCCCATGTCTGGACTGTCGTCTGTCGTCCTCAGTCTCCCTCTGACTCTTTCAGTTTCTTTCCGCTTAACTCTGAAGTTTCTAACTATATCGAGAATTTCCCATTTTCCATGACATCATATCCATGTTAAAACATGTGTCTTCTTTCACGTGTTCTGGAAATGCGTGTCCAAAACTTTTTCCTTTGTTTACAAAAGGAATTTTAACCTATATTTCAGTAACCTATATTTCCAATATGTTAAAACATGTTTATTAAACTACTCTATAGTTGCATTCCTCAATTGAATTTTCATAACAGAATTGACAGCACACATTCTCTTCTTGACACTATTTTATCTCTAAGCTAAACATTCCATTTGCTAATTCTCTCTCGTAATCTATTTCTAAACTTAAATTACGAGGTTCGAATTTCGTCTATGCTATTTCATTTTCATTTTAACTAAATCTCTCTATTTTTATACTTAAATGAAAAGAGGACAGCCCTTATCATGTAACACAAGTATCCTCGTGTGATTTTTTTAATCGGCCCGGTAAGTGTATCAGAATGCTTGTAGGAATTTTTGACACCCCTAACACGAAACTGCGAATAAAATATAAAAAAACTCGTAAGTTCTCCGTTAAAAGTGGGTTGTTTATTTTCTTTATGGATTATACTTCCAAAATAAACTATTAAAGTGGTTTTAAAAGTAATAGAAATATTATTTTTTTATTTAAAAAAAAAAACAGTAATGAAACTAATTGAATTTTAAGAGTTCAGTATTTTCAATTTTTAAACTTTAAAAATCTATCGAAATTTTTCTATTGATTCTATTTTTACGATATTTTCAGGATCAGTGTGAAATGTTATTCTCTTTCCAATAAACTTAATATAATATTTTATAAAAACGTTTTTTTTTTAATTCACGCTCCCCCATTTTCAAGTGTCTATTAAAAAGTAAATAATTAATTTACTCACCGAAAATTAATAATTAATTTACTCACCAAAGTTTTATATATCACAAATTGAATATAGAAGATCAATAATTAATATATTGAAATTTAAAACAAAAAATGTTTTTTAGAAATTTACCAGTAATGTCTGAAGTTTAAAACCTTTTATTTTAAATCACGTTGTTTGTTTTTTTCTTTTTTTGTTGTTTTTTTAATGAAACCTTGGTCCTTGCTCCTTTAATTGTAAAAAATAGGGCTTGAATTACATTTTTGATTAGTTATAAGCTTGGAAAGACAGGGGGTCGAATTAATTCACGCCTCCCATTTTGAAATGTCTATAAAAAAGTAAATAATTAATTTACTCACCAAAGTTTTATATATCACAAATTGGCGATAAAAGAGCAATAAATAATATATTCAAATTTAAACCAAAAGAAGTAGAATTTTTTAGAAATTTACCTGTAAAGTTCGAAGTTTAAAACTTAAAAAAAAATCACGGTATTTGTTGTTGTTTTTTTTGTTTTTGTATGAACCTTGGTTCTTGCTCCTTTAATTGAAAAATATTAGGGCTTGAATTACATTTTTCGAGGAGTTATAAGCTTGGAAAGAGGGGGTGGAATTATTCAATATTTTTCACGAAATTTCTAACACACCTATCATCCCGGCCGTTTCTGAGTCCATGAGAAACGAACTCACACACACATACACACTCAGTTTCTTTTAAAGAGAGAGAGAGAGAGAGAGAGAGAGAGAGAAAGAGAGAGAGAAAGAGAGAGAGGGGGGAAGAAACAGAGACAGAATCAGAGATAGAGACAGCTAGACAAACACAGGTAGAGAAAGAAAATAGAGATAGGGAGAGAGAATGCGAGAGATAGATAGAAAGAGACTATGAAAAGGAACTTCTGACACTAAACACTATAACACAATGTCGTTCATCTGCACATTTGGTTGGCCTTCGATGCTCATATTTTTATTAGAAGTTCGACTAGCAAGTCCGTGTAATTAAACAAATAAACGAATCGGGGTTTTCTTTTTATTAGCTCTGCACGCAATTTCAACATACCAGGCCTCCATCAACAATTTATTAGTAGAAAAGACTGAGAGAAGGGGTATACAAATCTGAGAAGGTTTATTGTTCCAAGCCGCACGGTTACCAATATCTTGGTTGATACTGCTAATTATAGAATTGTCATGAAAATCACTTGTGATTCCCTCAGAAACAGGGAGTAAATGGAACTTGACGTAAGATTTCAGTCACGCCTTCTTCATCTTCTTTTTCTTCTTCTATTCCTCGTTCTATTCTTTCTTCTTTTTCTTCTTCTTTTTCTTCTTCTTCCTCTTCTTCTTATTATTATGTTTTTAAATCATATATATTTCTTTTTTCTTCTTATTATTATAATGTTTATAACGCCACCATTCGCCCATGTATGGAGTATTGCTGTCACATTTGGGCTGGTGCATCTGCTGCTAGTCTCTCGCTCCTAGACAAGGTTCAAAAGAGAGTCGCCAATCTGATAGGCCCTGAACTGGCATCTAAGCTTCAGCCTCTGTCCCATCGACGAAACGTTGCATCCCTTTGTCTGTTCTACAAGTATTTTAATGGCGAATGCTCTGACAAACTGCAGACACTTGTGCCCCACGACGTAGACACCCTCGACAAACCCGACAGACAGTAGAGATCCCTAGATGTAGAAAATCTTTCTACTCCAGTAGTTTCTTCCCCAGAACCGCTAGACTCTGGAATTCCATTCCAGGCCCCTGCTTCCCCAACTGTACTGACATGCAGAAGTTCAAGTGTAACGTGAACCGACATCTCGCTGCCAAATCCCAACATAGTTGCCCAGTAGTTGCTGCCCCAGATAGTAGCCCCCTACACCACAGTGGCAATATACCTTGTTTGGAGTTAAAATGTAATAAACCTGGATATGCTAAAGAATGTTGTGATTCCCTCTTACAATCAGGTTACCAGAACCTAATCTTGCAATCAACTGCCAGACCTATGTGGCCACGGTTCTAAAATGGCTTACTAGTATTATTATTATTAGGAGCTATTAAGTATTTAAATTATCATAATTATAATATACAATATTTAAATTGTTATGATTATTATTAGGAGCTATTAAATATTTAATTATAATTTTATTATTAAAATTATTTATTAGGATCTGTTAAATATTTAAATTATTATAAATTATTATAATATATAATATTAAAATTATTATAATTAATGATATTAATTAAGTATAATTAAGAGTTCCTATATACTTAAACATCAGGTACGGACCGAAATAATTGTAAGCAGGTGTTGCAAATAAAAAAAACTGTATATTAAATGACCAATAATTGTCTATAAAGTGTTACATTTTAAGATATATATATATATATATATATATATATATATATATATATATATATATATATATATATTTAAACAAAGTTCCTGATTTCAAAAAAAGAAAAGCTAAAAGGTAACTATCTCTCTATATTTTTAAATCATATTTATTATGTAAATTCAAAAATACATTTTTTTTTTCTACTCATTTCTATCTCTAACCCATATTAATTTTCTTATAAATTTTAAATCCAAACCTTTTATTTCAATTTTTTTCAGATTCATTTGCCTTACTTTTAATGCTAGGTTTATTTATGGTGTCTTTTAAATTCAATAAAAATCCTCCTAAATTTGCTGATGAGGAGACCGTGCTTACCAAAAAAAAAACTATATATAATTGTTCTACATAACTTCATGTATACTACAATAAAAAGCACGGATTTCCGAAACGATCGTACAGATAATTGATTTTGTTGTTGTTCCTTCTTATGAAACTG
Organism: Euprymna scolopes; assembly: GCF_053919585.1. Lineage (NCBI taxonomy): Eukaryota > Metazoa > Mollusca > Cephalopoda > Sepiida > Sepiolidae > Euprymna > Euprymna scolopes. The sequence goes on along the minus strand of NC_136496.1, from coordinate 8,685,515 downwards.
ATTTTTAATTTGATTGAAATTTGATTTTTAATTTAAAAATTTTTTTTTAATTTTTGAATTTTAAATTGTAAATCACGTTACTTAATATTGAATTAGCTCTAGGACATTTAACTATCGAGCTTATTATATATCTAAATTACAACGAGCACTTTCTATTTCCTGTATTTTAATTAAACTAGTAATTTCACTGTTACATTAAACTACACTTAGCTCTTTAGACTATTGTTCTAATCTCCTTTAAATTATATATATATATATATATATATATATATATATATATATATATATATATATATATATATATATATATATATATATATAATTCGTAATAACCAAGACAACAATATGGATCAGGTTATTTTTAACCATTTGGAGAAGCTGAAACATTATCTCGAAAATCGCTAGTATATATATATATATATATATATATATATATATATATATATATATATATATATATATGTATGTATATATGTATATATATATATAATATATATATTGCCATCCACATACAGTACTGTTTCGGAGTATCACAACTCATCAGTGCGGCTAGACAAACATCTTCCCCCACAAGACGCCGGTAGTCGAATGGAAAATAATGAGACAAGCTACCACATGCAGACATTTAGACGACCCATGTAAATTATGCCTCCATGAAAAATTTTCTATCCTGTACTTTAAAGAACCTCAAAATCTATTAAATTGTAGGCGGGAAATAGCAAACAACTGTGTTCACAAAATAAAACTTACTCTAGGATAGCGATACAAAATAGCTTTAAAACTAACAATAACAATAGAAAACAAACAAATAAATAAATTAAATAAACATGAATATACATAAACGATCACACACATATATGTATATATATATATGTGTATATATATATGTGCATGTAAGTGTGTACACATAGGTATATTTATATGTATAAAAAAAAGGAGAACGTCTACCTAAAACCACTAACCTTGTTCTAAAACAGATCCTTTGTTTGATAAAATGCATGCCCATTGGCTGATAGGAAGGGGCGCGGTGGATACTAAAAAGCTGATTGGCCAACTAGAAATCCTCAACATATATAAAAACAAGAAGCAACCACATAATTCGCGCATAAGCCTGACGAATCCTATAGTTGGATGAAACGCAGAATATTCAGTGTAGCTTAATCGCCATATATATTTTATAAATTACTATATATATATATATATATATATATATATATATATATATATATATATATATATATATATATAATCAAACATTCGGGGATTTTTACTTAAATCAGTAGTTTTTCATTAAATCATTACTTGTTTCGATAGACAGGGGAATTAATTATCCTATAAAAGCAACTTGTAATTACTTAAGTAAAATTCCCCGAGGTGGAAACAAGAAAAACATATTTAGATCTCCTAACGTATTCAGCCATGTGTGACTGTTTTGTTTACAAAATATTTTTTCCTATATATATATATATATATATATATATATATATATATATATATATATATATATATATATATGCCGTTTTAAGGCAAAGGCCTGAAGAATTCTCACGAAAATGAAACGCGGAATATTCTGTAATATAATTGCCATACATATTTTTTTTAATAACTTATTTTGTATATATATATATATATATATATATACTAGCACGGGCGCCCCGTGTTGGCCGGGTGTTTGGATGTGGATGTTGAGCCAAAAAAAAGTGGTAGTAGGAAGGCAGGCTCCAACCCGTACCGCAAAATAGGAAAAGAACGGAGTAAAACCTAACGTTTATGCTGTTACGACTACCGCCAAACACGAAGCGACATTTTTTTAAAATTAATGCTAGACAATCAAAAGGAGAGGATAACTTTAAAAAATATTGGCGAAGAAAATGACCCCCTCTGTAGAAAAGTGCCTAGTTGAAGGGAAAGATATTAATGTTTTTAGCAAATTTTTCGATATTTGTCGTGTGAAAGATCGAACTTTAAAACGATACTGATCTTGGTAAAATCCGTCGCCTCTATTGAAAGTTTAGGGCAGACATGCAAACATACATACATACATTTATATATTGGTAACTAAAAATTTTCGAACCAACCTGATAAAAAATCTTGCCCTATCTCTGAATACCCTTTATGTAAAATTTCAAATATTTAGACCAGAAATTGTCTGAGTAATTTGGAAGAGACCGCAGAGGTCAATTGTTTAAAAATTTGACCCCTATTATAACCCCTTGAAATTTATTGTTTTGGGCTCGAATCAAGTTTTTAAGTTAGATCCATGTCCAAGGAACCTATATCTAAAATTTCAAATGCGTAGACCCAAAATTGTGGGGGGGTAGAGTTCTCAAAGGTCAAATCGTTGAGCTTTGACCCCTTAATCGGCAGATTTCTTGCCAAAACCGGATTACATCGATTTTCCCAAATCTCAGTAACCTGTATATAAAATTTCGAGTCTGTAGACTAAAAATTGAGAGAGTTACTTCGTATGGAAATGTACACAGACACACAGATACACAGATACACACAGAGACACTTTCACTTTTATATATATATATATATATATATATATAAATATATATATATATATATATATATATATATATATATATATATATATAGTCTGTTTATTATACAGACATTATTGATTAGATATGTGCATACATTTTTCAGTGGGGTCCGAATTCAAGGACTGCACTTCATCAGACCAGAAAAGAATCGATATTGAAACGGGTGTCCACACCACATAGGTTTTTGTAAGATATTTGGTTGCGATCTACGTTCCCGGGGAAAAAGGGTGTATAGATTGTGAAAGTGAGCTGAAAGATTTTTTGAAGGGGTGGTGGGCGGGAAAGTCGGATACTGTTTCCCGTGTTTAAGCCGCTACCCCCCTTCCGCCCACCCCACCAAAAAATACCCTACTGCTTACATTTACAAAGCATACGCCCCTTTTTCGCCAGTAATGTAGATCGCACCTAAATATCTTATTAAACTAATGTGGTACTGACACCCGTTTCAATATCAGTTCTTTTTTGTGTCTGATGAAGTGTTGTTTCTGAATTGGGACTTAACTGAAACATGTATGCACATATGTAGCCAATGATATTTGTATAATAAACATACTATATACCACCTCTCTTCTGCATTGAGCACTCTTTAATAATCACTCGAGATTCATTAGATTTACATATAGGAACCAATCAATTCAACCAGTATATATTATTATGGTTATTATTAACGGTTTAAGTTATTAACACAAACTATAACTCTTTTTTTTACCTACGAGGAATGTTTTAATTGGCAATAAAGTGCTTTTAGTTTGATATAAAGTGCTTCTATATATATGCATGATATGGAGTTATTTAAATTGGATATGCAGTAATAAATAGGTTTTATTGAGTCTTACTTGTCAACTTGAAATAACACTGGAAATTGTATTGTAGCTCAGAGCATAATTTTTTTTTCTGTTTTCTCTTACTGTTTTTTCAGACATATCTATTTCTTTTCCTACTGAAACCACAGCTTGATTTGCTTTTCAGTAAGGTCGTTAATAACCGAACAAGCGAAAGCCTCGTTTTCGATTCTAATAAATCTCCGTAATCTAACTCAATCTCAGATTGGCTTATATTTCAGAAACATCAACGCTTCTTTTTAATTTATTTTGATGTCACTTTGTATTGTCATAGACTTTTATTCGTCTTTTTTTTATTTTCTTTGTAAAAGAAAATTTTCTACGCAGTAAAAAAAGCGATTCAGCCATGTTTAGATTTGCTAACGAATTAAAAGGATACAATATGGCGGTCGGGAAGACAAGGTCAAAATTGTGACATCTAAAATGGCGTACTTATAAATAGTGGAGCAGCTTAATGTGGTTTTTTGCCAGAATCGTTCATTTAGTGATACAAGCATGAAATTTAGCATCAATAGTCTCTGTAAGTTACTTTTTCAGAAAAAAGTGCTGGCCATAAAAATTCCAATATGGCGACCATTTTTTTCAAGATGGCCGCCAGCAAACCACAAATTTCCATAAACGTTCATTTTTACCAACTTTTATGCCTAAAAAGGACTGCTAATGCAAGGATGACAAAGTGGATAACCTGTTTTTGCCTATAAAATGCCCCAAAAAGGCTTACAAACCATGCTAGCCATCCTGAAGAAATCAGGTGTTCTTAATTCCGTTACCTTCCTCACTCCATACAAGCCCCTGAATCAACCCATTGAGAAATTGTGACCAAGGCGGCACATCTCACGAGGATCAAATTAAGTACCACCGTTTTTTCCACAGAAGGAGAATTTTGCAGAATATTATGACGAGAGTGTATGTCGCTCACTACCAGGGCACACTGGTAACAGACACTGCTGTGGAACTCAGCATGGGGTTCAATATCAGCTAAACTCCAGTTTAGTATCCCAAATGCTATCTAGCCAGCCCCTAAGGTTGGATAGCCGCACCTGGATTGACAGGATGTGCCAGAGCTGAGCCAGGGATGACAGGGGCTTTATTGTTATCCGGATGGTGTACAGATCGCACAGGATTTAAATGATATTGGATGAACGATCGGGTTAGGTGTAGGGCAGCAGCATGAACCTAACTGTATCCCATACATCAAAGTGAGCAAAGGTGGTAAGGTGGTAAAAGGATAAACCCTCGGCCTACACCACTTCAACGACTCTTACGATGGATGCCAAAACTAGAAAGCAAACTGACTGGAGTAAATGTTGCCTTTGTCAGGTTGACAAGAGATGAAACTCTAATTTCACCTCTTAGCTCATTCCAGAGGAAACAGGACTATGCTGGATATACGAAAATTGCAAAAAATGTGCCTTTGTTTTATGCCCTTAATGATATGCCAATACCCTTTAATCCAGCACGGTTAGATGAAGGAGAAGGCATAGAAGCCACACGAAATAAAGCAAATATCACCAAAGCTGTCGACTATTGTTCAATAACACAAAGCTGTCAAGAGGACAGAAAAGGAAAATAACCCCCAGTACATCAGGCACAGAAGAGAACCGTGAGAAGAGACAAAGGACCTCAGACCCTCCAGAGGTACAGTGCTTCTTATGTGAAGAAGAGGATGAAATATCAAATTTAAGACAAGCAATGACCATGCAACTGAATGAAAGGCTTAATCAGTGTGCCCGGACCCTAAACAATGGAAAGCTCCTAGCAAAGTTAAGTGCTGGTGATGTTGTTGCCCAAGAGCTGAAGTATCACCCTCGATGCTTGGCATAATTATACAACTCAGAGCGAGCACATCTTAATGTCATGAAGCAAGAGGAGAATGACAGCGGTCAAGGGAAAGACGTTTTCCCCCTAGCGTTTTCAGAGCTTGTGATCTACATCATGGATATCATGGTTACCGGTACAGAAACAATACCAGTGATATTTCGACTTGCTGATCTAGCCTCACTTTACAAGCGTCAGCTGCAACAACTAGGTGTGGAATCCCTAGAGGTCAATTCTATCAGATTAAAAGAGCAGTTACTCTCTAGGATCCCTGAGCTTGAAGCACATAAGAAAGGACGAGATGTCCTTCTTGCATTCAGAAAAGATGTAAGCACCATTCTATCTGATGCTAGCAAGTACAGTGAAACCATTCATCTGGCTAAAGCTGCTGATATCATCCGGAAAGAGATGCTGGCTCACAAGACAAAATTCAGACAGGCGTTTCAAGAAGGGTTTGGAGAGGAAGCCGTTCCCCAGGCACTTCTGCAGTTTGTTTGCAGTATTGAGCATGTGGTGGACATAAGGTCCCATCTGAATCATGGTATTGTGCAGTCAGATGTGGCCATTGCTCAACTACTGCAGTTCAACTGTTACTCAAAGTACAGGAAAGGTTCGAAATCTCAAAGACATCCCAAAGACCGTGAAACACCATTTGCTGTTTATGTTGGAATGAAAGTTTTTGCAAAGACAAGAAAGAGACAACTGATCGACAAGCTGCATGAGAATGGAATAAGCATATCTTATGACAGAGTTTTAGAAATATCAGGACAGTTCGGTGAGACTGTTGTAAAGCAATATGTGGAAGATGATGTCGTGTGTCCACCAAATTTGAGGAAAGGGCTGTTCACAACATCTGCTGTAGATAACATAGATCACAACCCAACAGCAACAACATCAAGCACATCTTTCCATGGTACAAGTATTTCAATGTTCCAGCACCCAAGTTCAGATAATGTAGGAGAAGCACGCATCTTGGCCAATGTTGCAGAAGGTCGGACGAAGAAGGTCCCGGATCTTCCAGAGTCATATACAAATATTCCACCAGCCTTCTTCCGTAAGAAGAATCCAGAACCAAGCATCCGTGATGAGTTTTCACTTCCAGATCCCAGTCTTTTCCAAGAGGAGGTCAAGCTTGAAAATGAATGGTTGGAAAAGGTCCATAATACCACTGATGTAGATGGTTCACCAAATGTAACATGGTCTGCCCATCATGCAAGCAACCAAAGAGCAGAATTTGTGACTAGTATAAATGCTTTGCTGCCCCTTCTGCGAGATCAAGCACACAGTGTTGCCACCATAAAGCATGCTATGGACAAAATCAAGGAAACTGTGTCGTTCCTCAACCCAGGACAAACACCCGTTATAACAGCAGACCAGCCACTCTATGCACTGGCGAAACAGATACAGTGGCATTGGCCAGACATATATGGGGAGGACAAGTTTGTAATAATGTTTGGTGGACTATATATTGAAATGACAGCTTTTAAATCAATAGGGTCAATGTTAGAGGGCAGGAGATTGACTGGTGCACTTGTTGAGGCAGAAATAGCATCTTCAGGCTCTGCAGATTCATTTCTATCAGCTACAAATGTTACAAAGACTCGCCAAGCTCATCAGGTTACAGCAAGCAGTTTATTCAAGCTCTTGGAGAAAGGTTACAGTGCATATCTTGTTGAACAGGAAGACAGTGATGAGAAAACTGTCACCTTTGAAGAGTGGTGTGGCTTCCGCAGTAAAGAGAGTCCTCTGTTTCAGTTTTGGTTCTTGATTCTGAACATGGAGCTGACCATTCTGACACTGATACGTGCTTTCAGAGAGGGAAATTTCGCATTGTATCGTGAATCTCTGGCAGAAATGATACCCTATTTCTTCGCAAACAACAGTGTTAATTACGCACGATGGCTTCCAGTTCATCTTCGAGATATGATGAGCTTAGAGAGGCAACACCCAGAGGTAGTACAGCAATTCCAAAATGGAAACTTTGTAGTTCACAAATCTGACAGGCTTTTCTCATCAGTCGCCATTGACCAAGCCCACGAACAAAATAATGCTAGCATCAAAGGAGATGGTGGAGCTATTGGGCTGACAGAAGATCCAGCAGCTCTTCGAAGATGGATAGTGACTGGGCCAGAAATAAGGAAGTTGGTGGCCGACTATGAAACAGCATCAGGGAGTAAGGATGTGAAGAGTGACACTCGTCACCATGAACAGTCACCTGCAGCTCAGAAGACATTCCTTGAGAAGGTTCAAAGGCTCACCATGGTCCTAGAGGAAATGGGCAATCCATTCACTGAGGTGACAGGAGATCTGCTGACCCTTGACACAAAGTACATAGCAGAATCATCTGCGGCTGAACGTGTTGCTACACATCTTCAGAACGGGAAAGAACAGTTCAAAACGTTTATGGATAAACTTAACGATGGGCAATATTTCTACCAGTCCATCAAGAAGAACAGCATAGATTTCTTCAAAACGGTGACTGGCAAAAGCAAACAATCTGAGAAAAAACTGCTAAAGGAGGATTGCCACCTTTTTTCACGCCTTTTCATCTCTTGCCAAACTAGAGGTTGTGATCTACAGGAATTGTTCAAGCATGAGAACCAGTCGTTTCCCCCTCTCTCAGCAAGAATGGTAACCTACGTCCAAGTACCAAGTCAGATCTTGTGGAAATTCTTCAAGGGCAAGTCCAGCTTCCAGAGTCCAAGCCAGAATCTGATGTACTGATTGTTGATGGGGCTTCACTGGTGAATGCTGTTGCACCAAAAACACCAAAGACATTTGAGGAATATGCCCAAAACGATATTCTTCCCTTGGTGCAGAACTACAGCCACACTCACAAGAGAACAGATATCATTTTTGATGTATACCATAAGACCAGCCTTAAGTCAGAAGCTAGATCTAAACGTGGAAAGGCCATCAGGAGGAGAGTTACCGCAAAGAGCAAACCGCCTACAAACTGGAAGAGCTTCCTTCGAGACAGCACTAAGAAATCAGAACTCTTCCACTTCCTTGCAGATGCCATAGCTGAAATGACCACAAGCAATGCAGTCCTTGTGACTAGGGAGGAAATCGTTCTTACCAGTGCCAATTACACCAACTTCAGCTTAGAAGAATCGGCACCCTGTACGCATGAGGAGGCCGACACACGGATATTCTTACATACTTGGCATGCAGCTAAGGAGGGCTACAAGTCTGTACTGGTTGATGCAAATGACACAGACATTGTAGTAATTGCCATATCGATGAAGCCTTCTCTCACAGCAATTGGTCTTCAGGAAATGTGGGTGAGATTCAGCAATGGGGAACACACCAGGTGGATTCCTATACATGACCTTGTGTCCAATCTAGGACCAGAGAAATCCAAGGGAATGTTGTTCTTCCATGCCTTCACAGGGTCTGATGTTGTATTTTCTTTCAATGGCAAGGGAAAAAGACAGCCTTGCAGACATGGAATGTATTTAATGAAGTCTCAGCCACATTTGCAAAACTCAGTCTCAGCCCATCTGAAATTGAGGAGTCTGATCTACAAGCATTGGAGAAATATGTAATTCTCATGTATGATAGGTCCAGTGCAACCTCATCAGTAGATGACGCAAGACTTGACCTCTTTGCACGGAAGCAAAGGTCATATGACTTAATCCCACCAACTCAAAATGCACTCAAGGAACATGCCGAAAGAGCTGCCTATCAAGCAGGTCATGTTTGGGGACAAAGTGTCATACGTGATCCAGAACTTCAGTGTCCTTCAAAGTGGGGATGGTCAAAAGAAGATGACTCTTGGAACAGTGTGGACTTCACTGGAACCGATTTCAAAATGCTGCAGTGAACTGACAAAATGTGGATGCAAGACTGACTGTGGTGGAAGGTGCAAATGTAAAAAGACTGGGTTGCATTGTACTAAACTTTGCAGTTGCCCTTGTCAGGCTTCTACAGGAACACTAGAACACTGAACGAGCTTAAAGTGAGTAATATTATGACAACAAAACCAACTTAAGCTCGATAAACGCACTGTATTATACAATAATATGCTGAAATTTTTCAAAATTTGGACTCCTATGGCGGCCATCTTGGAAAATGGCGGCCATATTGGAATTTCAGGTGGCCAGCACTTTTTTCTTAAAATCTACTATCCAACGAATATTTATGCCAAATTTCATGCTTGTATCATCAAATGAACGATTGTTTGGGTAATCTGCTCCACTAAAAGGGTTGTGTATTACGAATAAAAAACGTTGTAATCGTTATCTTTTTGCTCATTCAGCGGCGGACTTAACCGCTCTAATGCATATTTTATTCGCTTTCCTACAGTCAGGAATTTATAAACTACATAATCCGTGGATCCTCTCAAGATATTTTGGAAAACTTTCTGAAACAAACAAACAAACACACACAAACAAAGAAACAAACAAACAAACAAACATACCAAGTTTGTATCTACGAGTCACATTATTTCGAAAAGATGTATAAAATTTAAATAAAACTGAAAAAGTGACGTGGAATAATTACTAAAAAAATAAGTTATGAAATTCGAAAATGCTATCTAGTGTTTTGTCTTTCTATGTAACATCAGATAAGATCAAAATAAAAAAAAACAAAAAAACAAATGCAGTTTTCAGAATATCACCAGACAGGTATCTCGATAAACAGATTCGTCAAATTGTCTTTTCTCCTAAAACACAAGTGATATAATATAACTAACTGGCCATCCGGCGTTGCTTGGCCGTACATACGCTTAAACATGACTTTTAATATATGCAGACTGCGTGTGTATTATTATAGGATCAATACTCTATTGAATATTATATATTACGAGGAATAATTTTCCCGGTGAACTAATTCGCAAAAATAAAATTAAACAAATTTAAAAAATACTAATGATGATTTCGTTCATCAAATTCTCTCAGTGTTTTTTTTTTTTTTTTTTTTTTACAATATCGCATCAGCTGAAGTTTGGGCTTGATGATGAATGCCCTGGAAAAGTCGATTCTGATTAATGTTTAGTTTAAAAATATGTAAACAGAGAAATGATTTCAAGCAATTTTAAATGGTACAACTTCTTTTATCGTAAATTGAATTCATTACTGAGAAAAAATAAAATAAAATTGTGAGGTACAGCCGGGCTTGAAGAGAGCATCATTCGATGTGCAATTAAATGCTCTACCACTGAGCTGCATTTCCAGATGATAATAAATCTTTCTTTTTTTAGAAGAAATGATTTGCTGGGATATCATTATTTCCCTTAGCCTGTGTAACGTAAAATATTCCCCTGTAACACTTCTTCATTTTTCTATAAAAGAGAAAGACTATTTTAAAGATAAGATTAAGAGAAAAGATTATTTTTAATATCGGATTTTTTTTTTCGATTTTCAAGACTTATCGGATGAATTCTGTACAGAAACTATCGAAGAACACTGCCAGATATATCAAGTAGCCTTGTGTTTAATTTGCAAAACATAGACTTAGTCAGTTCGAACCTAAAAGGAAGGAACTCACACACACAAAGTTAGTTTTAATAGTAGATAGATAGATAGATAGGTAGGTAGATATATCGGTAGATAGGTAGATAGATAGATAGATAGATAGATAGATAGATAGATAGATATACAAACAGACAAACAGAGATAGAGATAGAGGTTGAAGATATACTATGGAAGAATAGTCGCCATCTTTAGTAAGAACTGTTTGTGTTGGAATCGAGATAGAGGACGGTGCCAATCGTTATCATAAAGTTCCAAGTGGGCCTATAGAATTCGTCACACAAGTCACATGCAGTGTAATTAAGAATATGTAGAGAAGTAAGTTTTGCTGATCATTTCAATTTAGTATGGGGGCAGTGGAAATTGACAGTCTGAAATGAAAAATTATGTGCAATGAAAAAATATTCATGTCGTTAATAGTTGCGTGCATAGCTCGGTAATCTAGGCCAATCACTGTAATGAACGATAAAATTCTCAAAGCCATGCATTTAGCATCTCTGACTTAATGAGTGTTGCATCGATCCTATCAAAAGCCGAAGTCAAGTCGGGCACAGTGTATAGTCGAAAGGGTAGATGAAATGCCCGTTGATAACTTCCAATTCAACAAGTTTATACTAACGCTTGTTGCCCCAGAAAATACGTCATGATTCCATTTCCATTTAAGGAAAACTGTTTTGTTTTGTTGTTGTTGTTGTTTTTTTGTTTTTTTTGTTGCAGACCATCTACTTGGCCAGTTCTGTACAAATCGAAAGAGCGATAGTAAGAGCGAGATTGGAGATGCGTTGCTGTACAACTCATGCTCTCTAGCGATCGAACTTATGACAACAAGACCATTGCCAGCACCCTCAAAATGCAAATCCGGACGGTTCAACCCTTGAGAGTTCAGCGCAACGAAGTTTCTGGCCACAGTTGTGGTCTTTGGTGTGGCTTCAAGTGAGGGCCACATAATGCCTCCTAACATCTTCCAAGTCAGCTTGAAAGTCAACACCAAAGTCTAACTGAATGTGCAAAAAAATGCTGTGATTTCCTGTTGCAATCGGGTGGCCGCTGGCAGACATGTGTGTGGCAGCAGGATTGGCATCTTTTTACTTTTCTCTCACTACACCTCCCTCCTCCCTAGACCTGGACCTGCTGAACTAATTTGTTTGGCCATCCGTCGAGAACATTGCATACATGACCTCTCACATCACCAAAGCTAGCCATTCACCGAGTATTTGCTCGAGGCTGAAGGTGGCTACATTGAATAGATATCAGATCATAATCAAGTTACCTTAATTGTTTTTTTTTTCAATAAAGGTTGTTTTTTTTTTACACGGTGGTCACCACTCATCAAGGCCCGGAAGCCACTCGGGGATAAGGGTTATTGCAAGTACAGTACGTTAGTGTGGAGATTTAATGAAGTGTTTACTTAAGGGGGCGGTTCATTAGGAATTTGTTTACGTTGGACTTGAAGACATCCAGGTTGTAGTCAGGTGTGAAGCACGCACACAGAACAGAGTTACACAGGAGTGCAGTTCTAAGAAAGAAGCTTTCTTCATGGAATCTACGTTTTGATTTAAGCACAGATAAAGCGTTGGGAAAATTATTGACGGTGGTTTCAGCTAGACGAGGGTTTTTAGTGAATGATGGCGAGGGGGGATCAGAGATTGGAGTTCAGACGAGCACTTGCCATGGAAATAACGATAAAACAAGGATATGCTCGCAACGTCTTTTCTGTGGGAGAGAGGTGGCAGGGTATAGAAAAGGGCATCCCCCACTAAGCCACGAAATCTATTTTGTACTCTGTCAAGGCAGGATAAGCTGTTTTTAGCAGCTCCTGCCCAGATATAGCAGCAGTATTCCCTCCTTGGATGTACTTGGCTTTTATATAGATAGAGAATTGCATCTGTAGGGAGATATCTTCTGGAGCGGTAGAAGGATCCCACCATCATTCCAGCGACCTTAGCAACAGACTTGATGTACATGTTCCATTTCAGATCAGGAGTAAAGGACGAACCCAGAAGCTTATCAAAACATGGGGCTTCTCCTAGACGAGAGCCATGCATTTCCATTGATGCCAGATGGGGATCAGAGCGTTTATGATGTAAAGATAGGAGTTTGGTTTTAGATGCATTAAAGGTAACCAGCCACATCTTCCCCCACTGAACCACTCGTTCCAGATCAGAGGAGAGAGAATCAAAGTGAGCTTTGTCATTTACAGCCTTTGATGTGTTGCCGTAGATGGTCGTGTCATCAGCATAGATGTCAACGAATGATTTAAGTATGTGTTTAGGGAGGTCATTGATGTAGATCAGGAAGAGAGTTGGGCCCAGGATTGACCCCTGAGGGACTCCAGCATTTATATTGCAGGCCTCCGATTTTTGTCCATCTACCACTACTCTTATGAGCCTATCAGAGAGAAATGATTTAATGATTGAGAAAACATTTCCAGTTATACCGTAGCTGGAAATCTTGTGAAGTAGGCCTTTATGCCGTACCTTGTTGAAGGCCTCTGATATGTCAAGAGCAATTGCCCTAGAAAGGAAGCCTTTGTCAAGAGATTCACTAATCCTGTGAGATATAACTGTTAGCACATCTTCGGTAGATCTTGCAGAACGGAAACCATATTGTGTGTCACTAAGAAGGTTATTTCTGCTGAGGTGGTTCACTATTTCTCTATTTAATATGGATTCCAGCAATTTACTCATCACGCAGGAGATTTATTGGTCTGTACTGAGAGGGAGATAACTTATCACCTGAATTCTTAAATACAGGGCATACTGATGAGGTTTTCCAGGGAGTCGGAAAGCACGCCCCCTTAATGCAACGCTTAAAAAGTTTCGTAAGTATGGGAGCAAGTTCAGGTTGAAGCTTTTTTAACACTATAATTGGGAAGCCGTAAGGGCCAGTTGCTTTACTGGAATTAAGGTTCTTGATTAGCTTGGCGACCTCATGCAAAGGTATTTGTATGTTACCTAGCTTGTTCTGTGTTATAGGAGGAAATACAGGGAGTTGATGGCCTTCGTCGTATAGGGTAGAATTAGCTGCAAATTTTTTTGCAAATAGTTTGGCCTTGTCTGATGCTGACGAGATGACCACTGGTCCATTGATAATGGTTGGGATAGAACGCACACTTCTGTTCAGGATCCTATTTGTTATTTGCCAAAACTGGTAGGAACCAAGCCGCTGATCAGCTACTTTGGATTTAACAGACTTGGCATATAGCCCTGTTACATGTTTTATTTACTCTTTTACAGTGGTTGCTAGCGTTCCTGCAGCTTTAGTTTCAGTGCATTTATTACGTTTGTAGCTATGGAGAAAGTGATTTCTGTGCGCGATAGCAGCAGCACATTCAGGGCAGAACCATGGTTGTCAGGTTTTTATTGGAATTTTTTAGATGGTATGAATTCGTCTATGCCTACAATTAACCATTCGGTCAAATCTGATACTATAGAGGACACATCCTTTTTAAAAATGTAGAGGTAGATCGGATATGAATATACAGAGCATATCCCAGTCAGCCATAGAGTATCGGTATACAGTACGGTGGAGGGGCATGTCAGGGGACTTATTGCATTTCGTTTTTATCTTAACTGATACGACGGAGTGGTCGGAAGATCCTAGAGGAGAATGAACGGAGCATGAACATAGCTCAGGGGAAGTTGAGAGAAAAAGGTCTAGGAGGCTTGCATATTGACCGGTAGTATCGGGCACACGGGTGTGTTCGCGAACAATCTGAGTGAGATCATAAGCAATGGGAAAATTATGACAAAACCTCCCATCATCGTCTCTTCTTATTTGAATGGGTCAGCCATTCCACGTTATGGACGTTGAAATCACCACAGATGTGGATATTAGCCGAGCGATGTGCAGACATGATCTGGTCTATTTTCTCAGATATACTCTTAAAGATAGTAACTCCGCTGTTATGGTGCCGGCAGAGGGCAAATATAAATGCAGTGGTGTAAGCAAGTGCAACCCGGAGGCACATATAAGGTAAATTAGGATCTTCTCTAGAGATATCCCTGCCACACGGGAGGCCATCTTTAATGTAGACACATATCCCATGCCCATAGCGATCTTGGGGGTCAGATTTAGCTGTTAAGTTAGAGTATCCGTTAATTATGAACTCATCTAGGGAAGTGGTCGGTCCTATTCCAGTTTGGCTTAGAAAGAATATGTCGGGTTTCGTCTCCTGTAATTGGGTTTCAACCTCTGGAAGGTTAGAACGTAGACCCCTGATGTTGGAGAAGGAGACATGCTAGTAGAGGTCTACGTTGGAAGATGGGGTTCACGGTTTAATCAAGTTTTTATTTTAGATATAATTCATGTTGAGGTTTTGGGATTTGTGGAACAAGTCGGCATACTTGGTTAGAGCAGGATAGAGAGGGAAAGGAAGAGAGAAAAAGAAAGGATTTTTTGTAGCACATGAAAAGGTAAAGCCGTAATAATTACCCACTAGTATGGCATCGAGAGGCCCCACCAGAGGTCCAGAATCCATTCACCAAATGGCAATACAGCAGTCCCAGTACTTTGCGCCTGCTGATAGGACAGCCTCATTAGTCGTTTATCCGAGGTTCGGGTCCCTGACTATCAGGCGGATAACCTCAACCCAGACAAAGCGTTTACCTCCAGCACCCTTACTAGTGACATGGCCACAAGGATAGACATAGAAACATAAAAAAATTCCGACATCTCAGACTACTGTTCACCAAGTACTACCGACCTTTAAAGCAGCTTTTTCTTCACCCTTTGTCAGAAAAATCACTCATTTGAATGAGGACTGAGGGACAAAAAAAGGAGAAGCTGCCGATAACACATCCACTGTATTATCTAATCGCCATTAAAAATACAAATAAATAAATAAACAGGGAGAATGGGGAATGGGTAAAAGGGACTTATTAATATCTACTTAGTAAAGTCCGGCGCTAAATTATCAATTCAGGACACTTTTGATGCTAATCACCCCTCCCATATTAATGGGTGGATGTTTTGGCGTTATCCATCTCGAGTTTGAATCATTCGAGCTTCACATCCAATAATGAACTTTTATCAATTTGTGAAGTCAGCTTAACATTAATTTACATTTGAGTATAGATAATTATTCAAGGTTTTAATTTTGGAGGTTTGTTTAGATAATTATTCAAGGTTTTAATTTGGGGGTTTGTTTTCATATAATATAAGGTTTTAAAATAAAGTTGTATTTTTTTTTCTTCAAGTCTATAAAGTTATCTTTTCAGCATTGGTACCTGTATAAGCATAATCTCCAGTAAATGTCATCTTGATATCTGTTTCTAATGTATGTTCTCAAGTAAAAATGAATGTTTGTAAGATAAACTCGAAATGCGTATATATGTTCGTCTTTACCATTATAATAGAAAGAGGAATACCCAGTAATGCCAAAATGATTAAAAGGGTTTGTAGGTCATAAGTTAGTTTAAATCACTCCTGGGAGTTTACTAGCAGAATACATTTTAAGTTAGCAAGATTGTCTATTTTATAGAAGAATGCTCCACACGTAATATGAAACGACTAAAGCTCATTACATTAAATAATACATTTCAGCAATATCTTGAATACACTGGCCAATATAGTTGTCAAATAAAAAAAAAATATTATATCAGAAAAATGTAATTTTTAATGTAAAAGCAGTAGTTTAGAGAACATGGATTTATTATTAATTACATGATGAATACTCTCGTTGACTATGTTGTTGAGTTTATAGTTGCGAAAGTTTTTTGTAAACTAACCACACTTTTTCATACAAAAGCGATTCTCAGTCAGTGCAGTGGCTGACACCAGAGAGAGAGAGAGAGAGAGAGAGAGAGAGAGAGAGAGAGAGAGAGAGAGAGAGAGAGAGAGAGAGAGAGAGCAGTCACTAGACTTCAGGTTTTACATCAGAATTTTACTTTACCTAAATTTAACTTTACCTTAATTTTACTTTACCTACATTTTACTTTACGTTAATTTTACTTTACCTACATTTTACTTTACGTTAATTTTACTTTACCTACATTTTACTTTACGTTAATTTTACTTTACCTACATTTTACTTTACGTTAATTTTACTTTACCTAAATTTAACTTTTCCTTAATTTTACTTTACGTACATTTACTTTACCTACATATGTTTACCTAAATTTCACTTTACCTACATTTTACTTTACCTACATTTTACTTTACCTAAATTTTATTTTACCTAAATTTTACTTTTCCTACATTTTACTTTGCCTAAAATTTATTTTACCTAAATTTTACTTTACCTACACTTAACTTTACCTTAATTTCACTTTACCTACATTTTACTTTACCTTAATTTTATTTTACCTAAATTTTACTTTTCCTACATTTTACTTTACCTAAAATTTATTTTACCTAAATTTTACTTTACCTACACTTAACTTTACCTTAATTTCACTTTACCTACATTTTACTTTACCTTAATTTTATTTTACCTACATTTTTCTTTACCTAAATTTTACTTAACCTAAATTTTACTTTACCTTCATTTTACTTTACTTTAATTGTACTTTACATACATTAAATGCATGTCTTAGGAAGAGTGAAGATACACATCTCCAAGTAGATTAAAGATGACCCATATAAAACCTCTAAATATATTCCTACATCGCTTAGTATTCCTAAAAGTCACCTATCTTGTACCGGCCAAAATCATCGGTGCTTAACTTCAGTTATCTGGTGAGAACTTGTCTGTCAATGTGATTTTACCGTATGTGTGTCACACATACAATGTGGCATACACACGTAGCCGGAGTATTAACACTGAATGTTGGAATCCAAATAACTTGCAAATGTCAGCAACGGTAACGTATGTCTTGTAACTTAAGCATATGAACGTACGAAGT
Organism: Euprymna scolopes; assembly: GCF_053919585.1. Lineage (NCBI taxonomy): Eukaryota > Metazoa > Mollusca > Cephalopoda > Sepiida > Sepiolidae > Euprymna > Euprymna scolopes. The sequence continues at coordinate 8,667,984 of NC_136496.1, read as the reverse complement.
AATGTTCAGGAAGAGACACTCTTTAGGATCAGCTAATCAAATCAGCATGCGTTTTAGATTAATCTTATAAGGTTACTAATATTACACAGCGTTCCCTGCTGTACATGGCTCGACTTCGTCTCTGGTTGCACGCAGCACTCGTATAAGATCAGATTGCCTAAATACTTGCTCTTGAAATTTGCATGTTCATTATCTTGATTACTTTGGATTACCGCGTTATGCGCGCAGCTTACAACAGCAGTATGAATATGGTTGCATTGCACATACTTTTTTAAAGACTGTTAATTTCCGGACCCGCCTCCTAAATCGGAAGGATCAGCAAGGCAAACGTTTATACTTTATTCTTAACTACATTGCCTGTGGCTTGTGTGGCAAGTTCTCATGACTTACTTTAGATCGCTGATCGCCGTGAGATAATGGTTGATATTATCTTAAAATTTCCATTTAAAAAAAGCATGCTTTCAGGGCTGTACATCTAAACGATGAATTTGAATATACAGAAACTATATTCAAGAACTTACAATATCCCCAATACTTCCTACTTAACGCTAAAAAAAGGCCTTAAAAATCTATCAAAACCGAGATCAAAACCAACCCCATGAAAACGTAATACACAATAGAAGGCTAATTGTTCCCACTAACGATAAAAATAATAACATTTATAAAAACCTTAACAAAATCGGCTTTCAAATAGTACAGAAAACCTCCCTAACGCTAAAAGATTTAACTCGGTAATCTAAAACTAACAATATTAAACCATTAACACAAGCCAGACTTGATTGTGGCAAGATATACGTAGGAGAGAGCAGCGAAACCTTGCTAAAAGATTATATGAACACAAAAGAGACATAAAGAATAACAATACACTAAATGCTCTTTTCGCTCACATAATGAAAAATGACCATCATTTCGATTTCGAAAATGCGACCCTCCTAAAGCATATACATAGTAGGTCAACACGCCCTCTGCTGGAATCTGCTCTAATCTTTAACGATACTAACACTATCAAACAGAGATACTATAATACAAATATACAAAAAAAATGAACAAATATATATAACAGAGAAAAGGATTTTTAAGATTTCTTCCCACTTATCCAAAATAATATTGCACGAAAATAATCTAGACGCTGGTTAATAAATATTTGTTCTTTTTTTTATATATTTGTATAATAGTTCTATTTGCATACACTCCCCAAGTATATATAACACTAAAAACATCGATCCTCTCGTTAAGAGATTCCACGTTAATGTGTACTGTATCACCTATCACAATAATTAATTTTAATGATATCGCCCGAGGTAAAATAGTGTTTATATGGCCGTGTATCAAATAAATCATATAGTATAGGTGCGTTTTCGACGTATTTCTGTTGAATCGTGGTGTTTTGAATGTGTACGTGGTACTTATGAAGTGCCTGTTGTGTTCTTATCATAACAGAGAATATGTATGTATGTATGTATGTATGTATGTATGTATGTAGGCGAATGAACTCTTTTTCTGGGTCAACGGCCAACTAGCACCGTGTATACCGTGTATATTTGTGTGTGTGTGTATATATGTGTATTGGGGTAGAGAGGGCTCCCGTAAGCCGTGGTGAAGGCAACCTTTCTAGGAGAAGCAAACCTCTGATTTAAAAAACCGTAAAGCGTAAGACCAGTACCCGCATATAGCTGGTCTGCAGTTTAATTTGTTGCTAGCTATCTTGCTCTTGCTTGTTGCTGGATCTCAACATTTTGAACCGAGAGAGAGACTTAGCTGTCGTACAAAGCTTAGACTCTGTAACATCATATTTGTATAGATACTCCCTCAGACATTTGGGCTCATGGATTTTAAATGTCTGAGGGAGTGGCACTCGTCTGACAAGACGTTGCAATCATCATGTATGTATGTATGTATTACGTTGATTTTGTTCTTGTTTTCCTCAGATCCTTCATATTTATTTTACGGCCCGGTACTCGTCTAGGTGGTTGTGCGAGTCAACATATATTACACGTAACATATACATGACGACATACCTGTTTCTGCTATTGCTTCTTCTGAGAGGTTTGCCAACCGTCCTTGGAGGAACTGTAATTTGTTTAAGAGAACATTTCAAGACAAGGCCCGAGAGGATGTGAGATTTTATGTATTTTATTCACTCCCACGGATGGGAGTGATCGACGATCTTTAGCTTGGGGCTTCTCTTCCTTCATGGAGAGCCCATTTTTTTTTTATCTCATCTGACTGTCTTTTTGTCCCAGGTCCAACTGCCAATTATGCATGCGCAAATCAGAACACTTTATGTGTGAGACGTCGCCTCTAGTTTCCGTTCGAATATTCCAGTGCAACTAACCAGGTCACGGAGTTTGACATGTTATCAAAAAATGACTTTAAATCTCTGTTGTCCTCACATCACTAGATAGATAGATAGAATGAATATGAGATATATACTTGGGTAATTAGATAACCCAATAGGTAGACAAAAAACAAACAAACAAGCAATCAACCCCTTCCGCCCGACTATTATAAAACAGAGCAGGCAATTCGATTCGATTGGAAAATAGACTATTTTACAACTTCGACTATTAAAAGCTAAGAACATTCGTCGATCCTCATTCAATCCCATGCAACAAGCACTGCTGCTATATATATATATATATATATATATATATATATATATATATATATATATATATATATATAAAAGTGAACGTGTCTGTCTGTCTGTGTGTGTGTCTGTCGGTGTACATTTCCCTACGCAATAACTCTGTCAATTTTTAGTCTATAGACTCGAAATTTTAAATACCGGGTACAGAGATTTGGGGAAATCGATGTGACGGGTGTCAGCCAGAAATTTGGCTGTTAAGGGGTCAAATTTCAACGATTTGACCTTTAAGAACTCTACCAAACTCCTCCGACAATTTTGGGTCTAGACACTTGAAATTTTAGATATAAGTTCCTTGAACCTGGATCTAACTTAATACGTGATTTGAGCCCGAAACTATAAAATTTAAGGGGTCATAATAGGGGTCAAAGTTTAAAAAAAATAACCATTTTTTTTGTTGTTTTTTTGCTTTTTTTGCACAGCATACACCTCCAAACACCCGCGCAACTCCGGGCACCCCTGCTAGTATATAAATATATATATATATATATATATATATATATATATATATATATATATATATATATGTATATATATATATATGTATAAGCCTGAGGAATCCTAGAGTGGATGAAACGCCGAATATTCAGTGTAGCTTAATCGCCATATATATTATATATATATATATATATATATATATATGTATATATATATATATATATATATATATTCAAGCAAATATTATTAAATACAACGGAGACATTTTGTCTTATAATTCTTTTTTTTAATTTTTCAATTTTTCGTATTGTCTTTTTTGTTTCAAAATCAAAAATATTAATAAAGGATCCATACATGTTGCTGTTACGAGCGCTTTCGATTCGTCCACGAATCATCATCAGGTGTTAAAAATACAGGATTGCGAAAATGAGGATTAAAAATGAAAACTAAAATGTATATAGTCAGTGATGAGTTAAAATAAAAGTCGATTAAGAATAAAAGTCGATTAAAAATTCGAGTTTTAAAACCAGCAAGTTCGTAAACACTATGTACGAAGTCCGTCCAACACGGACTACGCAAGACATTTCAGAACGTTACTGCTTTTTTGAAATGCAATGTCATTTATATTAGGTTGAAGAGTTCTAATGTACGACGCTTCAAGAATCTTTAATTTTTTTACATTATTTTCCCGTTGTATAATACGAAAAATTGAAAAATTAAAAAAAAGAATTATAAGACAAAATGTCTCCGTTGTATTTAATAATATTTGCTTGAATATATATATATATATATATATATATATATATATATATATATATATATATATATATATACATATACGCATCATGTGCGCTTGAAAGCAAAACATAATATTAGGAAAATAAACAACGTAATATTAAACAATAAATAAACAACGTAATATTAGGAAACTAAACGAATATTTTACTTATTTGAAATTTATAACAAATATATTTCAGAGGTATCCTCCATCTTCAGTGTGTTGTTTCTTTTTTTTCTTTTCTTCTTCCTTGCCATGTTTTAAATTTAGAGAAGAAGTCTGTAAACATATATATATGTATTTCTATATAGTAAGTTATAAAATTATATATGGATTAGGCCTGCCGAATTCTCACGAGAATAAAAAGTGGAATATTCTGTGTAGCTTAATTGCCATATATATATATTTTTTTATAACTTACTACCCAGCTTTACCTATGCATTGAGCACAGTTAAAGTAAATACTGAAAATGTCCGCATAACATTATATTTTCATATATTAATTTATGTGATTAAATGAAGCAGTCATATATATATATATATATATATATATATATATATATATATATATATATATATATATATATATATATATATATATATTAAGTGTTCCATGACGATTGAACTTGAAATAATTTTCTGGGAAAGTAGATATAAATACATTGTGTTTATAAATAAGTTGTATCATTTTTGCTTAATAAATGCGAAACATTAAACCAAGATAACGGCTAGCCGCCTTATTTCTGACTTAGCTGAGTCAAATGACGTCAGTATTACGTCATTCTATCTCACTAAGGAATTCCGGGGAGGTTTCGTGACGGAAAACACCGATTGCTAACGAGAAACAGTGCCAGCAACAGCTGGCATTATTTCCTCTTAGTTCGTGTTTTCTTCTACCCCAGGGTATTCAGTTACCTGCGTATCTACTTGACCTCATTTCTTGGCACCATCGCCAGATAAACACGTAAACAGCATCGGCACTGATTCATTCTTTTTCGCTTTCAGTTTTAACGCACCTTCCGATGCTATAGTATGACTATGTACGCACATACTAGCACACACGCAGATTTTTCTCTCCCACCCCCTATCTCCACGTGTCTTCCTACCTCTCCTTATATATAAATATATATATATATAGAGAGAGAGAGAGAGAGAAAGAGAGAGAGAGAGAGAGAAAGAGAGAGATGAGATATGCTATTTGTATTTTATGCGATACGTTTTGAATGAATTCAATTATTTACGAAATTGCATTTTTACCTAAATGCGAGTTGGGAATAATTTTCCCTTTAACTAATTTGTTACCACACCATGAGGAGCGGTATATATTATATTTTCAAAATATTATATATATATATATATATATATATATATATATATATATATATATATATATATATAGGGTGGCCGAAAAGTCCCAGGATACTATACATGTATTTTTAATAAAACACAGTATTTTTTAATGAAACACACAGAAAACATATAACATTTTCGGCAAATGTCCTGGGACCTTTCGGCCACCCTGTATATATATATATATATATATATTGTTCGTGCATTTATAAGCTACAATCAACATCCAAATGAATGCTTTGACGATAATTACGGTTTTCAAAAGGCGAACACTTAAAAGATACATCTAGCTTACTTAAAAATGCTAGGTTTATTCATGGTGTCTTATATATATATATATATATATATATATATATATATATATATATATATATATATATATATATATAAACACCCAATACTTTTGCTGATGAGGAGACTTTGTTTAAACAAAAAAATGTCAAAATTATTGTCCATGACTTAATGTCTATCGCAATAAAAACATCGTTTCCGAAACGATCGTACAAATAATTGACTTTGTTGTGTTCCTTCTCATCAAACAGATTTTTAATTTTTAATTCTAATTTTAATTTCAAACTATCATTCACATTATTATATATATATATATATATATATATATATATATATATATATATATATGTGTGTGTGTGTGTGTGTGTGTGTGTGTGCGTGTATGTGTGTGTGTAAATATTCCATTATCATAGCAAACATAAATTAATAAGAAACGAATTACCTGTTCTATAGTCGCTCTTTATCAGTTAAACGTCAGTAAATGTATTTCCTCTCCGCCCCCCCCAAACATAGCTGTCTCTTTATGGTCCAAATTGGCTATCTTATTCTATAATTAATAAAAGCAATGTTTAGAGAAGACTGTAAGATTTTTGTATTATAGTTTCTTTTCAAAATTTAAAAAAAAATGTGCAAGTGAATTGACGTTTGTTCCTCTATAATTAACTGGCAGGAGAAATAGTCAACTACCTCAGCAAGAATAACCTTCTTAGTGACACACAATATGGTTTCCGCTCTGCAAGATCTACCGCAGATGTGCTGACGGTTATATCCCACAGGATTAGTGAATCTCTTGACAAAGGCTTCCTTTCTAGGGCAATTGCTCTTGACATATCAAAGGCCTTCGACAAGGTATGGCATAAGGGTCTACTTCAAAAGATTTCCAGCTACGGTATAACTGGAAATGTTTTCTCAATCATTAAATCATTTCTCTCTGATAGGCTCATAAGAGTAGTGGTAGATGGACAAAAATCGGAGGCCTGCAATATAAATGCTGGAGTCCCTCAGGGGTCAATCCTGGGCCAACGCTCTTCCTGGTCTACATCAATGACCTCCCTAAACACATACTTAAATCATTCGTTGACATCTATGCTGATGATACGACTATCTACGGAAACACATCAAAGGCTGTAAATGACAAAGTTCTCTCTGATTCTCTCTCCTCTGATCTCGAGCGCGTGGTTCAGTGGGGGAAGATGTGTGGTTACCTTTAATGCATCCAAAAGCAAACTCCTATCCTTACATCATCAACGCTGTGATCCCCATCTGACATCAATTGTGATGGATCGCTCTCGTCTGGGTGAGGCCCCGTGTTTTGATAAGCTTCTGTGTTTGACCTTTACTCCTAATCTGAAATGGAACACGTACATCAAGTCTGTTGTCATGGTCGCTGGAAAGATGGTGGGATCCTTCTACCGCTCCAAAGATATCTCACTACTGATGCAATTCTCTATCTATATAAAAGCCAAGTACGTCCAAGGATGGAATACTGTTGCCTTATCTGGGCAGGAGCTGCTAAAAACAGCCTATCCTGCCTTGACAGAGTACAAAATAGACTTCGTGGCTTAGTGAGGGATGCCCTTTTATCTACCCTGCAACCTCTCTCCCACAGAAGAGACGTTGCGAGCCTATCCTTGTTTTATCGTTATTTCCATGGCAGGTGCTCGTCTGAACTCCAATCTCTGGTCCCCCCTCGTAAATCTTTCTCGAAAAACATCCGTCTAGCTGAATCCACTGTGAAAAATTTCCCCCACTCTATATCTGTGCCTAAATCAAAACGCGGGTTCCATGATCAAAGCTTCTTTCTTAGAACTGCACGCCTGTGGAACTCTGTTCCGTCGGCCTGCTTCCCTCCGGACTACAACTTGGATGTGTTCAAGTTCAATGTTAACAAATTCCTAATGAACCGCCCCCTTAAGTAAACACTTCATCAAATCTCCACACTAACATACTGTACTTGCAATAACCCTTATCCCTGAGTGGCTTCCGGGCCTTGATAAGTGGTGATCACTGTGTAAAAACAGGACCCATTAACCAGCGCTACCCGGTGGTAGCATGCATCCTCCGCGTGTAAAAAGTTAAAATACAGTTGTTATTTTTTTGTCGTTTGCAACCCCCCCCCCAACCTCATCATGTTAAAAAATTGATGAGTACCCATATATTGTATAGCGCTCTGCTATCATATGCATCCGAGACCAATATATACTTTGAAGTTTGGTGTTTATGCATTTTCGTACATGCCTATTCGTAATAAGTGTTTTTAGGTTAAATTCAAATTTCATGCTAGTTTTTTTTCCAATTGGAAGGTGGACGAATACTTACAGAAGACCGTCCCTTCCCCGTTTGTATTGGTCAGCGCTTTTAATCATAAATATAAAATGAAGCACATTTACGTATATTAAAACTTCATCCGGCATTATTTATTTATTTGGTGAGTATGAAGAATGATTACACCCTCTAGAAATCCTTTAAACGTTTAAAGGTTCTCGGGAGTGCTGAAAACGAAAATAACTTATAAACATCCGGCATACGACTAGTTTCCAAGTTATAAAAAAATGTTAGCTTCTAAAAAAGTGGGTGACCACTTTTCTATAATAATTTTAAGCGAAATGCTCACCCACTTTATGGGCACATTTTTTTCGTGAGGGGGGTAGTTTAACGTAAAGTGAGCACCGACTTTTCTTGTTTGGGATGTATGCACGTCAAACCGATTATTAATACATGGTAGTCCCCCCTAGAAAAAATATAAAATTTCGGTGCTCAGTTTACGATAACTTAGGTTATTGTACACTGACCCCGCCCCCAACAAAATGTAGCCATAAAGTGGGTGCTCAATTTACGTTATATTTTTATATACAAGTGATCTCCTCCTTTTTTTTAACTAACAGTATTTTAAATTTTTGCCGGAATTTTAATTAATTTCTTCATATATGTTAGAGTGCTTGTTGGCCTGTATTGTAAACGTGATTTTTTTTAGGATTGGTCGAAGGTGGAAAGGATCCCCTTATTTCCCCCCTTTGTTGTATTTATTAAATAACGGGATAAAGTACTTGTTTACCGGAACTTGAAATGTGATTTTTTTTCAGGGCTGCTGAAATCATATAAGTCGTAATTTTTAAGGATTCGTCGGAGTTGGGAAGAATCCTCATATTTAACCTTGTTTATATGTGTTAAATAACGTGTTTAAGTGTAATTAAAATATAATGACATCCTCACATGTATAATAATAGCGTGATGTAATTTTATCCATTTATAGTTTGTGCATATAAACAGACGTGGAAACATATAAATCGAATCTAGGACTGGAGAGCCAAATTGCGGCGGGGTTGATAGTTGAAAAGTGTGCGTTTATTATTGGAATAACCAAATCGGGGAATTGTGGAATCATTAATTCTCGGCCAATCAGATTTGATGGATTATGTAAGGGAGAAATCATTATTTTTGTATTACGTAGGAGGTAAGAATATACGATTATGTAGAAAATCTATAATCACTTAATAATGGCTAACACGCAGGAAAGTATGAAAAAGTATAAATGCACCCAGTGTTAAATGGCGTCGTAAGAGGACTCGGTATAGAGGGAGTGACACTTTAGCTAATTCCTCTGAAGGTTAGGATGATGACACTTTATACAATATATTACAAGAAGCAGACAATACATTTTCTACACATAGTATATATAGATATACTAGCAAGGAGAAACTATGTTGCCCGGTATTCAATGATAATCAACGAATGTTTCACACCTTCATGTTGTTATTGCCATCGAAATTGGTGAAATCGACGATTTTTCAATCGATTGATCGCCTAATTCTGAACTCGTCCTGGTACACTGTAGAGAATCTACTGGTCATTTTATATTATTGTTCATTCATGATGATATAGATTATTGCTTTAAATGCAATTGTGCTCTAAATAAAAACGTGAATGTGAAATATTCCGTTGTCATATCAATGAAATTATCTTGCTCAGTATCTGTGTAGTTATAATGGCATGAATTTAAGTTTAAAATGAAAATGTCAAGTATCATGGTGCAATTGTGCTTTAAACAGAAAAAAAAAATGATTTCAGAAGCGACCCTGTCATATGTGGGACTTTTCGGATAGTGTGGTAACAAAACTTCTCAAATGCACTTCTAATGTTAGGCTGTGTAAGGTGTTAACTTTGGTCTAAATCCCCGGTTGCATCTTTCATAAGATTATTTCGATTAGCGAAGACTTTCCGAAACAAAACTTAACTAGAAACACTCCCAGATACATAAAATTCCTTTGTGTGAAATTTCATAAAAATCGACCCAACCCTTTTCAACTCCATAGGGAAAGAACGCACACACAGGTACAAATACAAACACCATTCAATATATATATATATATATATATATATATATATATATATATATATATATATATATATATATATATATATTTAAAGGACATACAATTTTGTATTTAGTCGAGGAATTGCATTCATTTGCAAAAGATCTAGCTAATTTGTATATTCTTAGAAGCATTCATTTCACTTAATTCCATATTATTTGTTTTTTTGTTTGTTTTTTTTTGGCGGGGGGTCTTATAGGCTGATCTTTTTTAAGTAAACTATTACGTGTAATTATATTCATGCAGATATTCTAGTAAACCCTGACGTGAATTCCGCGTGACCAACACACCGTTCCGACATTTGAAAAGAGTACCATAAAAACAACAAACGAACTTCTACTGGTTCTATGCCCCAACAACAACATGGCAAAAGAAAAAGAAAGACATACTGATGATGAAGTCTATCCTCGCAATATATTAATAAATTTCAATATAAATTTCAAACAAAATAAATATCTGTTTATTTTGTAATAATGCGTTGTTTTGGCTTCAAACCTATCTAATACGTATTTATTTTATTCAAACTCAACCAGCGCTTCCATAAAGTAACATAAACCCTAACGTGAAGATATATATGTATTTTAAGAACAGCATTTTACAGAGGAATAATATACTTCAGTTTACGTATTGTAATCTTTGTGGAAGTTAAATCAATATGAAGAATGTACTTTAGAAATAAAGATTGATGGCAGATATTATATATATATATATATATATATATATATATATACATTTATATTTTATTATGTTTATTTTTATTTATATAAAATTTTAAAAAATTAATAACATTTTATAAAATTAATATTTGTGATAGCAACAAATAATGCATTTATTTCTATCAATCTATTCCCTGGTTTCTTGATTTTGTTAAAACAATATATGAATGCTCAATTATGAAATATGATAATTTTGTAGCTTACAGTTTAAGTCATTTCATTTTGACTTAAAACTTATTGGTATATGAACAATTACCAAATTTTCAAATGTATAAACGCAGTTAAATTCGGGATACTATAAATACGACTATATATATATATATATATATATATATATATATATATATATATATATATATATATATATATATATATATGGGTGGGTGAGAAAGAGTGTGTGTCTGTATATATACATATATGTATATATATATATATATATATATATATATATATATGTGTGTGTGTGTGTGTGTGCGTATGCATGCATATATATTTGTGCGTGTATGTAAACTTTAATTTCTGAACTATATAATGTTATAGATATATATCGATATATAATATGAAAGTCCCAGCAATTAAGTTGTTATATTATTACTTTTGCTGTGAAAATTCTTAGATTTTCTTTACGGGGGAACTTATAATATAATATAAAGCTATATGCCTCTGTGTGGGGGGGGGGGTGCGTGTATGTGTGTGTGTGTGTGTGTGTGTGTGTGTGTGTGGGTGTGTGTGTGTGTGTGTGTGGGTGTGTGTGTGTGTGGGTGTGTGTGTGTGTGGTCACGAATAGTCTCCTATATGGTTGGTTGACTATTTAAAAAAAAACTGATTACATGCAATGATAGAAGATGTATCGAGACACAGGAATGGGTATGTTTGGTCTGGCAGCATTGTGGTTCATTAAAATTTTGGGGTCTGCGTTCGGGCATGGTCCACAAAGTATGGAAATAAAAAAATGTAAAAATAAATAAAAAACGTTTACAAAAATTTCTGATATAGATGTACATAATAATACTTTGATAAGTATGTTTTAACTTAAATAGGGATGATATGATAAAATTATGGGGTGTGAGTTCGCGCCTGGCCTCCACGAAATGAAAATAGGGGCAAACTTTAATAAAGACTTTTCATATCTATCTGTGTAAGTATACTTTGATAACTCTGTTTCAGTTTGAAGATATATGGTATAATAAAATTATGAAGTGTCCATTTGCCCCTGACCTCCATAGAATGGAACTATGTCACAAAGTTTAACAAGGTTTTTTAATATAGATCCACAGACTATTGTGATAAGTGTTTCAGTGGGAACAGGTATGGTATAATAAATTATGGGGTTTATCTATTTTATTTTTATTTTCATCATATTTTGCTTTGGTTTTGATACCCCCAAATTCGAAGCTATCTCTTTACAACCCTTCCTATTCATAACCTATCATACTTTCATAAATCAGAGTCCATTATCTGTAGGCTGTTTTTGAACCCAGTCAACGACGGGTACTTTTGCTAGTATATATATAAAAGAATGGTACAGATACAGCAAATTAAATACTAATTAAGCGAGATTCAGAATGTGGGAACATTGGGGAGATGCAATATTATCAGTTAGAAGCAAAAATAAGTGACGCGCCTTCTCGCTGTTTGATTCAGAAACTCATTTAACTAGATATTCGAGATATGGAGATAAGAAAAGAGATAGATGCTTTATTTTTAGCATCTGAAAGTTGAAATGAAAAGCTTATTTAATTAGAAGTAACTTTTACCCGTGAACTTTTTTTTCTTGATTTGCGTTTATGTGTGTTACAGCCAAGGAAACACCGCTGTTATTACGTGGATAATCCACGTGGATTTGCGTTCCTTACGCCCCATTTATTCCTTTCCCGTCTCTTTGCTTCTTTAACTTTCTAAGGACACGCTTCCGATTTGAAAATTGGCGACTAAATATAACTCAGTTGTGTACCGATTGCAAATAACTTATTCTTCATAATTCTTTCTCCCATTCGTTATTTTCTCTCTTCTACATTTATTTATACATTCATTCTCTGTTTCCTTCCGGCTTTATTTCTCTCTTTTTTGGACTAAAATATAGAATATCTTGTCCTTCTCTTTTCCAGTTTTAACAACTAGTCCTTTACATGTCCATGTGTAAGCTTAACCATATTACGTTTCGTGCTCGATTTTTCTCTTTAATCTATGATTTTTCCAGACTTCCAATACATTAAGTTGTTCCTTGTTTATTTTCTGTCTTTTTTACCCCTATAAACACCATGTAATAACAATGCATGGTACTCGTCTGCTTTACCTAAAATCCCTCTAATAATCTCCCTTTCATGTTTCCATCGTCTTTGTTCACGTGTGACTTCTCTTTTCGCGATAGCAGTGAATTAGTAGGAAAAGTAGTCGCCGTTGCGACGTGGTTGCTATAAAAAGCAACCATAAATGCGTAGCTCAGCTGCTTAAATATTTTATCGATTTTGAAAATTCATCATGTTTTGTTTTACTGAACGAAAATTAAATTTTTTTCACAATATAGCTGAGAAGGTTATATAAAAACTGTAATAATTGTTTCCGTCATTAAATGATTTTACAAGGAAATATGTACAAACCTGGTTCTTATGCAGCCTGTAATGTTTGTTTTGGGCAAAAATGAAAGAAAAACAAAAAACAAAAAAATAGCAGCAACTTCTCTATATGTCCGCTCTTTGGTCACTAGATATGCAATTTAAATACTTCCGGTTTAGAATAAACAGGCTGATCCTTCAGAGATTCAGCCAGTCTGAATTTAGGTGTTGCAGCAGTAAGATTTGACAGAAGAGTTATGAGGTTTCGAGTTGTGACTTTCGACAAAAGAGTTGCTAATTTTAGAGTTATGGGTTTCGAAAGTAGTGAGTTTTGGCAGCAGAGTGTAAGATTTAGAGTAGTAAGGTTTGACAGGAGTATGACAGATTTTTAGTAGTGGTTTTAATTACAGTATTACTACAAATTTTAATTACAGTATTATTACAACTTTTAATTACAGTATTATTACAAATTTTAATTACAGTATTGTTACAACTTTTAATTACAGTATTATTACAAATTTTAATTACAGTATTGTTACAACTTTTTATTACAGTATTGTTACACATTTTAATTACAGTATTATTACAAATTTTAATTACAGTATTATTAAAACTTTTAATTACAGTATTATTACAACTTTTAATTACAGTATTATTACAAATTTTAATTATAGTATTATTACAACTTTTAATTACAGTATTGTTACACATTTTAATTACAGTATTATTACAAATTCTAATTACAGTATTATTACAAATTTTAATTACAGTATTGTTACAACTTTTAATTACAGTATTGTTACAAATTTTAATTACAGTATTATTACAACTTTTAATTACAGTATTATTACAACTTTTAATTACAGTATTATTACAACTTTTAATTACAATATTATTACAAATTTTAATTATAGTATTATTACAACTTTTAATTACAGTATTGTTACACGTTTTAATTACAGTATTATTACAAATTCTAATTACAGTATTATTACAAATTTTAATTATAGGGTTATTACAAATTTTAATTACAGTATTATTACAACTTTTAATTATAGTATTATCACAAATTTTAATTAGAGTATTATCACAAATTTTAATTATAGTATTCTTACAAATTTTAATTACAGTATTATTACAAATTTTAATTACAGTATTATTACAAATTTTAATTATAGTATTATTACAACTTTTAATTACAGTATTATTACAAATTTTAATTATAGTATTATTACAAATTTAACGCGTATGAAAACCTACGATATCATTATACCAACTTTATACAGTACAGATACTATCCTTTGATACTGGCTAGAAAACCAAGATTCGGTTCAACTGTGACATCATATCTTATAAATTTTAATTCTTTTTGCAATGCGTTTTCAGTGATCGGGAGATACTATTTATTACGAAAGCGGATAAAATGTGATAACATACAACGAACATAAAATTAGTGTATTTATACTTTAATGTGTGTAGTATGTTATCGAATTTTATGCTATTTTTTAATAAACAGAATCTCACAATTGAGTAATTTATAATCTGGAAACCGTGATACAAGTACCTAGATACGTTAAAGATACTACAGTATTAATATATTGACTAGCGGGACCTGTGGAAATTTCACAGCGGACTCTTTCATATGTAATATATTGATGTTGCCATTTTGTGAATGGAGACACCCTGATATTATTGTAGTTCTTTTGTTAAAACTGCAAAAGTATATATCTAAGCTAGTAGGGACGCCCGACATAGCCTGGTCGTAAAATATGCTTAAATATGATATTTAAATTTATGCAGATATCGTATATATTACTATAAGAGACAATTTTCGATCCATTATAAATTTGTTATTTCAAAAATAAAAAAAATATATATCCATATGTCTTGGGTGCATCAGCTTGAATCGAAACCGAAACCAAAACCTATGAAGAAAAAAGAATGTATGAATACATAACTTGAGTTTCTTCAGCTATAATCGAAACCGAAATCAAAATTATGAAGAATTCTTGGTAAAATTATTTATTACAAGAAATGGAAAAGCATAACAATTAAATGGCAGGTACTCGGCAAAGAAAAAAAATAAATGTGACACAGAAAATAACACACATGCTATCGTATTAATATATAGATTAAAATATTTTATGTACCAAAAACAGTTTTTAATGAAACTATTTTAGTTAAAACAATGTTGTAATAAAAATAATTTATTTAGAAAAAGGAACTGTCATTTAATATATATATATATATATATATATATATATATATATATATATATATATATATATATATTTAGATTTAATGTTTTATATGCATCTAAAACCAAACTCCTATCTTTACATCATCAACGCTCTGATCCCCATCTCGCATCAATTGAAATGGATGGCTCTCGTCTAGGAGAAGCCCCGTGTTTTGACAAGCTTCTGGGTGTGTCCTTTACTGCTGATCTGAAATGGAACACGTACATCAAGTCTGTTGCCAAGGTCGCTGGGAAGATGGTGGGATCTTTCTACCGCTCCAGAAGATATCTCACTACTGATGCAATTCTCTATCTATATAAAAGCCAAGTAGTCCAAGGATGGAATACTGTTGCCATATCTGGGCAGGAGCTGCTAAAAAACGGCCTATCCTGTCTTGACAGAGTACAAAATAGACTTCGTTGCGTTGTGAGGGATGCCCTTTTATCTACCCTGCAACCTCTCTCCCACAGAAGAGACGTTGCGAGCCTATCCTTGTTCTATCGTTATTTCCATGGCATGTGCTCGTCTGAAGTCCCCCCTCGCCAATCTTTCACGAAAAACCCTCGTCTAGCTGAATCCACTGTGAAAAATTTCCCCCACCCTTTATATGTGCCTAAATCAAAACGTACATTCCATGAAAAAAGTTTCTTTCTTAGAACTGCACGCCTGTGGAACTCTGTTCCGTGTGCCTGCTTCCCAACTGACTACAACCTGGATGTCTTCAAGTCCAACGTAAACAAATTCCTAATGAACCGCCCCCTTAAGTAAACACTTCATCAAATCTCCACACTAACGTACTGTACTTGCGACAACCCTTATCCCTGAGTGGCTTCAGGGCCTTGATAAGTGGTGACCACTGTGTAACAAAAAAATAAAAATAAAAATAAAATAAAAATATTTTATGTACAAAACCAGTTTCGTTTCGCTGATAACAACGCTTTTTTGGTAAGCAACGTCAGTTCGAGGTTTTATAACATATAGGTATCTTGGCTTTAGGTTTGCATAAACGTGTAGTAGTAGCAATGCTATTTTAATTAACGAAAACGTTAAAGGCACTAAAGTATTAATATATAGAATCGATTCTTCCTTATTTACTATTTGGTTTTTGGTTTGGTTCCTTTCAGTTGTTACCTGCTTTTTACGCTTATTCTTTTGTCTTTCCGATTTACTTTTATTTATTTATTCATTTATTTACTTATTTATTTACTTATTTATTTATTCATTTATTTACTTATTTATTTATTTATTTATTTACTTATTTACTTATTTATTTATTCATTTATTTACTTATTTATTTACTTATTTATTTATTCATTTATTTACTTATTTATTTATTTATTTATTTGTTTATTTATTTGCTTATTTATTTATCCATTTATTTACTTATTTATTTACTTATTTATTCATTTATTTACTTATTTATTTATTCATTTATTTGTTTATTTATTTACTTATTTATTTATCCATTTATTTACTTATTTATTTACTTATTTATTCATTTATTTACTTACTTATTTATTAATTTATTAATTTGTTCATTTATTTATTTATTCATTTGTTTACTTATTTATTTATTCATTTATTTATTTACTTATTTATTTATTTATTCTTTATTTACTTTTTATTTATTTATTTATATATTTATTTATTTACTTATTTATTATTTATTTATTTATTGACTTATTAATTTACTTATTTATTTATTCATTTATTTATTTACTTATTTATTTATTCATTTATTTATTTACTTATTTATTTATTAATTTATTTACCTATTTACTTCTTATTTATTTATTTGTTTATTTATTTATTTACTTATTTATTCATTCATTTAGTTATTTGCTTATTTATTTATTCATTTACTTATTTACTTATTTATTTATTCATTTATTTACTCACTTATTTATTTATTTATTCATTTATTTTTTTATTTACTTATTTATTTATTTATTTATTTACTTATTTATTTAATTATTTATTTATTAATTCATTTATTTACTTATTTACTTATTTATTTACTTATAAATTTATTCATTTTTTTATTTGTTTATTTATTTTTTTACTTATTAATTTATTCATTTATTCATTTATTTATTTATTCATTTATTTATTTATTCATTTATTTATTTACTAATTTATTTATTTACTCATTTATTTATTTATTTATTCATTTATTTATTTACTTATTTATTTATTTATTCATTTATTTATTTACTTATTTATTTATTCATTTACTTATTTGTTTATTTATTTATTTACTTATTTATTTATTTATTCATTTATTTATTTACTTATTTATTTATTTATTCATTTATTTATTTGCTTATTTATTTATTCATTTATTTATTTGTTTATTTATTTTTTTACTTATTTATTTATTTATTCATTTATTTATTTATTCATTTATTTATTTATTAATTCATTTATTAGTTCATTTATTTATTCATTTATTTATTTATTCATTCATTTATTAGTTCATTTATTTATTCATTTATTTATTTATTCATTTATTTATTTATTTACTTATTTATTTACTAATTTATTTACTTACTTATTAATTTATTTATTCATTTATTTATTCACTTATTTATTTATTCATTTATTTATTTACTTATAAATTTATTCATTTATTTATTTGTTTATTCATTTATTTACTTATTTATTTATTCATTTATTTATTTACTTATTTATTTACTCATTTATTTATTCATTTATTTATTCATTTATTTTTTATTTACTTTTTATTTATTTATTTACTTATTCATTTTATTATTTATTTATTTACTTACTTATTTATTTATTCATTTATTTACTTATTTATTTAATCATTTATTTTTTTGTTTATTTATTTTTTTTACTTATTTATTTATTCATACATTTATTTATTTATTTATTTATTTATTCATTTATTTATTTATTTATTTATTTACTTTTTTATTTATTCATTTATTTACTTATTTATTGATTTATTCATTTATTTACTTATTTATTGATTCATTTATTTATTTATTTATTTATTTATTTATTTACTTTTTTATTCATTTATTTATTTATTTACTTTTTTATTTATTCATTTATTTACTTACTTATTTATTTATTCATTTATTTACTTATTTATTGATTCATTTATTTATTTATTTATTCATTTATTTATTTACTTTTTTATTCATTTATTTATTCATTTATTTATTTATTTATTCATTTCTGAAAGTCTTTTCTTTTTATCCTTCATCTTCTCGTATCTGTTTTTTTTTAAATTCGATCGGACATTCTAGGTTTACTTTTTCACTTCATCATTCTTTCTTTCTCTGTACTCTACTTCATTTTTGTTTTCTTTTTCTTTTTTCTATAAAATTTTCTGGCTTTTCGTCTTTTATTTCTTCATGCTAAACTTTCTTTTCTATTAGAAACTGATTATCATGATTATGCAACCCAAATCGTTTGATAACGTTAACTAGCATCATTTGTAAGCGATTCCAACTCAGTTCAGAGAAGCCATACCAATAAAAACTGGACACTTGATCTCAACTCTAGCAGGGTCTTCAGGCTTTAGCATATGGCGTGGGATGGACTCATTATTATATCGACGAAAAAATTCTCTATGTTTCCGAATTGTTGCGTAAGTGTTACAATCTGAATATTTAAACCTGAATGAGGTCAACACATTTCCTGATCTTCATTAACTATTTGTAAGTTCATATCCTGAGACCATTTCTTGGTGTTTACGCAGACGACACACCTCACTATGTATGTATCTCGAAGATAGCTGCTAATTACCATCCATTTATTAGTCTCTGTCTTCTCTAGAAATACTATTATAATATATATTCTTCAAAATTGTGTAATCTATTCCCTGCTTCATTTAGCCCGGCTCGTTTTGATTTATGGTCTTGTGATCTCTATTTGTTCGCTATTTTAGAAATGCAGTTTTCAATCCAAGTAGCTTCCTTCCAATAACTGCGGGTTTGGAGAACATTTCCTCATGATACTAATATATCTAAGAGATACCATGTAGAGAGGAAGTAGCTGCAAATTTAATTTCATATAAGTAGCTGCACCTTATCAAGGACCCTCAAATGTGACGAATGTTCAACAGATTAGATATGACAACAGTACTTTATAATTGTTTGATGGTAAATTTGTAGAGATAGATTTATAAAAGTCGTTGCAGTCTTTCTCGTATGATGTCAATATGGTTGGCATTATAACAAAGTTTATTGGTCCTTTTGCAATACATGTACATAATTAATGGACATTTTGTTTTCTTTCATTTTATGGTTTCTCAATTAATGATGATGAATTGCCCAGATATCTCGCGTGTTACTGTCTACAATTCTAACGTGTATGCTATTATCTCTTTTAAAATATTTTTGTATATTTTTCATTCACATGTATATACGGATTTTTCATGTAACCTTAATCCTTACACCAATCTAGGCACACTTGTTGTAGGGTATGTTTTTATATTGATCTAAAATGTAATTTGGTTGATATATATGCTGATGACACCACACTCTATAGCAGGCACGACAGGAAAACAAACGAACATATATCTAAAGTAATGGCAGAAACACTAGAGGATGACCTCCAATCAGTAGTGGAATGGGGACAAAAATGGATGGTAACGTTCAATGCCACCAAGACAAAACTGGTTTCATTCAATAATTACAAGAAACCTTCTCTACCACCTATAGCAATGGCCAACGACTCTTTATCTGAGAGTACGTCTCTCAAGCTCCTTGGCCTAACGTTCACTGGAAACACGAGTTGGAACAGTTACATCGAGGGCATTGCCAGGGCCGCTGCAAGGAAGGTGGGCTCTCTCTACCGTGCTAGAAAACTTTTAACACCCGAAAGTATCCTGTACCTCTATAAGGCCACTATTCGCCCATGTATGGAGTATTGCTGTCATATTTGGGCCGGTGCATCGGCTACTAGTCTCTCGCTCCTTGACAGGGTTCAAAAGAGAGTCGCAAATCTGATAGGCCCTTAACTGGCATAAAAACTTCAGCCTCTGTCCCATCGTCGAAACGTTGCATCCCTCTGCCTGTTCTACAAGTACTATAATGGTGAATGCTCTGAAGAACTGCAAGCACTTGTGCCCCCACGACGTGAACACCCTCGACAGACCCGACAAGCTGCAAAATCCCACCCCCACACTGTGGAAATCCCTAGATGTAAAAGATCCTTCTACTCCAGTAGTTTCTTCCCCAGAACTGCTAGACTTTGGAATTCCATTCCGGGTCACTGCTTCCCCAACTGTACTGACATGCATAAGTTCAAGTGCAACGTGAACCAACATCTCGCTGCCCTAATCCCTACATAGTACCCCAGTAGATGTTTCCTCTGATAGTAGCCCCCTACACCAAAGTGACAATGTGCCTTGTTTGGGGTGAAAATGTAAAAAAAAAAAAAAAAAAAAAAAATTGTACTTTGAAATTTAAGGCAAATCAAATAACGGACATCGTTTTTTATTAATTTTCCTGAAGTTTAGTTTTGAAAAGGAGTTTGGTTTTGAAAAGGGGTTTGGTTTTTAAAAGGAGTTTAGTTTTGAAAAGGAGTTTGGTTTTGAAAAGGAGTTTAGTTTTGAAAAGGAGTTTGGTTTTGAAAAGGAGTTTAGTTTTGAAAAGGAGTTTAGTTTTGAAAAGGAGTTTAGTTTTGAAAAGGAGTTTAGTTTTGAAAAGGAGTGTTTCGCTCATATACGGAATAATAATGTTCAGCGATGTTGAACCTGGCCAGTACTAAACCCAATGAGCATTTGGGAAGTTCTACGCCTATCTCGGCATTGTTTTCAATCGTCCGGGACTTCTCATTACGAGTCGACTCACGCTCTGTAGATTAAAAAGGTAAGGTTAGGATTGCCCAAGCTTTGCGTTACAATTACATACGCACGCACCCTTACAGGGGGGCGGGTGTCCATCATCTTTCGAAACTGAAGGGAATCCTTTTTCATTGTTTTGTATAAAGGACGAAGGTCCATTTCTTTTTCATTTGTCATCTCTGAAATAAGGTGTCAGAATAGTGTTTTCGTTTTTTATTTTCTGAGATGAAAATTGTATGGTGCAACTAGGAGTTCGATTACGATCTCTACGAATATAAAAGAGGCATTTTGTTTTGTATCAGCATTCGTTTCATATGGACTTTTCAATGGTTCGATCGATATTTCTGAAATTTTACACAAATATACTTTATGTATCTGGGAGTGTTCTTATATAAGTTTTGTTATCGAAAATCAATAATCCAAAAGTATTATATATATATATATATATATATATATATATATATATATATATCATTTACTCCCATGAAATTAATATACGAAAGTATAAATTTATGCGTAAACTTTAAGTATTTACTTCAAAAGTGCTCAGTACGTAGGTAAAGCTAGTTAGTAAGTTATAACATTATATGACGATTAAGCTACACTGAATATTCCGCGTTTCATCCACTCTAGGACTCCTCAGGCTTATGCGTCAATTTTGTGGTTTTCTTTCGTTTTTATATACGCACATTCTATTGAGATTTTTGTTAGCCAATCAGCTTTCTAGTATCCACCGCGCCCTTCCTATCAGGCAATGAACATGCACTTACCAGGCAAAGGACCATTTGACCTCTGGTTGACCTGTTTCTTTGTGTGTGCTCTACTTAGCCTGGATATCTGATTTCTTGACCTGTTTTAAATCTAGGTTAGTTTTTTTTGTTAGTTTATATATGTATATATATCCACATATATACATATATATGTGTGTACATATATATATATACATATATATACACATATATATACATATATCTGTGATAGTTTATGTATATTCATGTTAATTTAATTTATTTATTTGTTTATTTTCTATTGTTTTTGTTAGTTTTAAATTTATTTTGTATCGCTATCCTAGAGTAAATTTTATTCTGTGAACACAGTTGCTTGCTATTTCTCTTCTACAGTTTAATAGATGTTGGGGTTCTTTAAAGTACAGGATAGCAAATTTTTCATGAAGGCATAATCTGCATGGGTCGTTTAGGTACCTACATGTGGTAGCTTGTCTTATTATTTTCCATTCAACTAGCGGCGAACGTCCGCTTTCCTTGAGTTCCCAGTATTTATTTGCTAGCGTTGTTTTCATACGGTGTGTTTTATTGTTGAATGTACTTCTGTGCTCATAATATCGATATATATATAGTCTACGGAAGCTTCTGTGGTCATGATACCGATATATATATATATATATATATATATATATATATATATATATATATATATAGTCTAAGGAAGCTTTGAGTAAACAAAGATTGAAAATAAAAGTAAAGAACGCTGTTTAAATTCCCGTCAAAAAGCTAAAGTTAACGTATCGCATAATATCGATATATATATATATATACGTATATATATATATATATATATATATATATATATATATATATATAGTCTAAGGAAGCTTCTGTGGTCATAATACATATATATATATATATATATATATATATAGATAGATAGATAGATAGATAGATAGATAGTCTAAGGAAGCTTTGAGTAAACAAAGTTTGAAAATGAAAATAAAGAATGCTGTTTAAATTCTCGTAAAAAAGCTAACGTTAACGTATCGCAGACTTAGCACCTACATTATCGGACTTCTAAAAAGTTAGCAATTACAATAGATAATTCAACTATATAAGGATGGAAGAAAAAGCCTTGCATAAGTTGACTTCTCAAAAGTCTCAAATTATAAAAGAGCATTCAACAATACAGCGATGTAAAAAAGCAAATGTAAACTTAAACTTTAAATAGAAAATAGCAATCCTCAGCTGTCTACCATCTATTATGGAGATTGGTAGCATATATATGTATTTTTACATGGAGTTCACCACGTATCAAGGCCCAATGGCCACTCGGGGATAAGGGTTATTGTGTGTACAGTACTCAATGGGATAGTGTAGCAATAGTATTGGAGAATTGATAAGGTGTCATTACTTAGGGGGGTTCATTAGGAATTTGTTTGTGTTGGACTTGAAGACATCCAGGTTGAAGTCGGGAGGGAAACAGGCCAGCAAAACAGAGTTCTACAGGCGTGCAGTTCTAAGAAAGAAGCTTTGTTCGTAGAATCTACGTTTTGATTTAGGCACAGATAAGCAGTGGGGCGAATTATTGACGGTGGTTTCAGCTAGTCGGGTGTTTTTTGAAAAAAGATTGGCGAGGGGGGACCAGAGACTGGAGCTCAGAGGAGCACTTGCCATGGAAATAACGATAGAACAAAGACAGGCTCGCTACGTCTCTTCTGTGGGAAAGAGGTTGCAGGGAAGAGAAAAGGTCATCCCCCACCATGCCACGAAGTCTATTTTGTACTTTGTCAAGGCAGGATAGGCTGTTTTTAGCAGCTCCTGCCCAGATGTGGCAGCAGTACTCCATCTTTGGAGGTCCATCATTAGGGAGATATCTTCGGGAGCGTATATATATATATATATATATATATATATATATATATATATATATATATATATATATATATATATATATAATGCAACTGCGTTAGTCTCCCTTGCCTTATTCAATGAGTGGTATACATATTCACATACTAATGTAATGATATTTACAGTCGAACGGGTTAGGGTTAAATCCATACTGTTTGTCAAAAAGAAGAGTTTATCATCTATGAAACTTTGAACTATTGATTGATCTATTAAGAACTCAAATATTTTGGCGAAGACATGGAGAAAGCTAATGGGGTGATAGTTTTGTGGGTCAGTTTTTTCGTCAGAATTCTTGTAAACTTATCACACAGAAGGAATTTTCCGGCAGTCTGGAAGACAAGATCTGGTGAGCCATTTGTTAAACACTTTAGAGAGAACTGTGACAACCTTAATTGAGCATTGTTAAATAGTATAGCTGGGATGAGATCAGGTTCAAATTTCTTTGGGATGTCTAGGGTTTTGTAGCATCATGAATACATAAAGGGCTGATTTTCAGATAATCGACCGTGGCTTCCGTCCGAAAAAATAAATCTGTAAGCGAGAGCTTTGTTGTGTTAAGTTCCACGCAAATAATCGGACTAATAGGTTACACCTTTTTAATTGCCGTGCAAAAATAATAATAAAATACTCAAATGCGCAACATTTTTCTTGGATGAACATTTAATTAAATTTTGTTATCTAATTTAAGAGTCATCGTGCCAACTATCCGATATCTTCCTCCAGAATCCATATAAACTTATCATATTTGCAAACGTTTTCGAATCCTATGTGTTATCGCCTTGCAAGTGATGGCATTACACAATTTAAAATAATGAATTTATTACGACAGTTCATTAACTACGTTTTTAAATCATGTTAATATACTTTTTCCTCTTTCCTAGTGGGGTTGGTTGATGGTGGACTTGAATGTATAAGGCTTCGATGATAAGAAGGCGTAAAATATTTATTTCGGAAAAGCCGCGTGCGATTAAATGCTGGCAGATAACGCTATGGCGGGAATATGAGATTATCTGTTAGGCGGAAATAGATGTTTGTCCTTGCAATGGAAATATACGTATCATATGTAATTGCACAATCTTCCAAACACATATGCGACATTACTTGTATTAATTAAAATGTTTGTTGATGCCAGGTTATTTCGTATTAATAAGTTAGCAGTTTTAGATTAAAAAAAATAATATTTGATAAATCGATTTTTTGTCGGTAGAGAAACTATGTTTATATGTTTGGTTTCTCTTGTTATGTTTTTCCCATTTACTTTATTATTTGAGCTGAGTGGTTATAATTACATAAATTGATATTATTATTATTATTATTATTATTATTATTATTATTATTATTATTATTACTACTACCTACTATTAATAATAATGATAATAATAATAAAGTTTATTTAATATCATTGAAAAGGTTTATATATGCCTGTGTTCCTCACGTTAACCCAAAATAGCCTTTTAAAATGTTATTTTTTAACATTTTATAAAATCAAGGTAGATATTTTTCAACTTAAAATGGATTGTATTCGTGCTGATTTTTTAGGAGGAGTATTAGTTAAACATATATTATCAGTCAGCAAGACCAAACACAGATTTATCTCAGTATATTGAAACGCATTACGCTATGATATTGCAAATAAACTGGTACAAAAATAATGCTAATTGTGTAGTTTGATCTGTCAGCTTAGATGCTATTTGGGTCCGAGTTTGGAAATTTCATTAGATAGCTTAATAAAACAAAAATACAGAAATTTGTCTATATACGTGAGTGCCTGACATCCACATGAAGGAACATTATTGTATACTTAAATTTAAAATAAGATTGCATTTTTATGTAATAATATTTATTATTATCTGTATTTAACTTAGTATAAATGTCTGGTTTAGTCTTATTATATTGCCAATAACACGGTAGAAAAGGAACAAATAAAGTAATGCGAATAAGAATTACAAATAAATAATAGCAAAACAACATGCTAACATTTATTAGAACGAAATTGGGAATAACATTGTCCAACAATAACAAATGGAAACTGGCTAACAAACATGAAAGGATTAATCAGAAAACATGCAAACAGCATTAATCAAAAATAACCAATGGAAATTGGTTAACTAGCATGATAATATTTAGAAGCAGACAAATTGCGAATAACATTGTCCAACAATAACAAATGGAAATTGGTTAACTAGCATGATAATATTTAGAAGCAGACAAATTGCGAATAACATTGTCCAACAATAACAAATGGAAATTGGTTAACTAGCATGATAACATTTAGAAGCAGAAAAATTGCGAATAACATTGTCCAACAATAACAAATGGAAATTGATTAACTAGCATGATAACATTTAAGATACAAATTGCGAATAACATTGTCTAACAATAACAAATGGAAATTGATTAACTAGCATGATAACATTTAGAAGCAGACAAATTGCGAATAGCATTGTCCAACAATAACAAATGGAAATTGGTTAACTAGCATGATAACATTTAGAAGCAGACAAATTGCGAATAACATTGTCCAACAATAACAAATGGAAATTGGTTTACTAGCATGATAACATTTAGAAGCAGACAAATTGCGAATAACATTGTCCAACAATAACAAATGGAAATTGGTTAACTAGCATGATAACATTTAGAAGCAGACAAATTGCGAATAACATTGTCCAACAATAACAAATGGAAATTGGTTAACTAGCATCATAACATTTATAAGCAGAAAAATTGCGAATAACATTGTACAGTAAAAACAAATAAACCCCGGTTTGTCTAGCGGAAAGTTTTAATTATCAACTCCAAAATATGACGGTGTGATAGTATATATTAAAAGATCGCTTGCAATAAAATACGGATTAATTTACGTTAATTGTAGAATTAAAGACAAATATAATAGAAAACCTCGACCTTATAATATGATAAACCTTCTTTGAAAAACGTACAGTGAAGCAGATAAATAAATTCCTAAAATACTAGAAAGTTAAATAATTTAGAAGATTTTAAACAAACAAGAATCTTGAAGAATACTTCTCTAGAATCAAGATAAACACCATTCTATATAAGCTGCAGTCGAAAGCAGCAGTTAAATAATCTCTGCAACTCTACTGTTGATATTGTGTTCGCAGCAGAGATTCGTTCGTCAAAAGAATGTGTTTGGCAGATAAAAGAAGCGAGGCGAGTATATGGAATGGAACTAAGAATAAAAAATAACATTGAGTTAAATAAATATTGGCATCTCGCCTTGTGTGGATGAAGTAGGTAGGCGATTTGTTGGTTGTCAAAAGTCGGTTTGACGTCTGCGACGGAAGCGATATCAACGATGTTCAGGTGTGCGACTAAACTAAGATGTTGTGTTTGAGGGCAACTTTTTAGGCAAAGATTAATGCTGTTAAAAGTGGGACTATGAGTGAAAATAGAGAAAGAAAAAAGAAAAAAATTAGAGAAAAAAGAAGAAAAAGAAGTAAATAGAAGACGAAAAAAACAAATGAGAAGGAGAATAATACGAAAATTTTGAAATGAAGAATACTTAAGAAAAACAAGAGAAAAAAAGATGAAAACGAAAAGAAAGAAAAGAAGAAAGAGTGAGAGATGAGGTGGAAAAGGAAGAAATCAGGAAGAATAAATGTAGTGAAAGATGAAAGAAGAAATACAAAAAGTAGGAGAATAAAGAGAATAAGTTTTGGGACAAACAGGGAAATAAATAAGGAAGATGTACCTATTTACAATGCCTGCCCACGGGACAGAGTTAGACACCAGGGTCATTGTTTAACGTGGAGAAAAGGTACAAAAATAAAAATTGTCTCAGTCGTGAAAGATTTCTCCTCCACTGAAAGAGAACAAGAAATGAAAGTGCCGCATCTGAAGAACAAATGCCACACTTTGATCTTGGCCAACTAGATGTAGAAGAGAATTTAAATGTTGTAATGCGTGAAACCGAAAAGGTAGAATAACAGGAAAAATAAAAGACACACAAGAAATATGACCAGCAAAAGCCGGAGAAGAATAAAAGGAATGATCAAAAAAAGTCTTCGTAAGAGAAAAGTGAAGAAAAAAAGGACAGAAGTAAAGATTGCGAGTAGGAAGATCCAAGAAAAGAACAAGGAAAACAAAAATTAGATGAAGAAAAATTAATATGAATAACAAGAAACAAAAAGAAGAATAACAACTGAGGGTATGCTGCAAATTGTTAAAGATGAAGTGTACAAGAAAACACAAATACAAAATGATCGAATAGATTAGAAGTTTACGAGGGACGAAATGATAAGCAGTGAGAGCTTCCTCATGAATAAGTATAAGTTGGTTTGAAAATACTTTTTAAAGATCATGTAAATGTCTAAGTGTTATCGTACTCGTGGTGTGCTAATTTCATAGAAAACTATAGAAATTATCATTTATTCACATAAACAGATACATATTAAGGGTAAAATTAGATATAAAAAATTGGCAGTCTATTCAATGTTAAACTCCATCGTAATTTATTCAAATGTGTTTTTTTAGATTTCTGAAGAGATAACGTGATTTAAATTTTTTTCCACAGCGAAAAAAAAAAAAGAGTATGGCACAAACCTGAATAGTGGTGAAAAACCAGCTTCCTCATGGAGGACGGGTGTTGGTATAAAAAAGTCCAACGTTAACAAATTCCTAATGAACCGCCCCCTTAAGTAAACACTTCATCAAATCTCGACACTAATGTACTGTACTTGCAATATCTCTTATCCCTGAGTGGCTTCCGGGCCTTGATAAGTGGTGACCACAGTGTAAAAAAAAAAAAAAAAATAAAATAAACTAGAACGAGGCAGTTGGGATATCCATATTTGCCTTAAGCGCTCGGCTATAAAATTATGGCCCCCCTCCCAAGCAGGATGTAAAAGAGTCATACCCGAAAGGGTGCGATACCTAGGATCTAGTTGAACAATGTTTTATTCTGAAAATACGTTCTGCTTAGAAGAGAGGTATTTATTCTTTTCCAGAGTGACAGGAGACACGTATTTTCGGATAATGTCAAAACAGCTGCTGAACAAGACATTCACAAAGAGATAGTAATCTGTCGATACGAATTCCGGAGAATATTTTGAATTTTGCATAATCTCCTAGCCATGCTATCTAAAACATATCTTTGCTGTATTGTGCAATGTGATTTCTTCGGCGTATCGTCAGAAGTGAGAGATGATATGGAACCCATTCTTCCGGCAAATCATTAAGCTTTTCGATGTGTAGAAAACAACAATTCTCCCCTCGGTCAGAGACACCACCCATGGAATGTGAAGACAAAATAATAATATGCCGAAAATTAGACCAAAGTTCGCTTTCTATTCTCTCCATTTATATAAATAGACTACCAGATGCAGTCGGTATAAAACGTAACGTTAAATTCCTTTATAAATGAAGTAAAAAACGGAAAGAAACTGAGACATATGCATGCTAGTATTATAGCTTTTCTAAACAGTTTGCTTCTTGTAATTAAAAAATATACTCGAGCTGAGATCGATACCAGAACCTTAAGACAGTGAGTCAAGTATGATAACCATTAGATCAACTTGACATGGTTTTCAGCAGTGTTTTCAAAACCAACTTATACTTGGCATAAGTAATATTACATGTGTGACATGATGTGGTGGGTTTTTTGTGAGAGTCGAAAATTACATCAGTAACGTTTGAATTAGAGCTGAATTGGGTGGTCTTGCTGATACAAATTGTTTGGTTGGTGACACAAAATTCCAAAAGGAAAAATAAATCCCGGTATTAGAGGACTGATTATAAAATTAATAATATTGTTTTGTGACCGGAACTGTTACATATTGTTGAATAGTATTGTTTGTCTTAAATAGAAACTTGTGTGGGAAAATTCAATTCATGTTGAGAAAAAAAATTCTTAATTAATATGCTCAAGTCCGGATGAAAACCAATTAAAAAGATTTCCACTTGTCCGAATATTTTATATACTAAACTTCAATTCTGTAGATAAAAAATCCATGGAATATATAGGTTGAGAAGTGTCCTCACATACACACTGTCTCACTTTTATAGATATATAGATGATCTATTTTGCTTACTATGTAAGTTTAATGAAGAAGTTAAAGTCAGAGTATGTTTGAAAATGCTTTGTTCTATTCAGATCAATAACTGTCTAAATGAAAGAATGAACAAGCGGAAGTAATTCACTTTCGGAAAGCATAAAACAAGATTTGATAGATCTCTTCTTTATAACAAAGTAGTGTTTTTACATCAGTTATTTGTCTTCGTTTTTGTGCGTTATTGTTATATATAGTAAGTGAGATATTAAAACAGTTATAAATGTTACATTGAGAGGTGCAGAGATATTTTCTTATAACATAAGTGTATAAATGGTATGTATTGTTTAGTCAGAGGATATGATATCGACGTATAAACAGAGTCATGTTATATCTGAGAGTTATCACACGGTTACAGTTCATATTTACACATCATGTTTTTACAAGAAGAATAATATATGCTTCATAACCTTTCTTTCTTGAAGAGTTCTTCTATCTTCAATGCTAAGCTCCGTGATGAAACATGAAATGACCAATATCATAACCAATTGAGATCTCTGTTCTTTCACCCTCTGTGAAACCACAGAACAACACTTTATATTTTTAAAATATAAATTTCTTTCAGTTGTCTCAAATGATCTTCACATGAGTCTACATTTCGTGTCTACATGCTTATTCTTCACAGCCTCGCTTCCTGGCTTCAAGTACGTCTATTCACTTGCGTGACTAAACCCCAACTCTCTTAAACTGACTAAAGCTCCAGACCTCTTGGGCTCAGTTTCGGTGACGGAATCAACTAAAACACACGTCTCGTTAACGTGACATCCTCGTCATGTACTCTTGTTCAAGGCTATTTTGTTTATATTTAACCTAGCTAATTTATGTAAACATCCTCAGCTAAAATCTATTGGTAAACTTTATTCTATAAACAATAAATAACTCCCAACATAAACTACTTTAAAAATATCATTGAATAGATAGATACACAGATAGATCGATAATAAATAATTAACTTTTAACAATGTTAATTATTTAAAATAATGACTTGCTTTTTACTAAACTTGTTCCTCTGTATTGCCTGTACTATTTCTTTATATGTTTATAAATCAGTTGTTTGCACGGTAATCTATCAACTACAAAAGAAGCTGATGGATTTTAAATTTTATTAACTTCCTCAGTATTTAAGTTATGCTTACCAATTTTTATATGTAAGGTAGATAAGCCTCTCCGTGAGTTTATCAGATATAGTGAAATATCATAGTCTACTTGTTCTAATTTTATTTACACAACTTAATCTAGTGTATGTTTTACACAGTGTCTAATTTTAGTTATGAAAAATGATGTTACTCAAATGCCCACTAATTCCGATTACCTCATCCGCAGTTACTCCACACATTTTTAGGGTGTAATTGCCGTTGTGCTGTTGCGTGGGGATTTTCTGATCACCAAATCCTGCAGTTTTGCTTATTTATGAGCCCATTCAGATGAAAATGGGCTTCATCGGACATAATGAGTTTTTTGAGAAAGTTTGGATCCCCATTGGCCAAATCTTGGAATTGCATAGCGTATTCCAGCCTTTGTTCCGGATCGTTTGGCTGAAGATCTTGCACTAATTGAATTTTTATATCAAAATTTGAACTCGTCATGAAGCATTCTGTAAAGAGATGATCGCGACCCCAATTTAACTTGATCTCCTTCTTACTGATGTGGATGGATCTTCGGCCACAATCTCTGCTAATCTCTGACGATTCTCATCGCATCTTACCGTACAGGGTCTACCAGGTTTAGAGAGGTCACATACACACCCTTGCTTATGAAATCGAGCCATCATAGCTTTTATTGCATTGGGAGTAGGGGAATTTTTTGTCTTAAAGTTTAGTCGAAATTCTCTTTGAGTTTATGATATTGACTCATTCGACCGACAATACGACTGTACGATAAATATCCGCTCTTTGGTAGTGTAACGACTCATGATAACACTGGAAGGGTTATTCTAGATGATCTGAAAAACTAAAAAAAAGAATATAGAATATTAACACAGTTATGATTTTTTTACCATCAACTTCTTCTGGTACACACTATACAATTACATCGCTGTCATGTTTATTTTTTTCTATTTCCTTTGAATTAATTTGTTGCATTTTTCACGTTCATCAATAGCGCCACTTGGGCATAGAGGCTACTATTTGGGGCATACCTAGGATAGATTAACATATGCTGGTTTACGTTACACTTAAACTTCTGCATATCAGTACAGAGCAACAGGTAGCAGAAAGGGAATTCCAAAGTCTAACTATTCGAGATAAGAAGCTATTAGATTAGAAAGCTTTATGCCATTTAGGGACCTCAACAGTGAAGAGTGTAAGTTTGTTATTAAGCGGGTGTGTCTAGGATATGATCGTCCATAAGGCGCAAGTGCCACGAGTTCATCAGAGCACATTTTATTAAAATAGCAAGCAGACCCAGAGATGCAACATTGTGGCGATAGCGACGGGTTGGAGCTTGATTGACAAGGTGAAATCTATTAGATTGAATACCTTTTTATGTACGCTATCCAAGAGGGAGACACTAAGTTAGATGTGGCAATCTAGATGTGCTGACAATACTCCATGCATAGGCCAATTGTGTCCTTAGAGTGGTACAGGATACTCTAAGGTGTAAGTAGTCTTTTAGTACGATAGAGGAATAGATAGAAATCATATTACATTTACTTGTAATATAACGTAGTACTTCACCTTTTTGTCCACATAGTCTACATTTACTATTTTCGTGTTTTTGTTTATCTCGATTTTTATTTAGTTAGTTCTGATAAAATTATTTTGTTCAGTTGTCAACAACGATTTCATTTATCTGTTTAAATGTTTTTTTTTTTTCATAGAGATATCTGTTTGTTAATGTTCGGTCTTCTTATTTCCTTTTACCACTGCTTTCCGTATTTTCCACATTAGTGACGCTTTCAGTAATCAGCCTCTTAATATTTTGTAATGAATTTTCATACTCCTTTAATCGCTTCTTCTACGCGATCTTTCAAACCTGCTACTTCCCTGCTTATATGTAGAAGGTTTATTATACATATGGAAAATCACAAACGTAAATGGTATTTGTTTAACCGTTTAATATATAAAAGAGATAAGTATCTACATTTTTTGCTTTATTTTCTGATGTAGAACATATCCATGTGCAGCTTCACAAGAATATACCACTACTTAGGCCATTAATACAGACAAGAAGAACAGCCTCGGGAACACGTCAAAATATACGCCGAATATCACACGCTAAATGCGATTACAAACTACGACTATATACACCTGTTCAGTAAGGCGACTTACTAGATTATTAATCGAATACCAAGCTTAATCATTTAGGCTAAAGACGAAGGGTAGAGGCGCCCAAATGCCTCATATACATCGAAAGTTTAGGTCCATATTCCTTCTTCTTCAGGTGTATGTCTGGTACCGCCTGAAAAAGACAAGGCAATCAAAAAAGCCCGCCAAGCTCATCGCTGGCAGTAAAAAAAAAAAAAAAAAAGATCGATTAATTTGATTGGTCTAATTAAACAAAGTGGGTGGCAAAATCAGCCAATGAGGGAGTTGCTTATAATTTTAGAATGTCAAGCCCACTCAGATACTTCAAACGCATATATACCTTTCCGTAAGACATTCATTTTCTTTGTTAACTTTCGTTCAGCCGAAATAATGGCGATTGCGATTGAAATGCACAGGGGGGGGGGTACAACTCTAGAAGGCACACTGGATCGGCATGTAGAAATGTCTTGTTTCACATTTGATTTAACTTTCTCCAATCAGGAAAAATGAATAAGGGACGCCGGAAAAGCATTCCAAAAGGAAGCTTAACGAAGAGGCACACAATTATGGTAGAAAATCTGTCGACATTTATAAGCTACTACAAGGTGTATGATTTTGCGGCTATGCATGTTAGTTT
This sequence comes from Euprymna scolopes, assembly GCF_053919585.1. Lineage (NCBI taxonomy): Eukaryota > Metazoa > Mollusca > Cephalopoda > Sepiida > Sepiolidae > Euprymna > Euprymna scolopes. The sequence goes on along the minus strand of NC_136496.1, from coordinate 8,634,184 downwards.
GAGGTATTTATGTTGATTTGTTAGAAGTGTTGTATTTTTATAAAAATAAATTGTTTCGAAGCGCAGTATCTTCATAAAAGTAAATTGCCTGCAAGTCCGTGTAAAACAAACGCAGATACAAAATTGCGGCGGTTTGACCGAGGCTAAACTTAACAAACAGTGAAAGACTTATTAGATTAGAATTTTTTTCTTTTACCACACTGCACTAGACGAAGATGTTTGCGATCAATGATAGTGACTTTATAGATATACTAGCATGGCTACCGGCGTTGTCCGGTTTTAAAATATGCTTAGATATTATATTTAATTAATGCAGACTTCATATTTATTATTATTATTATTATTATTATTATTATTATTATTATTATTATTATTATTATAGAGTTAATTCTCTACTTATTATTATATTGTACCTAAGTAAATATAGTTGGGTCCCATCAGTTAGAATGGAAATCCAAACATTTAATTACCCAACGTTATTCTTTACTATCTGCGCTAAGGACGGATGTATATTAAAGTTGTGCGAATTAACTGACTTTAAAGTATAACTGTATATTAAAGCAATTTAAGACGAATTTCGTTTGCTATGTTCCCATTTTTTTATGCGGTTACGCAGCAGCATTTTTCTACATGTTCGGATTTCCTATATATCAAGTTTCATGCCTCTGTATATATGATACTGGCACGCGTGACACGTTCTCTAGATTAGTAAAGGGGTTTTACACAGCGACCATTCATTAAGGATACCATCGAACGTCATAATTCCAAGTTTTGTCTCTTCTACGTTTGATTTATCTTTTAAAACCAAATAATAAAAAGAAACCATCAAAGCGTTATCCACTTATCATTAATGAAATTTTCATTCAAACCCTATAAAGTACAAATACCCTTTACTCTATGTCCCTTGTGTTAATTATGGATATTTAACAGTCTTCGTTTTCTAGCATTTCAATTATATACGCGCAATATTTTACAGGGCGCAGCAGTAATTCCTCCCACATTTTAACCTTTAGACTATAGGTTGCTAATGAACTTATGGAAGGTTTTTTTTTTTTTTTTTTTTTTTACATGGGTGTCACCACTTATCAAGGCCCAGAGGCCACTCAAGGATAAAAGTTAATAGGTATACATTAGTCATTGTGATTTTAGCATAGTAAACAGTGGGAATTTTGTAACTTGGATTACTTAGGGGGACGATTCAATTAGAACTTGTTCACATTGGACTTTTTCTTTTTTTTTTCATAGGTATCACCACATTATCAAGGCCAATAGGCCACTCAAGGATAAGGGTTAAAGAGTGTACAGTAGAAATTGGACAATATAATAATCATTAGTAATGAAAATTTGTTAAATTTGATAACTTATATGGAACGGCTCATCAAGAACTTATTTACGTTAGACTTGAAGACAACCATATTGTAGTAGGAAAACGGAAGACAATTCCGCAGGCGTGCAGTTCTAATAAAAAAAGCTTTGTTCATGGAATCTACGTTTAGGTTTAGGCACAGATAAAGAGTGGGGGGAATTATTGATAGTGTTTACAGCTAGACGAGTGTTTCTTGTGAAAGTTTTGCGAGGGGGGACCATAGATTGAAGCTCAGTCGAACACCTTCTATGAAAATAACGATACATCAGAGACAAACTCGCAACATCTCTTCTGTGAGATAGAGGTTGCAAGGAAGAGAAAATGACATCTCCTACTCGGCTACGAAGTCTATTTTGAACTCTATCAAGGCAGGACAAGTCCTTTCCAGCAGCTCCTGCCCAGATGTGGCAACAGTATTCCATCCTTGGACGTACCTGTGACAACGGTGTTTTCCTTTAGCTAATACCTTGTCATTTTTAAATACCATTAAATAAAAATATGATTTGTGCACATCGTGCTTTTACTGTAAAAAAAAAAACTGTCATCTAAGCTTCAGCCTCGACGAAATGTTGCATCCCTCTGCCTGTTCTACAAATACTTTAATGATTTTCTTTTATGGCTACAGACAATCTAATAGTTGACGATTTGTGTACAAATCCAAAAAGCGACAGGAGCCTTCTATCATGTCTGAAAGCTACACAATGTTTTCCGAGCGAGATCGGAGATACACCGCTGCTCAACTCATGTTTTTTTTTTTTTTTTACCTATCCAAGTTATGACAACACGACCATTACCAACATCCTCAAAATGCAACGTTGGATTGCCACGAATAACAGGACGTGCTCAGAGTGATGAAAATAAAGTTTCCGGCCACGGTTATGGTTTTTGGTGTGGTTGCAACTGAATGCCACACCATGTCACCAGATCCTCATATCCTCGATATCGGCTTGAAAGTCAACACGAAAATGTACCTGAATGTGCTGAAGAGTATGGGAATCTCCTGTTGAAATCAGTTTGAAAACAAAGCTGAAGCGTTGTTTGCTTTAGGGCGACACTTTTATTGTTCTGTTCTCTGTCCATAGATAGCTTAAGTGATAGACGTTTTTCTTTTAAAATCTTCCTTGATCCGAAACCGGTAAAGCCCTATTTTTTTTTAAATTATGTTTTCGTGTGTTTAATTTGTATTATCAATTCGCTTTTTCAACACATAGATAGATAGATAGATAGATAGATAGATCGATCGATCGATCAATGACGGACAAAGGTAGGAAGAAAGACAGATGATGGAGGGTGATAGGAAGTGAATATCCTAGAAAAATAAATAGATATATAAATTGATAGGCGCAGAATAGGATCGATCGATAGATATATTGGTATATTGATTAATTAATATATATATATATATATATAGAGAGAGAGAGAGAGAGAGAGAGAGAGAGAGAGAGGGAGAGAGAGAATGATGTATGGATCAATTGATAAGTATTTAGTTATTGCTAAAATGCTGATATATAGAAAATTATATATATATATATATATATATATATATATATATATATATATATATATATGTGTGTGTGTGTGTGTCCAGGAATAGTAAGAAGAGCAAATGCACTGATTGTTTGATTTATATCGATATCGAGATATACAGTTGACTGAGTGATTATATATGAAGAGGGATATATATATATATATATATATATATATATATATGTATATATATATATATTCGTTTAGAGATAGATAGATAGACATACAGATACATAAATAAAAATTGCAAATTATCTGAAGATTTGTGTGTTACAGAAAGCGAGAAGAGAGAGAGAGAGTAAGAGGTAGACAGATATATTGGCTGAAAGGGTCAGTAAAAATTGAGTAAAAAAGTGGGGGATGCCTTTTTCTCTTCCCTGCAACCTTTTTCCCACGGAAAAGACGTTGCGAGACCGTCTCTTCTTTAGCGTTATTTTCCTGGCTAGTGTTCGTCTGAGCTCCAATCTATGGTTCCCCCTTTGCTAAACTTTCACCAAAAACACTTATCTACCTGAAACCACTATTAATAATTACTCCCACTATTTATCTCTACTCTCACCTGTTTTGCCTAGTGTATGGTATATACGTTCAGAGATTACAGTAACGATATCTGCCGCAGAACGGGCTTGCTTAAATCTATATTGTTGATTTGTCAGAACTTTAGGTGATAAACTAATGCTTGGTTAATTAAGGGCTCAAATATTTTGACGAAAAGCGAGAGGAGGCTAATAGGGCGATAATTTAATGAGTCAGTTCTTCCGCCAGAATTCTTAACACAGATTCCACAGAAGAACTTTGCAAGCAGTGAGGAAAGTAAGATTCGTAAAGGCATTTGTTGTAAAGTTTGGAGAGAACTGGAGAAACCTGGGCGGGGCATTTTTGTAATAGCACAACCGAGATGAGGTCGAGTTTACATGTTTTGGGCGTGTCAAGGTTTTTTATGATATCATATGAGAAAGAGTGATTTTCAGATCATCTAGTGTTCCGTCTGTCCCCAACGGGGAAGTCAGGGAGGAAGTGGTTTGCTTGGTCCAATGGGGAGTTAGAGGTATAACCGACTGGCAAGCATGTTAGCCTTTTCAATTAGCGTGCAAACAATCTCATGATTGTTGGATAGTTGGGGAATTATGGATTGCCTATTATTTACTACACTGTTATAGATTTTCCAAAATTCTCAAGTTTTTAATTTCTGTGCTTATTTTTCTGGGGGTTTCGGTATATTCTTTATTAACTCTCACTATTTTTCTTTTTTAATTACTTCTATAAACTTCTGTCTGTTTGAACTGGACTTACACATGCTGACTTGGAGCAATAGCAGCTGCACAAGTAGGAGCAAACCCTTGAAGTGTGTGGGTCTTGCTATAAAATTTCCGCGTTAGGAACATGTGCTTCAGTCGCCCTTTTGAACCATTCAGTGATCTCATTTGCGCACTGTTCAGCGGGAAGAGAAAAGATATTTCCTCACGGGACATCTCTGATGATATCCCTGATAACTTTCCCGTAAGTCTTTTTATAATACCTTTGAGCAATAGCTTCAGTTTCGGGTCGAGAATTTAGGGCGATTTCTACCATTATCAGAATTTGGTTGTTAAAGTTAATTGGTTAGTTAGTAAAGGTTATATATCTACTGAAATGTTGCGCGCCTCAACATGATCTAAAAAAAGGGCAGTACCATGCTTTCCATTTCATTGTTAGCCAGAAGAGGATAAGTAAAATTTCAAGCAGTGAAAGCAACTAAATTTGCAACAGGTTTATTGAGAAAGAGAGAGAGAGAGAGAGAGAGAGAGAAAGAGAGAGAGAAGTGAAGAGAGAGGGAGGAGTTAATATTTGGTTAAAACAATTGTTAATATGTTGGTTTCAGAATAGGATAACATGTTAAAGCATGATTAATTTAGTATTAGGAATAAAAATAAAATTTAGTGGCCAAAATCTGAATAGATAAAACGATAGTAGAGATAATAAGGGTATATATCAGGGTACAAGTGACAAAATAATTATGATTTGAAGTACAATTCAGTACAGGTAAAATTGGAAATGACGTATTCTGTATCTCTCTCTCTCTTTCTTATGCTCTCTCTCTCTCTCTCTCTCTCAATATATATATATATATATATATATATATATATATATATATATATATATGACTACTTCATTTAATCACATAAATTAATATACGAAAGCATACATTTATGCGTAAACTTTAAGTATTTACTTCAACAGTGTTCAATACCTAGGTAGAACTAGATATATAGGTGTAACTTAATCGCCATATATATTTTATAAATTACTAACTAGCTCTACCTACGTATTGAGCACTTTTGAAGTAAATACTTAAAGTTTACGCATAAATCTATACTTTCGTATATTAAATTTATGTGAATAAATGAAGTAGTTATATATATGTGTGTGTGTGTGTGTGTGTGTGTGTGTGTGTGTGTGTGTGTGTGTGTGTGTAAAGAGAGAGAGAGAGAGAGAGAAAGAGAGACAGACAGAAAGTGATAGACGGATATATTAGATAGATAGATAGATCCCGGTAAAAATAGCAAATTGTGTGAACCAGAGAGAGAGAGAGAGAGAGAGAGAGAGAGAGGGGGGGGGGGAGGCAGACAGACAGTGACTGTGATGAAAAGGACAATATGACTGTGAGCTTGTGAGGTAAACCGCTGCCTGACGCAAGCCATCCCAGGTTGACTGACGCACACACGCGTTACGCAGGCGCGTTACACATTGCAGTTTCTCAGCTACGCTTCTTCTTCTCCGGCTTCCTCTCTGAACTAAGTGGCACAGTCGCACAGTAGCGGCCGGGGATTAAAAAAAAAAAAAAAAAACTTCGCTGATTCCCATCCATTCTACTCTTCTCTCTCGCCGACACACACACATTCAGAGGGTGCGTTAGGGTTTCTTCGAAGGTTGTTTACCATTTCCAGCACTTGAGCATTGAGCACTACACCTCCTCCTCATCGCTATATACAGCAAAGATAACGTATATATAAAGAGCGAGCGAGAGTGTTTATGTGTGAGACCGAAAGACAGGGAGGGAAACGAGAGAGAGAGAGAGAGAGAGAGAGAGAGAGGAGAGGAGAGAGAGAGAGTAACATAACACACGTGCATAGCGAGCAGTGCAAAGACTTGCTAGCTAGCTTGCGTGCGTATTCAATTCACGCTCGCTTGGGACGAGGCGTTCCAATAATAATAATAATAATAAAGAGATATTATTATTATTATATCTACTTCAATTTTAATTTCCACTGTCGTTTTGTCCATCCCCATCTCTATCTATATATGTGACTGTATATATAGATATTGGCCAAAGGATTTGTTTTGATTAATATACGTTACTTTGGTTTACACACATTAACGCAGTGTTTTTGCGAACCCGGAGATTATGGCTAATAAATTCCATCCCAAATATCCAAAGGATACTGTTTTGATTGCGGTTAACGATAGTGGCTACGCCAACTACGCGGTCACATGTAAGTACCTGTTTTTATTTATATAGGGATTTTTATCCTCGGGTCCCCCAAATAAATAAAAATGAGCCCATTTCATTTTAATGATCCTGT